>NC_133623.1:60725503-61025503 GCF_048593235.1 Sminthopsis crassicaudata | reverse complement strand
TGACACCCATATTGTACAGAGTGCCCACGCAGGAGTTAAGGAACCTAAACTCAAGCCATACTTTGATTCAGATTTCTCTGTAATCTCTCTGGACCACAGAGCCAAAGAAAGAAATAGGTCCCCAGAATTAAACTTAGTTCCTATCTCCCCCCATCTTACTTGTTGTAAGATAAATGAGATATATAAAGTGCTTCTAAAGTACTTAGCACATTTTGGAGGGCATGTGGGAAAACTAGGACACTAATGCATTGTTGGTGGAGTTGTGAAATGATCCAACCATTCTGGAGAGCAATTTGGAACTATGCCTATGGCCTATCAAACCATGCATACCCTTTGATCCAGCAGTGTCTCTACTGGGTCTGTATCCAAAGGGATACTGGGAAACGGACTCACGTGAGCAAAAATGTTTGTAGCAGCCCTTTTTGTAGTGGCAAGGAACTGGAAACTGAGTGGATGCCCATCAATTGGAGAATAGTTGAATCAGTTATATAAATATAACGGAATATTATTGTTCTACAAGAAATGATGAGCAGGCTGATTTCAGAAAATCCTGGAAAGGCTTACATGAACTGATGCTGAGTAAATGAGCAGAACCAAGACAACACTGTACACAGCCACAAGATTATGTAGTGATCAACTGTGATGGACGTGGCTTTTTTCAACTGTGAAGAGATTCAAGAAAATTTCAAAAGATTTGTGATGGCAAGTGTCATCTGAATTCAGAGAGAGAACTTTGAAGACTGAATGTGGATCAAAGCATAGGATTTTTTTTTGGTTGTTGTAGTTTCTTTCTCTTGTTTTTTTCCCCTTTTGATCTGATTTTTCTTGCACAGCATGACAAATATGGAAAATGTTTAGAAGAATAGCACATGTTTAACCTATATTAAATTGCTTGCTGTCTAGGGATGGGCTAGAGAGGTGGAAAGAGAGAGAAAATTTGGACACAAGGTTTTGCAAAGGTGAATGTTGAAATCTACCCTTGCATGTATTTGAAAAAACAAAATACTATTTAAAAATAAAGTACTTAACATATGTACAAGTTATGGTATATGATTATGATAGAATATTATTGTGTTGTAAAAATGATGAGGGAGATAGTTTCAGAAAAAAAAAAGACTAAGAAGACAATATGATGTAAAGCCAAGTGAGCAGAACCAGAACATTGTGTCCAGTATCATCAATATTGCAGTAATGATCGACCATGAAAGACTGAGCTACTCTGAGCAATGTGGTGAAACTGAACGACAATTCCAAAGGATCCATGATGAAAAATGCTATCTCCCGAGAGAAAACTAGTGAACTCTGAGTGCAGATTAAAGCCTATTTTACTTCTTTCTTAATTTTTCTTTCTTGTTTTTCTTTCACAACATGACTGATATGGAAATCTGTTTTGTTTGACTATGCATCATGGGTATTGTATTGCTTGCCTTCTCGGTGAATGGGAAGGGGAGAAAATTTGGAACTCAAAATAAAAATAAAGTTTATTAAGTCCCTAACACATAGAAAGTCCTTATTCAATGTTAGTTCCCTTCCCCTTTTATAAGAGGAACATCCAAATGTATAGAGCTGCTTCCCTTCCCATGAAAGAGTTTGGTCTTTACCATGGAACCTCTCCACAACAACCATTAGTGGGAGGTCTTCCAGGGAATTCCGGCAGGATTTCCTTCTAGAGGGTAACGTGGAGTCAGGAAACAGACCTGCCCTTGGGTTGCTGGTTGAAATAAGTCCAGTTCTGCCTTCTTCTCCCCATGATCTTGTTTGCTCTTCTGTGGGGCCTAGAAACTTCTAAGGGCAAAAGAGCACGCGTTCCCTGGCTGGCTTTTGGGCTACGTGATCAACCACACACAGGAGAGACTTCATGGCTCTGTCAGTTGCCCTTCTGTGGAAGGCTATATTTATATTCTTTGTGGTCAACAGGAAAAATTAACTCTTTATGCTACTGTCCTAATGAATTTTCCTCACTTCATCTCTCTGGGTCTCAACTTCTTTGTCTGTAAAATAAATATAGTAAGACTTGCCTACCTACCTTGTAAGAATGTTCATAGAATTTAGGGCTGGAAGGGACCTCAGAGGCCATCTAGTCCACTTGTTCGTTTTACAGATGAAGACACTGAAAGCCAGAGAAGTAAAGGCACTTAAATAGGTGGGATCTGACCCCAGAGTCAGTTCTCTTTTCTCAGAAGCTATTGAATCATTGCTGTGAAGATAATTTAGGTTAGTCACCACATAGGAGTTTACACTATACCTTTAGACATTTGTCTAACAATCTCTGGGCTTTTATCTCACCAGCCCCTCATCCCAGCCTAGGGAATGAGATAGTACTAGTAATAACAATAGCTAATCTATGCAGAGAAACTTTAGGGTTTGCAAAATGCTAGACCTCCCATTATTCCAGTTGCTACTCTGGGATAAGCCAGGGAAGTGGATACCCTCATTAGCCCTTGGAGACAGATACAGAGTCTAGATAACTTGAGCTTTGCCACAGAGCTAGTATCTCTGGCAGCATTTGAACTGAGGTCCTTCTCAATAACAGGCAAGCATTTCATCCATGGTGCCATGTGATTGCATCACAGTGATACCAGCTCCCATCCCTCTGCCACATGAAGGTTTGTGAAGCACTTTGACTACTTTGGCACCATAGCCAGGAAGGGAAGACCTGACTAGTGTCATCCCCATTTTACAGTTCAATCAATAGCAAACCCGTAGGGGTAGCTAGTTGATTCAGTAAATAGAGTACCGGTTCTGAAGTCAGGAGGACCTGATTTCAAATCTGGCTTTAGACAGACTTGACTTATTAGTCAAAGATTAACTCTTTTTTTTAATTTCAATTTTTTATTAAAGCTTTTTATTTTTCAAAACATATGCATGGACAATTCTTCAACATTAGCCCTTGCAAAACCTTGTGTTCCAATTTCCCCCCACTTCCTCCACGCCCTTCCCTAGATGGCAAGTAGTCCAATATATGTTAAATATGGTAGAAATATATGTTAAATCCAATATATACATACACATTTATACAATTATCATGCCACACAAGGAAAATCAAATCAAACCAGTAAAATAAAAGAGAGAAGCAAAACAAAATGCAAGCAAATAACGAAAAGAGTGAAAATGCTATGTTGTGAACCACACTCAACTCCTGCGGTCCTCTCTTTGGCTGTTGTAGATGGCTCTCTTCATCACTGAAAAATTGGAACTTGTCTGAATCATCTCATTGTTGAAGAGTCACGTTCATCAGAATTGATCATGGTATAGTCTTAGTGTTGCATTGTATAATGATCTCCTGGTTCTGCTCATTTCACTCAGCATCAGTTCATGTCAGTCTCTCCAGGCCTCTCTGTATTCCTCCTGCTGGTCATTTCTTACAGAGCAATAATATTCCATAACATTCATATACCACAATTTACCCAACCATTCTCCAATGGATGAGCATCCACTCAGTTTTCAGTTTCTTGCCACTACAAAGAGGGCTGCCACAAACATTTTTGCACATGCAGGTCCCTTTCCTTCCTTTAAGGTCTCTTTGGGATACAGGCCTAGTAGTAACACTGCTGGATCAAAGGGTATGCACAGTTTGATAACTTTTTGAGCACAGTTCCAAATTGCTCTCCAGAATGGTTGGATCCCTTCACAGTTCCACCAACAATGTATTAGAGACACTTAACTCTTCCTAGCTATGTGAGCCTGGGCAAGTCACTTAACCCAGTTGCCTCAGCAAAAAACAAAACAAAACAAACAAACAGCAACAAAACGAAAACAGTTCCTACTTTCAAGGAGCTCTCTGAGGGAGACTGCATGCAAACAAATACAATGCAAATACATAATAAATAAGAAATAATTAAAAGAAAGAAGGCACTAGAGTTAAGAGGAGCTAGAAAGGCTTCCTGTAGAAAGTAGGATTTTATTTGAGACTTAGAGATCAGTTGTAGCAGCCATTGTCAGGAATGATGGGAACTCAGAAGTCCACCCTTTTCCTTTGACAACCTTATCACAAATATAAACACAAACACTTGGAGACCAAATTCCTGGGATGGTTTTATCTTGTCAGCATAACTAAGGCTTGCCCAACTCACCAAATCAGTAAAGGATCCTGCAGATAAGAGACCTTTCCTCCCCTGAGCAGGTGTACTGGAAACATTCTCACCTTACAGATAACATTTATGATCTAAGCACCTTCATTATCCTGTATTAGCATACCCCATTACCCGATGTCCCATCATGCAGTTGCTAACATAGCAATAATATGTGAGTTATGTGCAACATAGAGTTTGTTCTTTAGTAGGACCCTCTCTAACTGCTCCCTAACTCTGTAGACCCCACTCTTATTCTTCACCTCTGACCTTTAAATGGTCCCCTTCACTCATACCACCTGCTCAATCATTTTGTTTAGCCTCTGGGACTTTTTATGACAATAAAGGGCTCCTTGTGACTATGATAATGCCTTTTATGAAGTTTTCACATTCCGAACTGCTCTCCCAGAACCAGATACTTCATCAGTGGGAGCAGAGGAAGGATTGTATTCTAGGCATGCTAAGCATCAGTTTCTGTCAGTCTCTCCAAGGCCTCTCTGAAAGAGCCTGCTGATCATTTCTTACAGAGCAATAATATTCCATAACATTCATATACCATAACTTATTTAACTATTCTCCAATTGATGGGCATTTATTCAGTTTCCAGTTTCTTGCCATTACAAAAAGGGCTGCCACAAACATCTTTTCCCATGTGGGTCCCTTTCCCTCCTTATAAAGGGCTTTGAATGCCAAGCAGAATATTCTGTATTTGCTTCTGGAAGCAATAGAAAGCTACTAGAATTTATCGAGTAGGAGGATGATATGGTCAGACCTGTTATTTAGAAAAATCACTTTAGTGACTAAGTAAAGGATGGATTGGAGTGGGAGATCCACAAGCAGACTATTGGCAGTAATTCTAGCATGAGCTGATGAGAGTAAAAAGACAGTCCCTGGATCCCAAGATCTTACATTCTAATGGGGGAGACAATATACAAACAAAATGTTGATTGTTATTGTCCATACTTGAAGAGGACCATAATTCTGTTGGGATCATGGTACAATGTGTCTGACTGTGACTGATCAGACCAAAATGAGGTCAGATAGCTCCACTATAGGTCAGGCACAAATAATCCACATGAATGTTTGGAAAAGAGATAACCCTAAATTTGCACAACACACATTTCTTTTGAGCTACTGCAATTCAGCTTTGCTCATACAGTATATATACCATTTTCTTTGATGGACACCCATGCTGGGCGGTCCTGTTTCAGTGTCTCCCAAGTCTCCCAATTGATTCCAGACTTCTTCAGAGAGACCTTGAGAATATCTTTGTATGACTTCTGAGACAAAGACACTCTCAAGGTCCTCCTCGAAAGGGCTTACCTTGTGTAAGTTCTCTGTAAAAAGTCTTTTAGGTATACTGATATTTGGCATTCAGACAACATGGCTAACCCACTGGAGTTTCACTCTCTGCAGGAGAGTTCGAATGGTTGGTAGTTCAGCTAGAGAAAGGACCTCCGTGTCCAGTTATCTTGCTAGATAATCTTCAGAATCTTTCTAAAACAATTCAAATGGAAATGATTCAGTTTTCTGGCATGGCACAGGTAACCTGTCCAAGTTTCGCAGGTGTCCAGCAATGAGATCAGCACAACAGCTCTGTAGCCCTTCAGTTTGGTAGATAACTTAAGATCTCTTCTTTCCCACACTTGCCTTCAGAGCCTCCTGGCAGTGTGTGCATGTAGAGTTAGCTGCTAAAACACCTAGGGGGCTGCAGAATACCACTGCTACTTCAGTCCAGTGAGAAGAGCCACGTCTATCAGAATTGATCATTGTATGATCTTGTTGTTGCCCTGTACAATGATCTCCTGGTTCTGCTCATTTCACTCAGCATCAGTTTCTGTCAGTCTCTCCAAGGCCTCTCTGAAAGAGCCTGCTGATCATTTCTTACAGAGCAATAATATTCCATAACATTCATATACCATAACTTATTTAACTATTCTCCAATTGATGGGCATTTATTCAGTTTCCAGTTTCTTGCCACTACAAAAAGGGCTGCCACAAACATTTTTTCCCATGTGGGTCCCTTTCCCTCCTTATAAAGGGCTTTGAATGCCAAGCGGAATATTCTGTATTTGCTTCTGGAAGCAATAGAAAGCTACTAGAATTTATCGAGTAGGAGGATGATATGGTCAGACCTGTTATTTAGAAAAATCACTTTAGTGACTAAGTAAAGGATGGATTGGAGTGGGAGATCCACAAGCAGACTATTGCAGTAATTCTAGCATGAGCTGATGAGAGTCTGCACCAGGATGGTGATCCTGTCAGAGGAGAGAAGGGGCCGGATATGAGCCCTTGGGAAAAGTTTGGATATGGGGCATGAGAGATACTGCATAGTCAAAGATAAGGCTGGGAGCCAGTGGGACTGGGAGGATAGTGCTACCCTCTACACTAATAAGCAAGGTAGGAGGGAGGGAGAGGGGAAAACAATGAGTTCTGTTTTGAACATATTGAGGTTAAGATGTCTATTGGACTTCCAGTTTGAGATATCTGAAAGGCAGCTGGAGATGCAAGATTGGAGGATTGATGAGGGGACAGAAATTCCAAAAGGAAGTCACCTGATTAGGATCACATAACTCGTAAATGTAAGAGGTGAGATACCAAGACAAAAATTAAAATTGTTGTACATTTCCATATTAGCCATGTTGCAAGAGAAAACAGACTAATAAAAAAAAAGAAAGAAAGTTTAAAATAAGTAGGTTTTGATCTGCATTCAGACTCCATCAGCTCTTTCTCTGGATGTGGATAGCATTTTTCATCATGAGCTTTTGGGAATTATTTTGGATCATTGTATTGCTGAAAGAAAGGAAGAAAGAAAGAAAGGAAGGAAGGAAGGAAGGAAGGAAGGAAGGAAGGAAGGAAGGAAGGAAGGAAGGAAAAAAGAAAGAAAGAAAGAAAGAAAAAAAGAAAGAAAGAAAGAAAGAAAGAAAGAAAGAAAGAAAGAAAGAAAGAAAGAAAGAAAGAAAAAAAATTGTATGTACATATTGCTTCTCCTTACAAAATGTGATTTTAAAAAAGTATTATTATTTATTTTCACTTAAAGCTTTTTCTTTTCTTTCTTTTTTTGCTGAGGCAACTGGGGTTAAGTGGGTTTTTGTCTTTTCAGAACATATGCATGATCATTTTCAACCCTGACCCCTGCAAAACCTTATGTTCCAATTGTTCCCCCTTCCTTCCTCCCGGCCGGTGAGTGATCCAATGTATGTTAACCGTGTGCAGTTTTTCCTTACAGATTTCCACCCCGATCACGCTCCACCAGAAAAGGCGGCGGATCTTATGGAGGGCCGGGCTCCGGGCCTCCAGTGCCTAGCGCCGAGGCTGGCACCTAGTTGGTGCTTAATTAAGGCCTGTTCATTGACTCGAACAATTCCGCTCCTGGCAGGCTGTGAAGCAGCAAGGGGAAGAGAAGGGGAGGGGGGAGCAGCTTAACCCCAGTTTTGTCCTAGATCAATTCCAAACGGATGAAGTCATTGTGCTCCGAGAGCAGCTGGAGGCTTGGGAAGGGCCTCCCGGTCCCCCTCCCCTCGGCTCCCCGGCCCCCGGCCCCTTCCCTCACAGCTGGGAATGGGGGGGTGGGGTCAGAAGGGCTTTCCCAAGCTCTCCAGCTGCTCCCGGCTCCATTATTCCGGCGGTGGGACCGAACCAGCGGAAGGAATGAACACCATTTTTCCATCTCTGCCGAGGGCTAAGCCCCCCCTCCTCCCCCGGGCAGGAGGGCTTCCTGTAGCTGCCGGCCTGGTTCCCATACTAAAGAAGCCAGCTAAGGGGTTACAGTGTTCAGAGCCACCCCAAAACGGGAGGAGGGGAGAGGGAGGCAGGCTTGGGGAGGCTCCCGTTACAGGGGCAGCTGGGAAAGAACGAATTCACACCCACTCACCCTCGCGTGCGGGACTCTCACACCCACTCACGTAACACCCCCACACGTGCTCCCAGAAACCCTCTCTGGACTCCCACCCGCACGCTCACACTCAGTGGGCACACGGGAGCCGTGGGGAGGGCGGCCGGGGCCGACCAGCACTCCCTCCCTCCCCTTCAAAGACCTCCCAGCAGCGGGGCTCAGTGGGGAGAGGGGAGAAGAGATAGAACAAAGGGGAAATAGAGGGGAAACAGTCAAGCTGCCCCGAAGCGGAGGATTTCGGGAAGCAGGAGTGCCAGGCTCACAAAAGGAGCTCTCTTAAGAACTAACAATCTTTCCAGAACTGCCCACCTAGCACGATTCAGTCCCTAAAAACAGCAGGGCTAGTAAGCATGATCTCAGACAAAATGAAAGTTCAAGTAAGATTTAATCAAACGTGAAAAACAGAGAAACGACACAATGTGGCAGCAATATTATTCAGGATTCTCCTGGGCCATTTACTGGCTCCTTTAAAATACCTGAGCACATACCTGCGGAAACTGACACAGAAACTATATGAATGTAAACATAATACACTTTTTAAAAAAAGCTTTTTATATAATTAGAACAAAAGGTTTGGCAATTGTCAATGTTGTAAAATTGCCTATGCATATATCTGGGAAATAAAAACTATTAAAATATGAAAAATAATAATAATTAAAAAATAAAAATAAAAAAGCTTTTTATATACAAAACACACGCATGAAGAATTTTTCAACACTGACCCTTGCCCAGCCTTGTGTTTCAGATTTTCCCCTTCTTCCCTCCACCCACTCCCCTAGATGGCAAGCAATCCAATATATGTTATACACGTTAAAATATGTTAAATCCAATATGTGGAAACATTTATACAATTCTTTTGTTGCACAAGGAAAAATTAGATCACATAGGAGAGAAAATAAGTCAGAAAACAAAACACAAGTGAACATCAAAAAGAGTGAGAATGTTATGTTGTGAATAAAACACCTTTTATACACATAAACTCAGATCTAAGTGAAGTAATGTTGATTGTTTATGTCAATAAGAAGTCAATATCGTTTTTAAAATGACAATTTTTGAATGGCACATATTTAATTTATATCAGATTTCTTGCTTTCTTGGGGAGGAAGGGAGGGAGGGACGGAGAAAAAATGGAACAAAGTTTTGCAAAAATGAGCGTTGGAAAAAAAAAGAAAAAAAATGAGTGTTGAAAACTATCGTTACATGTATTTGGAAAAATAAAATACTATTAAAAAACATTAAGAAAGAACGACATGTTTTATATGATTGCCTTTGTACAACCTATATCAAATTCTTTACCATTTTTGCCAAGAGGGGAGTGGGGGAAGGGGGAAGAAAAATTTGGAACTCAAAATTTTGTAAAATGAATGCTAAAAACTGTCTACACATAATTGGAAAAATACTATTAAAATAACCTGGGAATTCATAAGCTAATGAAATCACAGGTCTTGTCTAAAAAAAAAGAAAGAAAAAAATGACAATTTTTACATAACTAATCTATTTGTTCAATGTTACCTCAATTAAATTACCTCAAAAAAATTTGCTGGGCTTGAAAAAATAATAACAGTTCATTTGGAAGCACAAAAGATCAGGCACTTCAAAGAAATCCAGGGAAAAAAAGATGTAAAGGAAGGAGATTTGGCAGTCTATCATACTTTAAATTCTACTTTAATTTATAATTATATATTAATGTATTATTATAATACATAATAAATGTAAAAAGTATAATTTTGATTATTTTAAATTCAATTTTTTTGTATAAATAAAACCTATGTAGCCAAGAATAGAAGCAATGCAGAAAATTAGAGGGGAAGAAACTTTCACAGACCATCTTGTAGACAGAATGTGACTGGGTTGGAATATTGCTATAGTATAGGAAATGATGAGCTGGTTGACTTAGGAAAACATGGAAAGACTTAGACTTATGAAGGAAGATGCTATCCACCTTCAGGGAAACAAAGGACAGTGGAAATAAGCATAATTTGATCTTACACATATGTGTATGAATGTATGTGTATGTTTATATACGTGTGTGTGTGTGTGTGTGTGTATGTATCCACGATTAATTGTAGCTGTAGCTTTCTTTATGAGGAAGAGGGCGGAGAAATATAAAGTAAAAAGTGCATAGCAGAGAAGAAAACCAACAAGGAAGCTACAAAAAGCTGGGCAGATTTAAAAACAATACATGGTATTTAATATTAAGTTTTCTTGAAATGGAAATTTATTGGTTTATATTGAATCCTCTCTTATGGTCTGCTGTGTACATGGCAATAGTTTTCTTTTTCTTTTCTCATTTTGTATTTAAGTTTAAAATTTTAAAAATGAGGTCTATGTTTATCTAATGAGAATAAAATTCTTTGATGAACCTAGCTGTCTAGGTGTAATATTCTCTTTAAAATGTATGTAATGTTCTCTGTTGAGGTTTTCTTGGGGTCTCTGGAGGCAGCCTTAGTTTCAGTTCAGTAATCACCACAAGTGCAGCCAGGGGTTAAAGTCCAGATCCTTTATTGTCTCTTTCAAAGTCTTGGCTCTTTTCCTGGGGCCCAGTTAGCTTTCTTAGAGGCCCATCTCTCTCCTTGGTTCCATGTGCTTCAGCCTCCAGCCACCACAAAGGTGGATGATGGAATGAATCTGTCTCAGCCTCTGATAGCTTCTAGTGCGCTTGCCCTTGGCCCTGAGAGCTTCTTGCTTATATACCCCCACACTGAGTACAAACCAATCATTTCATCACTAGGAAACCATTATTTGTTGTAGGATTAAATCAATGCTAAACTGGATTTAACCATTGTCTCTCAATTCCACTTAATACCTTGTTTCAAGTTCTGGCCCATAACATCTTGTAGGATTAAATCAGTCATACTGAACCATGCTAAATTAGATAACTATTGTCTCTGTCTATTCCACTGACTTAGCACCTTGTTTCAATCCTTTGCTTCAAGTTCAGAGTTCTGGCCCATGTTCCCGCTTTCTTTTTTTTTTTTTTAGAACACAGATGGTCATGACCTCTCTGACTTCTTAAGGAAGTGAGAACCCCAAAAAGGAGGTGATCACACCTTCCTTGACTGCTCAAAAAAGGGGTAAAAACACCATAAAAAGAGGTGATCATGCCCTCCCTGATGTCTCAAGAAGGGAGATGCAAACATCAAAGGAAATGGGAAATCAAATCAGATTAGCGGATTTCTAAAGGGGCTCACTCTTAAAATAGGTATACATAAATCCATCAATATGGGAAGTATTACACATAATTACATAAGCACATAGCAATATAATACAGGGTAGTAGTGATGTAACAAATAACATGAATCAACATGAGGAATTATACATGTCCATAAGTCCTAGAAATAGTACAAAAGGAATCTATTGTCCATTAGGTCATGTGCCAGGAATCTAATAATTCCTGCAAGTTTTGAAATTCTGCAATAGTCTCATTATGTGTTAGGGAATCCAATGATTGCTGCTGTTTTCAAGTCCTGCAACAGTCTTATCTTGTGTTAGGGAATCCAATGATTCCTATTGGTTTTAAAGTTCTTTAACAGTCTCATTATCAGCCATGCTCTTTCAGTGTCAGATATTTTTTAGGTATTCTCCTTTGTTTTGAGGTTTTTTTCTTTTTCTGTCTCTCTTCAGGTGCTCCTTGCCACCCATCTGTTTCCTTCTCTATCTATAGAGATACAAGCAAACCCTTTCTCCCAAGCAGTTAACCTATCTAGTCCCTTCTATTTACCACTTTCTAGATTTCTCCACATCACCTAGCAATTATATTGGAGCTGCTTGCACTGGATACTGCCCTTCTGTAGGGTTAAAAAAGCCTATATTCTCTCCAAGTGTAATCCCTTTCTGCCATCTGATTGCTTTTTGGCTGATCACATCAGAGCTCTGAACTTCTAAAGACTCTCTGGGTATAACCTCGGCTGCCATCATGCTCAATCTGTTTTTTGTTTGAGGTTTTGAAGCTGGGCCCTGCCTCTCATTTCCCTGGGTCAATCTATATTCTGAGGCCCAGTGGAAGCCCTTGTGGCATTTTGGACATAGGGTTTTAGGTCTTTTCTCAGCCTGTCTTCTCACTCTATCTCCATATCTCCATTGGGCTCTCAGATGTCCTATGTTTCCACACTGAAAACATTGACAGGTTTCTCTAGAAGTCCCTTGCCAAGAGGGACCCTGTGTTCCCACATTCATCATAGTTTGGGTATAATAAACATTTGTGCCCACTGTGGCACAGCGTCTTATGCTCTTCTCTAAAGGAGCATCCTTGTGTAGTCCCCATATAATTCTTCTGCAAACCTCGTTGGCATTTTCCTTAGCCAGATGTCTGGTCATTATTTCTGTAGCTGCATTCTCTCCAATGGTTCTTGTGACAGCTGCTTGCAGACGTCCCACAAAATCCGCAAAAGGTTCATTGAGACCTTGCTCTATTTTTGTGAAGGCTGCCCCTGGATCTTTCCCTGGAAGGGTACCCCAAGCTTTTATAGCAGCAGCAGCAATTTGCTCATATGCTGCTATGGGGAAATTAATTTGTGCTGAATTCTCTGCATACTGACTTTCACCTGCTAGTTGGTCAAAGGTGATTTGTATATTGACTCCAGTTTGTTTATTGCATTGGACTTGTATCCTGCATAATTCATGATGCTCCAAAAGCCACCACAAGTCCTTGCTATGGATTTCCAATCACTGGGGGTTAGGATTTCATAAGGCAAACTCTGTAGTAACATCTTAATATAAGAAGATATAGCCCCATAAAGAGTATAACCCTTTTTCAAATCCTTAATTTTTTCCAGATCAAAAGGAGTGTGAAGCTACACCTTTGTGGCCTGAAGAGTCAAGCTCTTCAATCACAGGGTATACACTGATGAAATCAGATACATCCTGTCCTAATTTTTTGCTTTAACAAGTGCCTTTTGTAATCTTGTCATAGGCTGCTTCATATGTGGTGCTGATTGAATCATTGCCTCTCCTTCTCCCTCTATCCATGAAGGGCAAATTGAGGGGGGAGGGTCATGAGATGGGGAATGCTGTGAAGTACCACACTCAGAATTGTACTTAATTCTTTTCTTTTCTAATTCTTCATCCTTTTAACCTAGTTTATCTGGATCCTTCCCCTACTGCTCTTTCTTCTTTTTCCTTATTCTATAACTTATATAATTTCCTAAAGCCAGTTGTATTAAATTATATGTATAAAGTGTTTCCTTGGAAATTGAGTCAGGTCCATAATCACTGTAGTATTGACATAGTTGCTCTCCTACTAATTTCCACTCATCTGGATCCAATTCTTTTTCCTTACAGAATCAAGGAGATGTGCACTGTACTGTTTTTAAAAGTTCAATGATCAAGTTACAATCAAACCTTGATTTTTTTTTTATCAGTCTGACCAAGATTTTGACACATTTTCCTTTCGGGAGAGAAATCTCTTTTCTAAACTTTTGTCCCATTTTAGCTGAAATACTACTTTCAGCCCTTAACAAAGTTTCCTTGTCTATTTTTGTAATCCTAATTTCTTAGTACCTCGATTCAAGTTCTGGCCCATAACATTTCCTTGTAGGATTAAATCAATCATACTGAACCATGCTGAATTAGATAACTATTATCTCTATCAAGTCCACTGACTTAGTACCTTTTAAGAATCCTTTGTTTCAAGTTCAGAGTTCTGGCCCATAACATCTAGAGGATTTGATGAACCTTTCCAGGGAAGCATGTTTATCTCTAGATGACTTTGCATTGGCTTACTCTTATTCCTGAAATGCCCTTTCTCTCCTCCCCAGCCTTTTAGAGTTCCCAGTTTCCTGCAAAACTCAGCCTGAATACCACCTGCCCTAGGAGGATGACCCTGACATCACCACCCCTTCCTGCAGTCACTGGGGCCTCTGCTCCTAAATTACTTTGGTTTTGCCTTTCTTTACAAACTTAGTGTTGACCCTAGTGCTCAGCACAAAATAGACACTTGAGATGTCTATTGATTTTGTATCTATTTCGAGTATATTCTAGAGGCAACGAAGCATCGAGTTGATAGAGAGCTAGACTCAAAAGTCAGAAAGTTCTTGGTTCAAGTATGGGGCTGCATGACCCCAGACAGATTGTTTTACCTGTAGGTAACTCTGTGAGACTCTCCATCACAGAGAAGGTGGTGATCTGCATTGGTAAAGGGATTTTTCTCTCCTGGACCATCCCTGTACAAATGAAATCATAGATTAAGTCCCTATCCTTATATATTTTTAACAAATATATATATATATGTATATGTATATATATTTGTATATTATATATATATATATATTTATATATTATATATATAAAATATATGCATGTTTTTATTTATTTTATATTTACTATATATTTATGTTCATATTGTCTCTCCTGTTAGAATGTAAGGTCCTTTAGAGCATGGAATATTTTCTGTCTTTGTATTCCCAGGCCCCAGCACGTAGTAGGCTCTTAATAAATGTTTATTGGTTGACTGAACTTCCTTAGAATCATAATGTCTTGAGGCTTTTCAGCTACACTGAGTTTCTAGGCAGTGTCTGAGGTGGGTTGAGGAAAGGAAACTGCAGAGCAAAGGGCTGAGCCTCCACCTCCCTCCCTCAAGTCACAAAGAACTTCTGTGTGCAGCAACAGCTAGACCCCCCTCCCTAATGGCCAGTGGCCAAAGAAAGGGAAAGCAGGGGAAAACTCCAACCCAACCTCAGCCCGTTGCCTATTCTATCATGGCTGTGAACAAGAGAGCAGGTGTCTCTGTTCAGGGTGGGGCCCACAAGGTACGAGTAAGTGTAAATGGAGGATCTTAACCCAGATCTAGAGCCATTGTACTCTGTGAGGTACCCCCTGCTTTTAATACTTTAATACTCAGACCTATCACATTGTGGATGGAGAAGAAACTCCCTCTTCTCTGCTCACTGCATTGCCCATAGGAGGTAGCTGGGCTTGGAGTTAGGAAAGGTCTGGCTTTGGGCCCCGCCTCTGGCATTTACCACAAATAAGGTTCACAGCATCCCTGAACCTCAGATTGTTGTTCCTGTCGTTGTTGTTCGGTCAGGTCCAACTCCCCGGGACCCACGGCACAAGGGTTACGGACAACGGAACGCCAGGTCTTTCTCTGGAAATTTGTCCGAGCTCATGTCTGCTGCTCCTGTGACACCATCTATCTCCCTCTCTGCTGTCCCCTTGCTTTCAGTCTCTCCCAACATCAGGGTCTTTTCCAATGAGTGCCATCTTTTCATTATATGGTCAGAGTACTTAAGTGTCAGCTTCAGTGTGTGTCCTCCCAATGAGTAGTCTGAATTAATTTCTAAATATTGACTGACTTAATCAGTCCAAAGGACTCTGACGTCTTCTCCAGCGCCACAATTTTAAAGCATGGATTCAGTGTCAAATACATCCAGTGCCAGCACTGGAGTCGGGAAGATTCATCTTCCTGAGTTCATGTGTGGTCTCAGACACTTACTAGCTTTGCCTGGATAAGTCGCTTCATCCTGTTTGCCTCAGTTTCCTCATCTGTAAAATGAGCTGGAGAAGGAAATGGCCAACTGCTCCAGTATCTCTGCCAAGAAAACCCCAAATGGAGTCACAGACATGACTGCAAATGATTGAACAACAGCAATAGATACAACAGAGGCAGTATGACATAATTACTAGAGAGCCGGCCTCAAAGTCCCAGCTGACACATCTCCATATTCCTGGTATTGTAAATATATTCCTGTGTTGAGACATGTTAAGTACTTAAGAAATGCGTTCTTCTGAATTGTGCTTTATGTAGAAAAAGCTATTCCCGTGTACCTTTCTGATCTGAAACAAATTTATTAGAGTATTACTGAATTCTTAGTAGTTTTTTCTCATTAGCTTCCCAACTAACACAGCAAGTTTAAAAGGTTAAAGATCTCCTGAGCCTCTCAGAGATATGGGTTCAAACGAAGTACTTCTTTGTACAATTTTTCATTTTTGTCATCGTCATCGCACTATTTTGTACAAATTGCTATCATGTGTGGCCAGGGCAGGGTGAAAGGTCCACAAAAGTAAGGGTTAGCCTACTTGAAAAGATTGGGAAATACTAGGGTATACACCTCCCTTTATTGGCTCCATCACTTGGCCAGTTTCTGTTTCCTAGACCATCTGGTTTGAATGGCTTTTCAGAAGCTGGACCCATCCCCGAATCCCATAGAAATGAAAAGGGCTGATAGGTCACCTGTGATTTTAACACCTCGGTGAAAGAGCTGTTGAATTCTAGAGTCTAGTTTTTGTTTGTTCCCGTTCTGAAAGGGACCAAAGTCTCCCATGTACAAACAGTGAAAGCATCGGAGCCACAGACTTGTTACAACTGGTTACAACTGTGATTTAGCTGGCTTCACCTCATGACACATCAAAGAGTTTTTCCAAAGAATTTTATTTTGAATTAATTTCAAAGGAAGAAAAGAAAAATGATTATATTCAAAGAAAAAAAGAATCAAACATTGTTCTCTGTTCCCATAATACCAGAAGAGAAATATAAGTAAAACACCCACTGAAAAAAAAAAAAAAAAAAAAAGAAAAAAAAAAAAACACAAGGTCTAGAAAAACAAGCAGAACAAGATGTTAGAAATTCTTCTCTAGGATAGGATTAGTATTGTTAGACTACCTACGAGAGCACAGAGAGAAAGGCAGAGAGAACTCTAGATTTTAGAGTCCAGGATCCATTTTTTTTTTTGAGGGTCATGGTGGGGACCACATCCAGGATGTTTGTGACTGGCCCCAAGCGAGGTCTGCCATCATTTGAATTGGTTGTCAATCAAGGTCCCTTTCATCTTGGCTTTCTTTGCTTCTAGCTCAGCCTAGAGAGAATGAGGAGTGCATGTTGTGAGACACGATCTAGAAGGAGTTCTTTTATCCCCTTCTTTGTCTAGCCTCCCTAAACACTGTCCTGAAGTTCTAGCTCACTCGCACAAGCATGCTCCGCTAGTACGGCCAATGGTTCACCAGTCAGTAACTGACAGGCTGACCGAACTTCTGATGAGACCCTGAAAGGGCATCTGGTTTTCTCTAGTACCATGACTTTTATCCCAAACCCAAAGCAGAATATCAGATTACAGAAACCAATACCCCAAGAAGCCAGTCTACAGTCTGTTTAGACCAGATAGGCCTCAATCTTAATCTTATTTGGGAAATTGGCTTTTGGGGGGATATTTTGGAAAAATAAAACAAAACAAAACTGTATTTCAATATAATCAGTTTCCTTTGGAACTTAATATATTTGATTGGATGCCTAGAAAGACCATCTTCTGAGAAGGAGGCCTCAGGTTTTGTCAGACTGACTCCCAACAGGGACAAAAGAAACCCTGGTCTGGAACTTCTTAAACTTTTTCTACTCGGGATCTCTTTTTGCCCAAAAAATTTCTCTGTGATCCCAGGTATATAGAGGTATATAAAATAGCCATATAAATCAAACATTTACTGCAAAGAAATCATAATTCCACGACCGACACCCACATTCAGCTACAAGACCCCATATGGAGTTGTGAACCAGTGTAAGCAATAATTCCCACCACACCTAGAAGGGCCAGTGTTTCAAGGCATGAAGAGAGAATGGAGTGTCCCCGATCTACTCAGCAGGTGAAAACAAGTTCTGCCAAGAGTTCCCACACACGAGGCAGGACCTATGTTCACAGCTAGTTTGCAGCCCGACGGTCATGAGGCCTGATGATAAACTGGACGAGTGACTTAGATTGTAAGCATTCTGAGGGCAGCCATTGCGTCTGCCTTTTTTTATGTGTATCCCCAACACTTAGCACAGTGCCTGACCCAGAGCACGCGCTTACTAAACGCTTGTTGACTGATTGTTGAGCAACCGACTGCCTTCCTGGGTTCCTTCCCCCAATGACAGATTTTTCTCTCCTCTGCCGGGGAAGCCGTGCCCACGGCCAGCGTCACTCACCAGCTCCTGAAGCCGTCTCTTGCTCATGCCTTTCCTCTCCAGCTGTTTTTCAATCACTTTGGCGTTCTGTGCATATGAATCAGCAATTTCTCTCTGGCAGAAAACAATTCAACAAACCATCACTGGACTTTCAACAGTGATACCCAGACCAGAAGGGGCTGCAAATGTCACCTGTGCAATAAGATCACCATGCCGAACAGCAGGAGTTTGGCCGTCGCCCAGGAAAGACGAAAAAAAAAAAAAAAAAAAAACAACAACACCCCAAACCCCAAGCTTCTCCAGCTCATCTTTCCAATAATCCCAAGAGTTCAGGTTTCAACTTCACCCACTGGCAAAATAACAGCCAACGCATTTTCCAGTGAGCAGCTCATGTTAAAATACCATAAAGACAACTGTTGCTACTAATAGTGCCGGACCAGTTGGGAGAGAAAAAGCTTTCTAAAATGGAAAGCCTTGACCTTGAAAGAAGGACATGATCCAACTCTAATTTTATCAAGGATGAGCTTTCAACTGGAAAGTTTTGAAGTCTCATCTCTTTCTTCTTTCTTTTCTTCTCTTCCTACACCATTCTCCCCCCATAGGTTTTGTCTGATCTATGCAAATTGTTGAGGATCACGCTAAGTGTGGAAACCCAGAGAGCCTGTAAAAAGGTCAGAACCACCCTGTCCCATTGGTACGATCACTTCTGATCTTTTTACAGGCTCTCTGGGTTTCCACACTTAGCGTGGTCCTCAACAGCAAATGATTCCCCAATCTCTTCCCTGAGCTTCAGCTCCATATTGACAGCTCTGAGCTGCTCCTGCTCAGGAAATTTCCTATTGTCTAGAGGATAAAATACAAAGTTCCCTGCCTGGCACCGAAGGGCCTTCACATTCTGATTCCAGCTTCCCTGGCTCGTCTGATTTGACCTGACTTTCCTTCACGTACTCTCCAATCCAGCCAAAATGGCTAGCTGTTTCCTGCTCGGATCTTAGGGTCTCCTTGCAGGCCATGTTTTTTCCTTCTCATCTACTGAGAACCTTCTCTTCCCTGGAGGCTCAACTCAGGCCCCTTTCCCAGGGGTCCTTGCTGCTCTCCTCCCTTTTCCTAGGGCACTGGTCTGGCCTCCTTTGAGTCAATCACACTCAATCTGGATGACACTTATTTATGAGCACATTCTATCTCTGCTAGCCCCCCCCCCCAATCCCCAGGATAAGTGAGCTCTTGGAGAACTGGGAGCAGCCAAGGTTTCATCATTTGTACTCCCAACACCTCGCCCAGTGCCTCCCACTTAGCAAGAACGCATTGAATGTTTAGGGAATTGTGTAGTGAAAAAAATTCAGTTCCAGAGAGGGGGAAAGTGACAGCTGCTAAACTGTGGAGCCAAAATGAGATGAGCAGTGTTCCACTAGAGCCTAATGTTCGGGAAGAACCCAGACAGGGGCCTTTCTCGTTGCCTCTGGGAAAAGGAAAACTCACAGCCTCAATCTCCTCCTCCTCTTCATCAATGGTGGAGACAGTGACAGAACTGAATTTGCCCATGTCCTTGGTACGCTTAGTCATCATTACCTAGAAATACAAGAAGAAGATGTAATCCAATGTCTGGTTCAATTTGGCTGGCCAGGATGCCCGTGTTTCTCTGTGACGGAGGCCATACTTACCCCATACTTACTCAGTAGTTTGAAAAACCATAAGCTTTGACTTTTCATCATTTTTTTCACCAGGAATTTTAAAAAACTGATGAACAAACCAGGTGGAATCATCTGGTTTTTCAATGCTCAGACCGAAGACATTTTGAAAGGAAAGTAGAATAATAACAGTTTACATGTACATAGGGCTTTAGAGTTACAAAGCGCCTGACACATTTCATCTCATTTCCTGTAATACAGACAGGGTAGGAATTATCTCCATTTTACAAATGGGGAAACGAGGCAGAGAGCAATGAAGAGTCCTCCTGAAGATCTTTATAGAGTACGGTTTTGAACCCTAAACAACTTGGATACTCACACCTGCTGAAACCTCCTTCGAAGGAAATGAAAAGGTTTCTGGGGAAATTTTGAGGCTTTACAAGAACAATAGACTGATTTCATTGGTACAGAGAACTCTCAGTACAGAAACCGCCTTTATCAAGATAGATCTACAAATTATAATTTTAGAAAGTTGTTGGAGGGACTGAAAAGATGCGATCTCATTTTATAATCACTTTAAAAGTAAATATGATTGAAACAGAAAAGAAAATTCAGCATTGGCAGGGCTGCAGGCTTGCGAGAATTTTAATATGCTGCTAGAGTAATTGTAGGCTGCTGCAAATGTTCTGCAGAGGAATAGGACAATAGTAAACTGCAAAAGTTTTCTTTTAACCCTGAAACTTCTTGGCTAGAATTTTATTCTAAGAACGGCCTTTAAAAGAGGAGAAAAAGTCCAATGTGGACAAAAATATTCATGGCCACTTAATCCGTGAGAGCAAAAAGTTCGAGCCACCTGTCGACCGATGTCTGGCAAATGGCTGAATAAATCACGGCACACTCACGGTAAGGCAACCTCCGGTGATTGAAAAGGGCCAGCCTCAGAGTCAAGAAGAATCAGGATTGAGTCTTGCTACTTTCACATACTGACTCAGTGATTCTGGGCAAGTCATCTAACCTCCGCTGTCCCAGGAGCTCCACTGTAAGCACCTAAATCATCATCTCAGACTATAAGCTGCAGTAATTGCCAATACATGTCGGCAAAGGTAGCAAGCACACAGGGAATTTAAGCTACTAGCACAATTACAGACCCATTCTCCACTTCAGCCAAATGAATGCAATGCAACTATAAGCTACTGTCGACAACAATGACCACGATGACAAACACGACAACGACAATGATGACGACAATGACGATGATGACAACAATAAATGCAAAGCAGATAGAGAAACAGAGAAAGAGCTATAAGAAGAAATGTAAAATCAAATCACCAGGTTTAGAATTGTGCACACTTGACAACAAACTCTCTCTTTGTCTGTCTCTCCCTCGCTTTTTTTTCTCCCTCCATTTATGTATATATAAATATACACATAGGTATGTTTTGTACATATATAAATGTTTTGTCTGTACAAAATTATACAAAATAAATATATTATAGTTTACTGTCAAGTGTGCGATATAGATGTGTGAATATAAATATATAGATATATATATATACACCTCTCTCTCAACATATATATTATATATGTATATAGACACATATTTAAAGGCAAAAAAAAGCAAGAAAGCAATAAATAGGCAAGACACTGAAAGGAAAAAAGTATACCATACTTTGTTAAGTCCTAGGGGTTTTAGCAAAGATTTTCCTCCTTACTTTGAATGCTTCTTTGATTATTGTTGATACTAAATTTATAATGATCAGTGTTTTGAAGCTTTAAAGTAGACATCATGGGGGAAAAAAAGCATGTCCATAAAGGACATTCATTGCTGTTCCACTGGGAAGCTGAGCAGAGACAGATAAAAATGAGTTGGGCTTCACCTCTCCTTGTTTTGTCAGGCGATTTGGGTCTTAGGTCTCGGTGCTGACTATAGAGAAGTTTTCTTTATACGACAGCAGTTACCTTCTTAGGAGGTTCTTGTTTTTGACTGTATATGTTGGTTTTCCCAAAGCCCTGTCCAAACTTGACAACTGCTCCATCCACGATAAAGGTCACTGGAGCATTTTTCTGCTGGTGCTGGTAAAAGAGCAGCAAGCCACACCTGCAAACAGCAAAGATTCAGATCCCGACCCCACTGGTTCTCCAAGTGTGGCGAGACAAAGAAAAAAAAGGCAGCCATGGTGGAGTCGAGAGATGGTGAGGGTTTCGAGTCAGAGGATGCAGGTTTGAATCAATCATGCTTTTGTTTGCTAGGACCTTAAAATACTCGATCTCGAGCAAGAAGAGACCTTGGAAGCCACTGAATCCAACCCCCTTTCCCATCTCTGGAGGTAAGGCTCTTTCTTTGTCCAGAGAAGAGTTCAGGACAGAGAATGACTCTGATGTCCAGGGAGGGGAAGGGCCTTGCCCAGATTCAGAGGACTACCAAGTATCTGAAGTGAGACTGAAATCAGGTTTTTCAGACTCTGATATTACAAGTAGGTCCTACCAAAAAGGCAACGTCCTTTTACAGGAACATTGCTGCTCCCGGTACCCTTTCCGTGATTGGAAAGGGACTAATATTTTGAATAAGCAGAATTTGGAGGCAGGAAAAGTTGTAAGTAGAAGAATGTGACAAGAAACAAAAACAGACAAACAATGTGAGCCCGAATGGAGCAGGAGATGGCAACGCGACGGCACTACTCACTTTGCACACTTCTTCCGGAACTGCCGTTCTATTCCTTCAGACCTGCAAAGACAAAGGAAGAGGTCACAAAGAAAGAGACCAACCGGTGGCAGTCTGCTCCCCCCTGATCATTTGCAGTCACATCACCTGCTGTCTTCCAAAGGCGGGGGGGCCTCTCAACACCAGCTCACTTTACAGACCAAGTGACTCTGGGTCATTAAACCTCCTGAGCCACCTGCAGAGAGTTACAATTGATTTTTGCTGCTGCCTCCCATGGGCCTTCCCTTGTGAATGCCAGTTTGGACCTTGCTCTCCTGACACAAACAGTTTCTCTTTAGCAACTGGACAGAGCCCCTCTGAGAGCAGCTGCTAGCCCCCAGCTGTCTCACTCTCATTCTCTCTCACAGAGCGCGCTCTCTCTCTCTCTCTCTCTCTCTCTCTCTCTCTCTCTCTCTCTCTCTTCTCTCTCTCCCTCCCTCTGTCTCTGTCTCTGTCTCTCTGTCTCTCTCTCTCTCTCTCACACACACACACACACACACACACACACACACACACACACACTACACATGGCATTGTATTAGTGGTTTATTCTAGGTCTTTTCATTAACACAAGAAAGAATACACTAATGAAAACAACCAGAAAATTCAAATTATATGAACTAGAATTCTCCCAAATAAAGTGTGACTATGGCAGAAGCCGAGCGGGAGGACCCTCAGAGGCCAACTGGCCCAACCCCTTCATTTGACACATAAGGAAACTGAGGTCCAGGGAGGGCAAGAAACTTAGCCAAGGGCACACGGGCAGGGATTTTAACTCAGATGCCCTCTGCCTCCAGAACCAGTGCTGTTTCCATTATGCTACACTGCCTCCTCTTACTCTCAGACCCAGCCCTCTGTTTTTTTTGCAATGGCTACTTTTTCAATTCCTTGGATTCGAATGATAAAGCCAACTGCCCCCAAAGCTAGCAAACGAGCAGAGAAGTATTAGCAACAAACACAATTGCAACACGCCTGGGGAATAACAAATCAAAAGAGACACATCTACTTGGATCCATCCGAGGCTAAAAAAAATATGAGACTGCCCACAAAGCAAGAAGAAAGCTACGGATCGGATCGGCAGGCATCTACACTTGTTGGGGTGCTCTCTGTCCTAATCCTCCCCGCCACAGGAGCTCTCCTATAGAGAGAAGCAGCGTCTTACCTCCGGAGATGGACACTCTCCTCTTCTTCTGTGTTACAGAACTTGTGAGCATGTTTGGCTGCATCAATTACCCGGGCTCGGTCCCGAGGTCTCATGGGTAATTTCTCTAACTGGCAATCTGAAGAAAGAAAGGGAGACGGGTCACTGAGGGTCATGGCTCAAGGGAGAGTCTTGAGGAAGGTCCTTGTAACACTGTTTTCCACCCCCTTTGCATCAGTTATAAGATCTAAGATGTTTAATTTTCACTGGCACTTGGCGATGTCGTTTTTAAAGGATACCACTGATATATTTATTTAGCTAAAATGTTTACATGGGCAGGGGGAAGTTTTCTTGGCCTGCAACTTCAACAGGAACTAGCTGATAGGATTCTTTTATCTACCAATGCTTAATACAGTGTTGTGTGAGTGCGGGACAAATGCTATGCCAGAAGGGAGGCCCCAAACTATGTAGGCGGCACAGAATTCTAAGAGGAAAGTCAGCGGATGAGATGTTCTCAAGAATGTAACTGTAACAACACAAACACAAGCACAAACAATTCCGCTGAGGAATAAAAGAAAGCTGTCCAAAGAGAGCAAAGTGGGAATGCCAAAAGAACTCACCAACCAACTTCGACTTTAAAATATACACTCATTAAATTGGCCGAGTGCAAAAGATCGGAGAACTCGATGCTGGGAAGGGGGTAATGGAAGACAGCTTACTATGATTCACTCCTGGACGAGCTACGACTTGGACCAACTATTCTAAAAAACAACTTGGAATCAGACAAAGAAAATTTACCGAACCGTTCGTCCCCCTTGACCCACAGATCACTAAGCTTTCTATGCCAAGGAGGTTAATGAAAGGTTGAAAAGACCTGGATGCTTGAAAACTGTTATGAAAAAAAAAAAATAAATATATATATTAATATATATATATATATTAATATATATATATATATATATATATATATATATATATATATATATATATATACCAAAGTATTATCTATAAGAAAAAAAAAATAACAGTTGAAAACCAAATCTGTACCCAAAGATTGGTGAATGGATGTAATAAAATGGTGGCAAAGAAATGTAATAATAGTAGTATTAGTAGTGTGCAATAAATGTATATTACTGCACCATAAGGAAACAGCCAGAGAAACGTAGGGGAATTCTCATGAAGAAACACAGAGCAAATAAAATAGAACCAGAAGAACATTATACACAGTGACTAGAGAATGTAAAGAAAGGCAACAAAACTTGGACCAAATACAATGGATAATGTTAAAATGAAGATATATAGCCTTCAAAAGGGTTAACAATTTATGGCAAACTACAAAAGTGGGATTTATTATCACCGGCGATCGCTCTCATCTCTGTTTATGAGAAATATATTTTGGGAGGCTCTTTGATGTGAACAAAATAAGCACATCAGTAAAGTCTTAAAACAAACAGAGACCTACGGGGGATGAAAGCAAAAGAAAGTTACTGCAGATGAATACAAAAATCGACAGTATTCTGCAAAAATGTTGGGGGGGGGGTGCAGGGCTCCGAATAGGCTGTGGTGGACAATGAATGCTGATGACAACAAAGAGGGCATTTGAAAAGCTCTGCTGAGTGTCTAACTTAAGGAGGTCCAAGACTGTGTATGAAAATAGTTATAGCAACTCAAATGCTTTAATGTAGGAAAGGACTGGAAACAAAGAGGATGCCCAATACTTGTGGAATGGTTGAATAAATTGTAGTATTTGAATGTAACAGAAGAGTGAGAAATTATAAATATGATGGAGCCAGGGAGACCTGAAAATTTTGTATGTCTGAAGCAGGAAAAAAAGACAGTCTCCACAATGACAAGAATGGTAGTAATGTAAAGGTAAGTAACATGGAGAAAACTTCAAAACTCTGATTGCTCCTGACTCCAAAAGACTGATGAAGAAACCTGCTTCCAAACTCTTGGAAGAAAAGTACTGTACTATAGGTACAGAATAAGACCTAAGTTTATCCACAGAAGAGATATACGGATTATTTTGCTTATTTATTGATTATGAGGGGAAATTTTGAGCATCAATGAAATATTAAAAAGTAATACAAATAATAACAAAAAACAACACACACACACACACAAAAATAACACAATAAAAAAGAGTTCCTAAGCAGAGACTCAAGCAGGTAGTAAGGTAACATATTATATTTAATACACTTTTTTTATAAAACCAGAAACAGAAACGGTGTCTATATAATCCTTTTTCCTTTTCTTTGCATAAAGAAACATTTGTGTTTATTGGTGTTTAAGTGTAGATTTTTTAAAAAATGTTTAAAAAAAAAAAAACAAATCCAAAAATAAACCTGAGAAACTATGTGGGAGGCAAGAAGAAGATCAAGGAAAGGAGAATATCATGACTTAGGTAAGAGAAGATCATTTTAACAGAAATAAAAATTATAATATAATTATATAATTATTTTGTTTCTGTTTTCTTTACCAGACTGTTCTCTTTGGACTTTGGACGTCTAAAAACAGAAACAAAAATTGGTAACTTCGAGTTAAAATTCAAGACAAGCGAATGGATGGCAAAAGCTCGTCTCCCAAGTTGAAACCGCCAAGCTCAATCTACCTCTCAGGGTACTTACAGAGCTGGCAAGCATGCTTACTGAGCCAATGCTGGCAATTTCTGAAAAAGCATGGAAACAAAAAGAAGGACTGGAGAGAAATGTCCGAATGTTATTATTTTTTCAAATAGGGGAGTAGTGGACAGGTTGCTAAGTGTGATCTGAATTCCTGGCAAAACTGTATAGTACTAAAGAAATAGCTCAAGAATATGTAGAATGTTCTAATTACCAGAACCATTATGTCATGCCAGACTAACCTCCTTCTAACAGGTGGATCAAGGAAACAAGTAGACAGTGTGCCTAAATTTGATCAAAGCATTGAAAGAAGTCTCTGATGTGCTGTTTGTGGACACAATGGAGAGATGTGGACTGGATACTATAATTAGGTGGATGGTTAAAGAGGATTATATAGCTCTAGAGCTGGCAGGGACCTCAGAAGCCTTCTGGTCCAAGCTCTTCACTTTACAAAGAGGGAAACGGAGGCCCGTGAAGGAGAAAGGAGAAGGGATTTTTATGCTGCCAATTACATGCCAGGCACCGTGCTGTGTGCTTTTTACAAATATTAAACACATTTGATCCTCACAACAAGCCTGAAAAATAGATGCTGTTATTCTCCTCATTTTACGGACAAGGAAATAGAGATTAAGTGACTTGCCCAGGATCACACAGCTAGTAAGTGTTAAAGGCAGGATTAAAACTCAGGTGTTCCTGACTCCAGGCCCAGTTCTCTATTCACTGTGCCTTCAGCTAAGGTTAGGGGGCCTGCCCAAATTCAGCAGAAATCAGCAAATGTCAGGATTTGAATCTTATTCCTTTTTGTTTGTTTTGTTTTTCACAGCTGGAGCTCAAACCACAGGGGTCTGGATTGAAGTGAAATGACAGGAATTGTCAGAGTGAAATGGTCCCCAGATGCTGTTCCAATTTATCTATCTCTGACTTGGATGAAGGCATCCTCGTGTGATATGGCACAAAGCTGCATCAACAGGTGCATCAACACCAGAATCAGGTGACAATGACGCAGACCACACACAGACCCCCACGTTAGGGAGGCCTCATATTATGGATACCACATTTTAGGAAGAACAGTGATTCTTCTGGAGTAGAGTTGGAAGAGGCCTTAGAAACTATCAGGTATGATTCTCCTAATTTTACAGAAAAGGAAACTGAGACCCAGAAAGAGTAAAGTGACTTGTCCAAAGCCAGATAAGTTATAAATGGCAGTAGGGCCAGGATTTGAACTTGGGCTCCAGGATGGACCCTAAATCCAATTCTCTTTTCCCTTGTAATATGATGCCACGGGAAAACAACAGAGGTGGAGACTATACCATGCCTACATATCCATGGACAAATCGCTTCGCTACCCTGTGCCTGTTAAGTGAGGAGGCTGGACTGGATGCCTCTCTTGTTCTAAAGCCATTATCTTTGAATCTAGATGAGGACTGGTTAAAGAAACTGGGTTCATTTACCAACTGACCACTGGAAAATGAACAGAATCGTGTTTCTGACTAATAGGGAAGTATCTAAAGTTCAAGTATTTGAAAGGTTGTGGTATAGAAGAGGGATTTAAAAAGCAAGCAAATAGCAAAATAACTGTATGGACATGTATACATATATTGTATTTAACATATACTTTAACATATTTAACATGTATTGGTCAACCTGCCACCTGGGGGGGGGGGGAGGAGGGGAAAAGTTGGAACAAAAAGGTTTTGCACTTGTCAATGCTGAAAAATTACCCATGCATATATCTGGTAAATAAAAAGCTATAATAAAAAAAAGCAAGCAAATAACTCGGTCCCCATTTTGAAGGAGTCTGAAACCCTGATGGGGAACATAATTTCATGATGGAAAGAAATTAAGCAATTTACAAAGTAATATATCAGCAAACAGAAAAGGGCAAATGATTCAAGGGCAAAAGTACTGCTGGATTTGGAGTCTGAGGGCCTGACTTTGCTACATCCCAGAATCCTGGGTGATCTTAGCCAAGTCACACAGTTCACTCCTTAGGGAGTGAACTAGATGGCCTCTGAGATCACTTCCAGCTCTAGATCTAGGATTCTGCCTGTGGTCAAATCACCACCTCATATTTCCTCTCCATTTGGTCAGTTAACAAACATTTATTAAGCACCTACTACGTGCCAGGTTCTTGGGATACAAAGACAAAAGACAGCTCTTGTCCTTACAGTCTAAAGGGGGAGGGATAAGGACTAGATCTGAGATTTCATTGGCATCAGGACACCTAGCTGAGGAAATTCCCACTCGTAATTCAGAACAGCAGCTTCTCTGCAAGGTATAGTCTTAGAAAGTAACCCAAGGCACTGACAGTTACTCAGGATCACATGCCTGGCTTTGAGGCCAGTTTCCTCTTTACTATAGCATCCTATATAATAGAGGAGACAATGTGTAAATAAATAGGCACGTATAAGATACGTTCAGAATAGATACAAAATAATCTAATACAAATAAAACCAAACATGTATACATATATTGTATTTAATTTATACTCTAACATATTTAACATGTATTGGTCGACCTGCCACCTGGGGATGGGGGGAAGGAGGGAAAAATTGGAAAAAAAAAAAGTTTTGGCAATTGTCAACGTTGTAAAATTACCCATGCAAATATCTGGTAAATAAAAACTATTATTATTTAAAAAAAAATAAAACCAAAGTAGCCAAGATTAAAAGGAAAACAGAAAACTAGGGAGGAAACTTCAATAGACAATCTCAGATAAACATCTCATTTTTCAGATTTATAAAGAGCTTTGTCAAATTCATAAGAAGACAAATCATTCTCCGATTGCCAAATGAGCAAAGGATACAAACAGGCAGTTTTTCAATGAAGAAAACAAAACCATATATAGTCAAATGAAAAAAAAAATGCTCTAAATCATTATTGATTAGGGAAATTCAAATTAAGACTACAGACATAATCTTATATCTGTCAGATTGGCTAAAGTGATAGACATGTTTAAACTGGGAATGGCGGAAATAAGTTGTGATTTTGGATTGTGATTGAATACTACTGTGATATAAGAAATGATGAGTTGGTTGATTTTAAAAAACCATGGAAAGACTATGAAGATGCTATCTATCTCTAAAGAAAGAACAGATAAATAAAAAATATGTATAGTATGGTCTTATATGTGTGTGTGTATAGATATAAATGTAAATATATATTCTTGTTTAATTGTAACCTTCTTTAGAGTGGGAGGAAGAAAAATAAAATAAAAAGTACACAGCAGAAAGCAAAAGAAAATTTAGAAGGAAGCACAGAAAAACTGGGCACCTTTGAAAAATAATGGCTAGTATTTATTATGTAATTTTCCAACAAAAAGTAAACAGTCTGAAATGGCAATTTATTATATTATATCGAATCCTCTTGGTATGTTCTGCTTCATGGAAATGTTCTTTCCTACTTTTTCTCATTTGGTACTTGTTTAAAATAAATAATTTTTTAAAAGTAATTTTAAGTGAAATGTTGTAGTTCAAGCTTATATGAATGATTTGAGACTTTATTTTTATGGCCTTAACCTTAGGCTGGACCTAAGAGTCTATGTATAAACATTAGTATGATGTTTCTGTTGTTAATAGAAACTGACCAAGAAATCAGAATTTTGATTTCTGTAAGATTTTTCTGTTTACACTCATACTGTAGGTAGTTTGCAAATAAAGGTTAATTTGGTATATTTAAAAAAAAAAAAAAAAGTAATCTTAAGAGGGGAAAGATCCAGCAACTATAAAGATCAGAAAAAGTCTCTTATAGAAGGTAGCATTTGAGCCAAGTCCTAATTGAAGTCAGAGAGAAGCTAAGGTCAAGGTAAGAAGAGAGACCATTCCATCTATATGGGCACCCAGTGAAAAAGTAGAACAGAGAGACAGAGAGTCTGACTGAAGAAACAGAGCCTTTAATATTAAATCACAAAGTAGGTAGAAGGGAATAAAACCTAAGAAGACCGAAAGGGTAGGAAGGGACCAGATTGGGAAGGGTTTTAAAAAGAAAAAGCACTAGAGATTACTGAAGGGAGCAAAAGAAAAAGCACTAGAGATTACTGAAGGGAGCAACCTTGGCAGCTGAGTGTGTGTGAAAGGATGGACTGCAATGGGAAGATCAGTTTGGGGCTTACTGCAACAATCTAGGCAGGAAATTATAAGGGCCTGAATTTTTGGACTGGGAAGAAGCCTTTCCCTCCTTCTCTCTCACCTGGGGATCTTGCCTTTTTACAGAGAAAGCTGATGTGAAAATGTGAAAATCCCTCTCCCTAGCAAAACTGCTTGATACCATCTCCTCCTCTTTCCTCCAGTTCCTGATGTTGAAGTGGCCCTTTTCTTCGCCAAGGCACTTGTGGTCCTATCTTTTGTCTTCTCCAAGTGTTTGCATACCCATATATCCAGGCCCCCCAAAATCTTCACCCTCTCCCTATATTCCTTCCCTACTACCTTCAAAAATATGCCCAAATCTCCCCCAGCCTTTAAAAAAAACAAACCCTTTATTATAGACTACTATCCCCTCAAGCTATCTTCCTATATCTCTCCTCCTTTTCTCAGGCAAACAATTACCAAAAAAAACTGTCTATAATCGATACCTCCATGTCCTCTTCTTTCTCTCTTCACCCTTTGTTTTGTTTGATCTCCAACCTTACCATTCAGCTGAAACTGCTCTCTCCAAAGTCACCAATGATTTTTTTTTTTTGGCCGAAGCAACTGGGGTTAAATGATTTGCGCAGGGTCACACATCTAGGAAGTGTTTAGTGTCTGAGGCCAGATTTGAACTCAGGTCTTCATGACTTCAGGATTGGTGCCCAATCCACTTCACCACATAGCTGCCCACCAATGATCTCTTAATTGCCAACTCTGATGGTCTTTTCTCAGTCTTTATGCCCATTCTCTCCTTCGGTATACTCACTCCTCTCCGAGTTCTTTGCGATAATACTCATTTCTTGCCCCCTACCCCTTACCTGTCTGGTTATTAGTTTCTTTTGCTGGCCTTCTAACTGTGGGCGCTCTCTAAGATTCTGTCCAAGGCCCTCTTCTCTTCTTCTAGTTTCCATCTTGGTAAATTCATCAACTCCCTTAAGTACCAGGCGAAGTCTCTCCCCACAGCTTCAGTCTCACATCACCAAATGCCTTTTGGATATTTCAATCTGGATGTCCTGGAGATAACTCAAACTCAACATGCCTAAAACTAAACAATTATCCCCAAACCCTTCTCTTTTCCAAATCGCTCTATTTTTAGCAAAGACATTATTAGTCTGTCAGATTTATAACATTAAAATTACACATCACATCACACCCCATATATCCAATCAGTTGTTAAATCTTGTTGTTTCTACCACTTAAAACACATACTGTATCCGATGACTTCTCTCTGCTCACATGTCTATCAAATTCAAGACTTCAACCTCTCTTTCCCAGAATCCTTTAGGAGGCAAGTCTCCTCATTATAATCATCGAGAGAATTAGGGGGAGCAGTGCCCCACAATCTGTGTACCAGAGATGAAGTCTGTTTTTCTTTTTCTTTTAGGAAATGTTTACAATACCTCAGTGTAAAATTTGGAGTATTCAGTCCCTGGCTATATTCTACAATGCTAAACTTTTTCAATGTTGTGTGCAGCTTCCACAAAACTCCCAACGAATTCCCATTACGCTGACCTGCAAAACTGCCATGGGCAAATGCCGGTGGTCTCCCTTCCTCAGTCTCTCGCCACTTCCGACCATCTATCTCCTTAAACTCAGATCTGACCGTACTGTTCCCCAATCCCTCAGTCACCTCCTGTGGCTTCTTATTGCCTCAAATGACCAACTATAAGAGCCCAACTTATCTTTCTAGATCCTTTGATCCATGCCTTCTCTCATCATAGTCTGTGCCTTTGCAGCGGATAGCCCCCCTTCTTCGGATTCACTCTACATCCACGTGCTCATTTTAAATCCCCCAGCCTTAAGTGGCTACTTTCCTAAAGCACCCAGTACTTAAGTGCCTTCTGTGTATTTGTAAGTCCTTTCTGTCTATTTCACATTAGAATGGAAGCTCTTTGAAGGCAGATATTGTTTTGAGTTCTCTGTACTGTGTGTGTGTTGGCGGATGCTTAATTTTGGAATGTGATCACTTAATCTAGGGATGGACACGCTGTGAAGGTAAAAGTGACAAGATTTGGCAACAGACTGGATATGTGGAGTGCCGGGAAGGAGTGGAAGAAGATTGGCTCAATAGGCAGCTCTCGATCTGTGGATCAGAAAGGGCAATCAGAAGATCGCACACCTGGGGGTGGGGGAGGGCCGAGGGGCACCCTGGACGGGAAATGGGGAGGGGATCCAATCAGGGGTTTGGGCTGGATGGGCTCGGAGATTCCTTCTCTTCCTGCTAGAAAGAATAGGAAGCCTCTGGTTTGTGTTTCCCTAGCCCGGAGCTCGGCGCAAATGCTTGGCACACGCTCCTTCATTCATTGGCGCTCTCGTTCTAGATCCGGGTACCCCTACGTTTCCGGGGGCCCGAGCAGAGGGGAGCGGTACGGGGGCCGGGGTGCCCCGGAACTCGGGGGAAAGGCGGGCGGCGGAGCCGCGGAGGAGGAGTCTACTCTGAGCGGGAGGGGCGCGTGGGCAGGCGGTTCCCAGGGAAGAGCCCGCTCTCTCGCTCGCCGGCAGCCGGGGCCCCCTCCCCGACGTCCTCCCCCCCTCCCTCACGTGTCTCGCCCTTTCGGCGACCGCCAGCCGGCGTGGCTCACCTAGGACCAGCACCATCTGACCGCACAGACAGTAATAGACGTGAAGGGGCTTCTCGCCGTCGTCATACTCTTCCCGGTCGCGGGTATCCGAGCACACCACTGAGCGCGAGACCACCTTCGGCATTACTCTGTTAATACCGCTACTCAATCCCAAACTTCCACTGGCTACCCGAGTGCCGGAAGGCGGGTGAGGGAGGCGGAAGGTCGGGGGAAATGACGTCACGCGTACGGACCCGCTGTTCTGTCCCGTCCCGCTGTTTGCTTTAGTCTTTCCCATTTCTTCTCCGAGTCAGGCCCTCACTGTCGCCGCGTCCCCGATCTCTGGACAGCACCAAGTTGCCACGGCAACGCCAGGACGGGGTAGAGAGGGTAGGGGAATCGAACTGTCACTACGTAGGCCCGGGGGATCGGAACTGTGAGGGGGCTTGGTACGGCCCAACTGTCGCTCCGTGGATCCCGGGGACAGGAGCCCTTTGGGTCCCCCGGCTTCGGGGTAAATCGTCCCGACCCCTGTCACTCTCTTGTCTCTGTGAAAACATCCAATGAGAGGGAACCTGCTGCCCTCCTCACTCTGGCCATTTCCTTTTGGGACAGTTCTTGTGGAGAAGTGGGGAGGGAGGGGGGAGGGGCAGTGTTCCTGACGTACTCGATAAGTATAAAGTCTTCCACTTCTAGCCCTATCTCCTCCGCGTGAACCCTCCGGGACCTCGCAGGGCAACTTTCTTCCCCCTTTCTGAGAAATATTGCAAATACTGGAAACAAGCTTCTTATCTCCAAGGTAAACGGGATTCCCTCCCCTGATCCTCCTATGACAGGGACTCTTGGTCCTTTATCATCCTGGTACCCTCTTCTGGACACTTTGTATCTTATCCGTGTCCTTCCTAAAATGTGGAATCCAGAACATAGCCAAATGTGGTGGGAGAGCAAATCAAAAGGGCAACCCCGGGCCTGGGACACTGTAAACCTCTCGGGCTCTGTCACTTAGGGCCGAATATAGAAGCTAACTATAAATATATATATATGAATATAAATATATATATGAACATATTCATATATATTCTGAATATAGAAACTAACTATAAATATATATGTGAATATAAATAAATATATGAACATATTCATATATATTCCAAATATATAAACTAATTATATATATATGAATATAAATAAATATATGAATGTATTCATATATATTCCAAATATATAAACTAATTATATATATATATGAATATAAATAAATATATGAATATATTCATATATATTCCGAACATATAAGCTAACTATAAATATATATATGAACATATTCATATATATTCTGAATACATTCAGCTCTGAAGCTGGAGTCAGGAAGATCTGAATTCAAATTTGACCTCAGGCACTAGCTAGGTGGCCCTGGGTAAGCAATTTCCCCTTCTTTGCCTCAGTTTCTTCCTCTGTAAAATGAGCTGAAGACAGAAATGGCAAACCACTCCAGTATCTTTGCCAAGAAAACCTTACATGGGCCCACAAAAGTCACAATCAGATTCCATCCCAGGATTATCACATATCTAGTTTGGACTTCACCTCCTCCCCAGTACTTTTTCAGATAAACCTCTGTTTAGTCAGGGAATCCTTTTGGACATGTGAAATTGAGTCTACACAGAGCTTTTTGGTATCTTGAACCTGTCAGCTATTGTGTTAGTTATTGTGCCTAGCTTTGTGGCATCAGGATGTTTGATTAAGCATGGGGGGGGGGAATTTGAACAGGACAAAATTAAGGATAGAACCCTGATATATTCTACTAGAAATATCCAATATTGTAGGGCCAAGTTAATGTTGACTGTTTAAATGACTATTTGTAAGTCTAGTTATCCAATCCATTCAAAATCTACTTACAAATTAAGCCACATTCTCTCCATCCTAAAGAATAGGTTTTGATAGTTTCAAACTTTGCTGAAATCAAAGTAAACTACATCCACAACATACCCTTGACTTTCCAGTCCAGTAAACCTACAAAAAAAAAAAAAAATAAATAAGATTTGTCTGCCTTGACCTGTTCTTGATAAAGCCATACTGATTGTTAGGGTTTTTAAATAACTTTTTGATGTGTTTTGTTTTTATGTTGCAGTTATATTCACATTAATATTCTGCTACCCAAAGATCTTCTTTGTCATAATGAAAATAGGCAAACCCATTGAACACATTGACCATTGATTGTTGGGGTTTTCAAAATAACTTTTTGATGTTTTTATGTCACAATTATATTCACATTAATATTCTGCTATCCATTGTCACAGTGAAAACAGGCAAACACATTGAACACATTGACCACTGATTGTTGGGCTTTTTAAAATAACTTTTTGGTGCCTTTTGTTTTTGTGTTGCAGTTATGTTCACATTAATATTCTGCTGTCCATTGTCACAGTGAAAACAGGTAAACCCATTGAGCACATTGACCACTGATTGTTGGGTTTTTTAAAATAACTTTTTGGTGCCTTTTGTTTTTATGTTACAGTTATATTCACAATATTCTACTATCCAATGTCACAATGAAAACAGGTAAACCCACTGAATACATTGACCACTGATTGTTGGGTTTTTTAAAATAACCTTTTGGTGCCTTTTGTTTTTATGTTGTAGTTATATTCACATTAATATTCTGCTTTCCAAAGTCACAATGAAAACAGGTAAACGCACTGAACACATTGCCCACTGATTGTTGGGATTTTTAAAATAACTTTTTGGTGCCTTTTGTTTTTATGTTACAGTTATATTCACATTAATATTCTGCTATCCATTGTCACAGTGAAAACAGGCAAACACATTGAACACATTGCCCACTGATTGTTGGGGGGGTTTAAATAACTTTTTGGTGCCTTTTGTTTTTATGTTACAGTTATATTCCCATTAATTTTCTGCTATCCAATGATCCTCTATGTCACAATGAAAACAGGTAAACTCATTGAACACATTGACCACTGATGGTTGTGGTTTTTTAAATAACTTTTTGGTGCCTTTTGTTTTGATGTTACAGTTATAGTCACATTAATATTCTGCTACCCAGGGATCTTCTTTATCACAATCAAAACAGGCAAACCCATTGAACACATTGACCACTGATGGTTGGGTTTTCAAAATAACTTTTTGGTGCCTTTTGTTTTTTATGTCACAATTATATTCACATTAATACTCTACTATCCAATGTCACAAGGAAAACAGGCAAACCCATTGAACACATTGACCACTGACTGTTGGGGTTTTTAAAAGAACTTTTTGGTGCCTTTTGTTTTTTATGCCACAGTTATATTCACATTAATATTCTGCTTTCCAGTGTCACAATGAAAACAGGTAACTCACTGAACACATTGACCACTGATTGTTGGCGTTTTCAGAATAATTTTTGATGCCTTTTGTTTTTTATGTCACAGTTATATTCACATTAATATTCCACTACCCAATGATCTTCTTTATCATAATGAAAATAGGTAATCCCATTGACCACTGATTGTTGGGGTTTTCAAAATAACTTTTTGGCGCCTTTTTTTTATGTCACATTAATATTCTGCTACCCAATGGTCTGCTTTATCACAATGAAAACAGGCAAATCCATTCAATACATTGACCACTGGGGTTGGGGTTTTCAAAATAACTTTTTGGTGCCTTTTGTTTTTATGTTACAGTTATATTCACATTAATAGTCTGCTACCCAGTAGTCTGCTTTATTACAATGAAAACAGCAAATCCATTGAACTTACTGACCAGTTTCATGGTATATGGACTTTACATATATTTACTCCTCCAACTCTTCTTAGTTTTCATCCTTTATTTTTTGAAGAGGACTAGTGATATCACAGGTGATATCTTGACTCTCATGTGAATTGGATTGAAGTAGGCAGAATTGTACAAAGTCTTCAATATCACTTTCTCTTCCAGTCGTTCAAATCCAATGATGGCCAAGGATGCAACGGATGACGTTGGTGTCTTCAATGTCCACCTCTTGACTAAAAGAAGGAAGGTTTCTCCTCATCTTTCTCCATTGCAGTCATTATCTCCTTGTGGCTTTCTTTTTCATTCCTATTATTGGCGCCATCATAAATATGCTTTCCTGCTTCTGTTGGCTTGACTCTCCATCAGTTCACACCAATCTTCTTGTTTTTCTCAGCATTCTTCATTCGTAATTTGTTGTGGCAGCATTACCTCAAATTGTTCAGTCAATCCCTGATGCACTTGGTGTCATGAAGTCTCTCTGTGACTCTATTGCAATAGTCTCCATGTTTGATCACCATCTCTTTAAATATATATTGGAGAATTCTACCAGGAATTGAAGTCAAGCTCATAGTTTACAAGTTTACTCTGATAATCAGAGCAATGTTTACCCTTCTCTAGTATACTGACAGTGATTCAACAACCATGTCTGCTAGTTCTTTCAGTACTCTAGTATGATACTCCTCTGGGGCTGGTGACTTGAATTCATCAAGGGTAGTTGAATGCCCTTTTCTAATCTCCCCATGGTCCTTTCATTTCAGTTTCCTTTTAGCTCTTTTTGTATAGTTCTTTCTTGTCTAAAGGTCATTCATTCTACTTGACAGAGAAACCCAGAAGAGTTGGGCAGCCTGCCTCTTCTGAGTATTGGCCCAGAATTGAATAATATATCTTTACTTTGAAACCAGAGACCACAACCAGCTAAAATAGAGAAGCTCACCATCAGGCTGATTATAGGATGATGAAACAGCAGTAGTTCTTAAAGATCATCTCCTGAGTCAAAGAAGGCTTACAGTTAGCCTGAATGGAAGAACTACTCTCATCAATGAAGTCCCATATCTATAAAGTCTTCAGGGTCTTTCTTCTCTGTCATCTGATATCTGATTTATCCATCCATCCCAAATATTTAGGTGGATCCTCTTCTTGTCCCCAATTTATCTGAAAAGAACCCTTTTTGCTGTCCAATAAAGACAATGGTAAATTTTCTGCCAGCCCTTTTCACTTCTCTATCTAAACTTTAACACAACTGACATCCTGACACTATTTTTGGCATATAATTTTTATTAATTGTTAGTTTAATTTTGTTTTAATTTAATCTTTCACACACACACAACACACATATCTCTCTCTTATATCTCTTTTTCTCTCTCTGGAAAATGCCTCATCGTGAGCCTTCTAAAATTGTACATAATCATGTTGATCAGATTTCTTAAGTCTTTCAAAGTTGTTTGTTACTTATACTTTTGACAGATCTATGATACTCCTGGATTCATCTGATACCTGCCTTCGTTCCATTTTCTGTACACATCTACGGATCTGAATGGCTGGTAAGTTCCCTGTACATCCAATTCAATGAAGGGGAGTTGAATAATGGGATTGGTGAATTCCTAGCCTATAGAATCACAAAATCAAAGATTTAGAAGGCACTAAGGAATAATATTCCAAGATCATTCAGTTTTCCCTGCTATCTAGCATTGTCATTTACCTAACATTGTAAGGGGTCAATTCAGTACTTATTAAGCACCTACTATATACCAAACACAGTGAAGATTAAACTCTATCCTGAATCTAAGATTCTTGTGGCCGAAGATTCCACAGCTTCCCATAATTATCTGCTCCCATATTTCAAAAACCTCACTTTTGTGTTCAGGTCAGGTTTGAGTGGAAGGCTCAGGACCAAACTAAATCTCTCATCTTGGCCTGAGCATTCACTGTAAACCTGAGAAAGGGCCCTCAGAGAAGCTTAATGTTGGGGACTGAAAGGCGATTTGGAGTCTGGTTGAGTCTGGGTGTCTGCCAGGGGCCTGTTGGAAGCTACAGAGGAAATGACAAGGATGCTTTTAGAATGGAAAATGATGTCATTCCCTGGCCCCCTTCCTTTAGAGGGGGCACCCAAAAGACTGTTTGGATGGGCACAGAGATGTCAAGGTGGGATGGGGGCGGTAGGGGCTTCGAAGCCAACAGAGCTATAGTTAGGCTGAAGCAGCCTGGTGATTGTCTGCCTGAGAGAGTTCTGCCCTGGGCCCATTCACTATGGCAACCCTGCTTGTGGGGAGGAGCGTGGGGGCTCAGTCTTCCTGAGGCACAGTCCCTTTCTGAAATCCGGCTCTGCTGGCCACACACAGGGAGGCCACACACAGAGGCCCTGGGAACAACTTTAACCGATGTCTTTGAGATTTGAGGGGTTTTTTGTTTTCAGGGGGGTGGGGTTGGTCAGGTAGTCCAAGGGAAGGAGGAAGGAAAAATGCCACTTGAAAGACAGGCAAGCCTGTCAATCCATCAATTGATCAATCAGCATTTATTACGATATTAGGTGCTTGAAATACAAAAGAAAAAGTGAAATATCAGAAACAAAACATGCAGACCATTCTGCTCTATCTCATCATTTGGGGCTAGGGCTAGGCTTATTAATCAAGCTCTAAGGTCTCTGTCTTTTTTTGCCACCCCTCCCCCAGTCAATCCTCAAAAACCTTTTATTATTATTATTATTGTTGTTATTATTATTATTATTATTATTTGCTGAGGCAATTGGGGTTAGATGACTTGTCCAGGGCCACAAGTGTCTGAGTTTAGATTTGAACTCAGGTCCTCCAGTCTTCAGGGCTGGTGCTCTATCCACTGCGCCCCCTAGCTGCCCACCAATGATCTCTTAATTGCCAACTTTGGTGGTCTTTTCTCAGTCTTTATGCCCACTCTCTTCTCACTACTCCCTCCTCTCAGGGTTCTTTGGTGCTCTATCTACTGCACCATCTAGCTGCCCCCCAAAATCTATTTTTGTCAAGACAATCACCCTTGTCCAGGGACCTGTAATGGCTCCCTACCAAATAAAAAATTCTCAGCCTAGCCTTCTAAGATCTGTTATCAAGTATCCCCCTCCCCCAACCCTCATCTCACAGCCCCCTCCCCCCCAGCTTTTTCAAGTCCAACTCTCCTTTCTCCCCAGGGAAGTTCCGCTGCTCCAGTCAGACTAATCTGCCTTCCCATTCCCTACATAACATTTAGCTCCATACCCCTGTGTAAGCTGTGTTCCTTAGTACACAGTAAATGCTTGATATTTATTTAATTAGGGCAGTGAGGGATAGTGGGGGAAAAGTAGGATTTGGAGTCAAAAATTTTCCATTTGAATTGTGGTTCGGCCACCTGAGTCTCAGTTTCTTCCTCTGCAAAATGAGGGGATTGGACAACATCAGGGCTTCTTAAACTTTTTCTCCTCACAATCCCTTTTTGTCCAAAAAATTTTTATGTGATCCTGGGATATATATATATATATATCTAAATATATATAGATATATATATAGATATATATAGATAGATAGATATAGATAGATAGATAGATAGATATGTATATAAAATAGGTATACAAATCAAATATTTACTGGTAATAAATTGTAATTTCTAGACTCCCACTTAGTTACCAGACCCACATTTTAAGAAGCTGGTGACTAGATGACCTTTGAACACCCTTCCAATTCTAGATCTAGGGCCTATGGTGAAAAGAGAGGTGGTGAATACTATCAAATGCTGCAGAAGGATTAAGACAACGAAAACTGAGTAAAAACCATTGTTTTTGGCAACTCGTCAGTGAACTTGGAGAGTCAATTACTTTTCTTTTTAAAAATTCATTTTATTTATGCCTTTTTTAAAAATTATAGTCATTTCAGCATATACCCATTCAGTCTATCATCAAATTAGTGATTAGTAGCTGAGAAAAAAATATTAACACACTTAAAGAAAACCAACTAACATGGTGACTTTGTTTGACAGCATACAACAACATCCCATGAAATGGTCCCCACTGCCCAGCCTCCCTCTCTACTCAGCGGAGAAAGCGGAGTTTCTTCACCACATTTCGAGGGCCAAGACTAGTCATCTCAATCACAAAGTCTTCGGTTTTGTTGTGTTTTTTTTTTCATTTTAATTATTTCTAATTTTAATTATTTTATCTCTGCTTATATTCTATCAGTGCTCCTTATTTTCATTTGTATTCATTCATATAAGTCTTCTGCCATTTGAAAGAAAGAGTACTTTCAGTAGAGAGGGTTTGGATAGGGGGAAATAGAAGCCAGATTTCAGGAGGTTGGGAAACAAGGCTGAAGAAATAAAGAGTAAAGAGGACTTTTTTCTTTTTAATATTTGCTGATGGTTTTTATTCTTTTTTATTCTTCATTTTTTATTTATTCTTTTTATTTTATTTAATTTATTCTTTATTCTTTTTTATTCTTCATTTTCAAATATATCCATTTCCCCTCCCAGCCCCAAGAGCTGGCCATCTTTAATTACAAAGAATACAAAAAGAAAAGAAAAAAAGTGCCTTGTCAGAACTGAGGCTAATGGTATATGCAATGTCCCACACCTACAATAAAGGGAGGCAAGTATCTTTTATCCTTGCCTCCCTCAAATAGTCATCTCCTAGTCAGTGTAAGTTAGTTTTGCTGAACTGTTTTTCTTAACTTTCTTTCTTTCAATTCTTTGTAAGAAGAAATGGCTCCCTGGGGAGTTGTGTGACTCTCAGTAAATCATTTCAAGCCCTTTCTCTGTCCTCCAAAATTTTTTCCGTGTGTAAAATGGCCATAATAATAGCACTAGCCTCACCAAGTCTCAGAGGATGATTAGAAAGTAAGCCCCTTGAGGGCAGAGATCGCTTCTCTTTTTTTGTCTTTGAATCACCTAAGCCTAATTAGCATCTAATAAATGTTTATTGATAGCTTGATGCTTGATCCAAAGGATTATGTGTGTAAAGCCCTTTGCAAACCAGAAAGTTTCTTAGAAATGTTAATTACTTGGTGTAATTGACATTTGCTACTCGGCTTTTTCTTTCTTTTTTTAAAAGACAACTCATCTCTAATTTTACTTTCACTTAAGATCTCCCTTGGGTTGTGGATTCAAATTTCTAAGATAAAGAGCCGTTCCTCAGTAGATACAAATGGTCAAAGTATTTGAAGTAGCAATTTTCAGAGGAAGAAATCTAAGCTATCAGAAGCCATATGAAAAAAATGCTCCAAATCAGTAATAATTAGAGATATACAAATCAGGGCTACTTTGAGGCTGCACCGTGCAAAGATGACCAAAGAGGAAAATGACAAGTGTTGGAGCCTATAGGGAAAAACAGGTTACACTAATACACAGTGGGCCAAACTCTAAATCAGTATAGCCATTCATTTGGAAGGATGCCTAGAGAATTACCAAATTGTGCACGCCCTTTGACCCATAGATGCTACTATTAGGCCTATATCCCCCAAGAAATTCAAGAATGCAAGATGTTGACATGCACAAATGTATTTTTAGTTGTTCTTCAAGTGGTAGCCCCAAAGTGGAAACTATTGAAGAATGTCTAAACAAATCGTGCTATATGTATGTAATGGAATAATATTATCGTGTCAGGAGAAATTAAGAAAGGGTCAGTTGGAGAAAAGAACTAGAACAATTTATACAAGGATAGCATTAAAGACAGAAACAACTCTGAAAGGCATTGGAACTCTGATCAATGTCATGATAAATCATGACTCCAAAAATAGAAAGCTGAAATGAGGCACTCATTTCCTGAGAGGTGATGAACTTGAAATGCAGAGATTGGGGGGGGGGAGGGGAGGGGAAACACACATGGCTGATAGTAGGAATTTGTTTTTGCTAGATTATGTAGATATCTATTGAGAAATTTGTTTTTCGGGCTTTTTATGTGCTGATGGGGTAAAAAAAATACTTGTTATTTGAAAATTATTTTAATAATTTTTAAAAAGGGAGGGGGTGGAAGATGTTCCTTTGGGATGTTTTGTAAACATTTTTTTCCCAGAACTGCTGTTCTCTCTCCTTGCCTGCTGCTCTCCAGGCACCCCTCTGGTTCCTAGACAAGACAGTGCCTACTCTGCTACTGAGTCCATGGACCCAGGATGCTTCTCCTGGTTACCGGTGTTTGTAAACGTGGCTGCAGGGTCCCACGGCTGGGACAGTGGACGCCGGCTCCGTTTCCTTCCCCTCTCCCGCTACTTCTCGGGGTGGGGGGAGGGTCACCCACCTAGACCCCCGATCCTTAGGGCTGGGGGGTGTAGTTCACTCCCCCGGGCCTCCCCCCACTAGGTCAGTGGAGTGACACAAGTCTCTCGAGGAGTTCGCTCCTTTTCCTCAGTCCCCTTTGATGTCAGTGGTACAACCCTCCTCCGGGAGATCTGTGCCTGGTCTCGTGGGTGTAAGTAGAGTTGGAGCTCTGCTCTTCCCCAGCCCCGCTCCAGGCTTGGCTGGCCAGGTGGCTTGTCCCCCCCCCCCCCCCCGGGGCCACTTTCCCTGAATGGTACAGCCCCAGTGTTTCTGTGGGAGCGCCCTAGAGCAGGAGGTTGGTGGCAGCGGGGAGGGGAGCGAGATGGTGGGTGGGTGGGTGGAATTGGTATAGGACTAAAAACGTCTTTCCATAAAAGCAACTCAGCATTGCCCCTCCTTCCCTTTCTCTAGAGTTACACGGTTAATTATTGGTTTTGTGAGCTTGCTCATCCCCCCCTTCTGGTGACTTCGTGCAGCTCTTGTCACCGCCTTCCACCCGTCCTCCCCCGCGCCTCAGCAGTGGTGCAGCCTCCTCCTCCTGTGTCTCCCCTCTGGGGCCACTCAAGTTGGTATCGGCCCTCGCTTCTCCGGGGCAAGGGGTTCCAGCATTCTAGTCGGAGTCCGACTGTGCGCCGGCTGCGTCTGTAGTTGATCCTCCTTCTCTTCCTCCTCCTCTACTGCTGCCACCACCACCACCTCCACCTCTTCCTCCTCCTCCTGTGCTTCTGCTGCTGCTGCCTCCTCCCCCTCGTCCTCCTCCTTCTCTTTTTCCTCCTGCTCTTTCTCCCCCTGCCCCTCCTCCTCTACAGCCGCCGCCTCAACCTCCTCCTGCCGGGCCGCTGGTCTATGCCCCACCCCTGAACCCGCAGTACTCGGCGACATGTCCACTCCGGCTCGGCGGCGCCTCATGCGGGACTTCAAGAGGTAAGGAAGGGCAGCTGGAGCTGGCCGGGGAGCGAGGACGCGGGGCGGGGTCCCAGTCGGGGGGCACGGGCCGGGCTGGGCCGGGGCGGACGGGCAGGGCTGGGCAGGGCTGAGCTCCCCGGTTGCATCCGCAGGCTGCAAGAGGACCCCCCTGCCGGGGTCAGCGGAGCCCCGTCGGAGAACAACATTATGGTGTGGAACGCGGTCATTTTCGGGTGAGTCCGCCGGGGGAGCCCTGGGGCAGGCGGGCGGGCGCGCGCGCACAGGCGATCGGGAGGCGGGGGAGGAGGAGGGGGCCCGGGAAATGGACTGGAGCGGGACGGGACGGGCTGGGACGGAACGGGACTACCTGCCCGCCCCGGGTGCCCGGGACCGGCCTGAGGGCCGCCCCGATCCGGGGCCTGGAGTGCCGCTGCCCGTGGGGCTGGGAAGCAGGCAGGACGGCTGGCTTGGGGCGGAGGGCCCTCGCCCAGCAATGCCCACGGGGGCCTTCCCGACCAAGGGGCCGGCGGGCGGGGGCGCAAGGTGAGGGCAGCCGAGCCCCCTCCCGCGCTGACTTTGCCTTGCTTTCTCCTCTTTTGCAGGCCCGAGGGGACCCCGTTTGAAGATGGTAAGAAGCGCTATCCTTCCTCCCTTTCAGAGCCGGCTGTTGAGCTGGGGAAGGAGTGGGTCCCCATTCAGCCAGCCCCGTCCCCCTCTTTCTTCTCTACCTCCTGCAGGCGAGAGTAAGCTGCCCTTGTATGGCAGGTTGTTCAGGCTGCTGACCACCTGACTCAGTTTGGTACCTTTTATCGGGGCTTGTGAAGGGGGCACTAGAGCGCTGATCACAACTGTTTATTTTTGTAGTTTGGGTGCCGTGTGGCCGGCTCTGAGGAAACCGGCCCCTGTCCTGGGCTTTCAAATTCATTTCCACGCCCGACCTGTTGTTAATGAAGCCATAGAATCTTAAAAGCTATGGGGGATCGTAAAGGTCGTGGACTCTATGCCCTCAACCAATGCAAACCCCCTCCCCCCCAACAAAACAAACAAACAAACAAAAAAAAAAACCCTTGTTCACCTCTCTTTACCCCCTTTACTTGAATAACTCTCATTTCTCATACATTGTAACCAGCCCCTGATCTGGGCTTTCAAATTCATTTCCACACCCGACCTGTTGTTAATGAAGTCAGAGAATCTTAAAAGCTCTGGGGATCATAAAGGTCGTGGACTCTATTTATGCTCTCAACCAATGCAAACAACAACAACAAAACAACCTTCTTCACCTCTCTTTACCCCCTTTACTTGAATAACTCTCATCTCCTTCTCGGGGACGATCCCTTTTATCAAGTATTTGAAGAATGGTTCAGGACAAACAGGACTAGGCTAGTTCAGTTTGAACTCAGAAGACAAGAACTGGGATCCGGGGAAAGGTTGCAAACTTAACCATTCCAGGGGCATGGTCTGGCTCAGGACTTAGAGCTAGCAGGCTTCCTCCCTCCCCTCTGGCGGGCATTCTTGTTAGGGTATAGGTTGGATTAGAGAAGTCTCACGAGCCTTCCAACTCTGAAATTCTGGGAATTTTTTTTTTTTTTCATTTTTTTGCCAGACTAAACTAAACATAGTTTTAACTGTGTGCTCTTTACTGGCCAATTAAGGTAAAATACAAGTTGTCTTAGGGCAGTTTTAAACCATTAAAGATTTAACCATGAAAACTTTTGTTTCTTAAACCTTAAAAAGAATTTCCACTTGGTGGAATCCACCATCTTGGGGTTTCTTCTGATCTTCAATTAGTTTTCATTTAACCCTGCATTTTGGTGAGGAAAGTGTCTAGAGCTAATATCAATGGCCGCTTGAATATCTTGAGATTCTCCTTTCTTTTCCCCTTACCTCTTCAGGTACTGGTTGTTAAGTGAAATAAAAGAACTCAAATAAAAATAATTAATAGAACATAAGGAGGCAGTTTGCAGAGGCTAGGATAAGTGAATAGAGAGATGGCTTCAGAGGCAGGATGACCTGGGTCCAACTCTTGGCTTCTGACTGGCCAGGCTGTGTGAGCCTGGGCAAGTCACTTAACCCCAGGCTGTTGCAAATCAGTAGAAGTAGTTTCTTCATCTAAAGTTCCTTACAGGTCGGAAAAATCAGTTGGCTGATTTCTTGTATAATAACAACAGTTTGTTACTCGTACCTAGATTTCATTTTTTCTCTAATAGATCTGTATCGAGTTTTTAAACTTAAGCTCTATGTGCACATTAACAGTGTGTATTTGTTTTAGTAGCCGAGCTCTCACAGCATTTGTTTTGGTTGGCTTCCCATCTCATTTTCCTCAGAAAGCTTTCTGCTGGGCACAGCTTTATTGTGCAGCAGGCACCAGGGTGGTTGTTGGCGATTTCACAACCATGTCTGATTTTTTTTTTTTGGGGGGGGGGATGTAAGAGGGAGAAAGAATTTCTGAGTTACCTGGACCTTCCCTTAATAATGGCAGTGTTTGTGATTAGGTGATAGATGCATCCTGACCTCATTATTAAGTCTGAAGGGCACTGCCCATGTTGAATACATCTCTAATTTCTTTCTACTTAACAAGCAGTATCCTTATATGCAGATATCTTAGGTCCTCGGTATTTAGGATACTAACCACCTGTGGCTATCTATCTCGCCTGTGTAACCCCCCCCCCTTTTTTTTTTTTTTAATCAGTCTATGAATACTCATTTATCCAACAAAAGACTTAAGTAGAAAAGACTGATCTGCCTACTGCATTATTGCCTTTGGCCATTTCAAATGTGTTGTGGGAATAAGAAGCAATAGAAAAGGTCAGGAAAAGCTCTTAATGGACAGTCTACCCTGACAAATCTTAAAGCTTATGGATCTTACTGATCAGTCTTTTGCAAGTTCTGGAACGACCAATTCCGAAAGGAAAAGTGCATTTTGAGCAAAAGAGAGAGGTTGTTGAAGTTATTTTGACGTGGGAATTGTGGGGAAGATGATGTCTCATTATTGAAATGAATACAGAGTTTAGACAGTACCTTAGATCTCACACACACACACACACACACACACACACACACACACACACACACACAATTGGTTTATACAAGAGGCCTCTGAGATCTCTCCAATCCCACTTGCATCAATACATTAACCTGCTGAAAACTGGTACATTCAAAAACAAACAGTGTTAAGAGCTGGAGTCTCGTGCATTTCTAAATTATTGTATAGGAGTATCATCTAAAGAAACTCTCAGTAAGCACAGTTCACATTTGTATAATGCATTAAGGTTACAGAGTGCTTTCCTCACAATAATCCTGTGAGAAGAGGTAGTACAAGTCATATTATCTCCATTTTACAGATGGGGCAACAGAGGCTCTGCTGAAAGGTAAAGTGACTTGCCCAGGGTCACACAGCTAAGCATCTTAAGGCATCAAGCAAAACTAAGACTCCTGGCTCTAAGTTCCTCAGTATTCTAATACACCATTCTACCTCTTAATCCATTAGCTCTTCAATGACACTTTTAAGGGATTAGCTTTAGTACATCAAGGACCTCTTAGGCCATCTCTTCCAGCTCCCTCCACCTGTGCAGATTGTAACTGAGCCCTGATTTAGGAGACTGGCTGAGAGTTGTAGTGTTTTAAGAAATCATTTTTTCCATGGAACTGGTGGAGAGCCTCTCAGAATCTGAGCTGCATTTCAGCATGCAGACTGGCTGCCATCCTGTATTCATTCTATCTTTGCAGCTCAGGGAGGACCTGCCAGAGCTCACAGCCGTGATGGGCACTGCAGAAAGGCTTTCCTAGAGAGGGGAAAATACCTTCTTATTTTACAGATGTGTTCCTAAGAAGCTATGTAGAAACCTTTTTTCCCCCCAAACTTAACCACTTTGAATGTACTGAGGGAGTTAAGTTAATAGAACTTTCCATCTTTTTCTATGAAGTGAATTACTCTTAGTATTGATCTTTTTCTAAGTGAATTTTTAGTCATCAGGTTTCTCCAAAACAAGGGGCAGAGCCTTTCTGCTAATGGGACTTCCTAACATTTTGGCCTTCTTGGAAAGTGTAATTCAGATTCTATAAAAGTAAGATTTAATTCTTAAAGAGTTACTTGACGTTTAAAAAACTCAATTTTTGAGGTATTAAAAAAAAAAGAGTTAACTTAAATACTTTCCATTTGCAAAGTGCTTTCCATATATGACTTGAATTGGGTGTTGCAATAATTCTGGCTGTTAGGTACTAAAGATGTTCTGGTTTTACAGGAAACTGAGCCTCAGAGAGGTTACAATGACCGCCCAAGGTTCCACAGCTAGCAAGTGTTAAGAGATGAGAGTTGAACCCAGGTCTCTCCTGACTCCTAAGTTGAGTGTGCTTTCCGCCACACGCCCTTGCCCCATGTCTTTGAAGACGTTATGAAATCTCTTGGCTTCAGTGACAAGATGTTTGTCACACTGGTGTTCATTGCTCAGCTGGCTGAATTAGTGGTACTGAGTTTGGGGAAGGAAGCTCAGTTCAAGAGGATTTTGTGAGTACCTAGTCATCACCTTGCAAAGAAGTTTGTATTTTTAGTGTCACCAGACAAGGAGCCTCTTCAATGAGAACATTACAGAAGTTGGTGGTGTTAAGAGCCTTTTCTAATCAGTAGATCTGGAAAAGACAAAAATTAATCCATAAAGCCCTTTGGAATTGTCACTCATGTGTATTTTAATACATATGTGATATAGTCAAGATTCCTGCTTTAGGAATTTTTTAAAAATGGAAATCTAATTCGATTCTGAAATTAGAACTCTGAACTTTTTGAAGCTTCAAGCACTCATGCTGTTCCATGTACTTAGGATATCCCTACTACTAAAGAATTTAGCTGAAACTTTTTTTTTTTCTACATCCTTTAGATGTAGAAAGATGATTTGTGAACAGGTGATAATGAAGAGTGTATTAATTTATTCCATGACAATGTGATTTCTTTTTTCTCCAAAAATACTTCAAATATCTGTAATTGGTGTGAGTATTCCACTTCTTTCTTTCACTGACAGTTTAGAACTCTTCTGTAATTGAAATGGTTATCAAGAGATTGCAGCAGAAAAATTCATCTATTCATGGCTATCATATAATCCTCAAAGCCCGTTCAGTTTGGTGCAGGGCTTGAACTTACGCCATAACCTTTGGGAATCTAAGATCATGTTGAGGATTTGGATGAATATTATTAAAATAGTAATGAATAGTAATAGTAAAATAGTAAAAGGAATAATATAAAACCAATCTGGAAGGTAGATTAGAGTCAGGCTATAAAGCTTTAAATGCCAGCACAATTTTTATTTTATGCAAGGCATTTGGGAGCCACTGAAAGCTATTGGACAACCAAAAATTAGTTTTTGTTGGTGGCAGAGAAACTGAAAAATCCCTAACTTTGGAAAAAGAGGAATTTCAGTCCATGATAAGCTTCATGAATTTGTTTTTTTAATGGTTATTAGAACTACTTTTATAAATCCCACACTTTTTGAGTGAGATCTAATTTATCCTTGCCTGATAAATAGATCCCAGTCATTCTATCACTGATGCCCATTTTTTTCAAAGGCAAGTAAACTTCTCTCAATTTAAGAGTTGCCTCCCCTACCATGGTGCCTAGTTGCCCACCAAATGCCAGTTCGTATAAATGAAATGTAATGAGGAAGACCTATCTGTTTGAGTCATCCCAGACATTCCAAAACCAAATTGGATGGCCTCTGTCACTGATCCCTTTACTGGTGTGAATAATGAAGATAATTGTTTAGTAGTGATTTGAATGCTGAAGATTTTATATCCGGAAGTACTATGTGACACAAACTTTCAGGGAATGTACAAGGAATAGGTAGTTTTCAGATCTTTTCAATTAAGATCTTCTATTCATGGTATTTATAATGATTTTATTTACAGAAATGACTAGTGTGTGGGAATACCACTTAATTGATGTTGACTGCTTGGGTAGTATATATTTTTTTCCTCTCTAAGATTTTAGGACATAATGCTGACATTCCAATTTACATGTTTTGAACAGAGAATTGCAAAAAGTACTTGTGTTGTAATCGGTGCTATGTTGGGAGTTTTAAAAAATACAATTTAGAGCACAACTACCAGGAAGTAGAGTGTCTTTTGTTAGTTCTTTGTTCCAGCCTGACTCTTAATTTTTGTGTGTGTGATTTAGACCTCCTGTGTTTATGCATGGACATGTACCATCCCCCAGACTGGAAATGGGATGTTGTTTTCTGGAATCTTAAGTGTTTCAGGAATTGTACTTCGAGTAGTCACTGTTTAACTAATGTTCTATATTGGAGAACTAAAATTTGAAACTAAGAATTTTCTTATTACTTGAAATGAATGTAAAGTCTGGCTGTGTCTCCTTTAAAGCAATGGTATCAAAGCGTGTTGACCATGAGGTGTAACTTGCACCAGAAAAAAATGTAATTAGGAAATATTGAACACAGTAAAACCTAGATAGCATTAATATGTGATTTTCTAAATCAGCCTGCAGGGATCCTTATGTAGTTTAGCCTCCCCTCCCCCCCATTTTCTATTTGATTTTGACACACTGCTTTAAAGGACTTCACAACTGTTTTTGTTCCCTATTTTTGGTTTAAAAAAGAGAAACAGTAAGCGCTTAATGAGCACAGTATGCTATTCTAGGCATTGGAGAGAGAAGCAAATATAAATACCATCCTGGCCCTGAAGATGATAATATTGAAGATATATGTATGTGCATTATTAGTGTACTATAGTTTCTGTACATGCACACACAAGATATCCGTGGGAATCATAAAATGCTATAGAATCAGATTGCTTCCCTTCAAAGGACATTTGAGCTCAGCCTAGGAGGGTGGCTGGATCAGCAAGTTGAGATGGGAGGGGAGGCACAACAGGAATAGGGAATAAGAACTGGGGAACTAAAGTATGGGCAGTGTGGGGGAAAAGGAACAGGAATGGAAAACCTGGTATGGCTGGAGCACAGTACTCCTCTGGGTTGAAGGAGGAGGAAGTAGGAAGGGTAGAGTCATTCTGTGGTGGGCCTTGAATGCCAGCCTGAGAAAAGTGGCCTTTATATAGTAAGTAGTCTTTCAGAGAATTGTTTTGTCTTATTTTAGGTTTGCTTTTATTAGTTATATCAAAGTTAACAATTCTGTGCCCAGGATAAATCATTCTTAAAGTTTACATAAACCAGTTTCAGCATTTAGAGTAGAATAAAAACTGTATTAAGGGGACTGTCACCCAAAGTAGCAAAATTAGACATTTGGGAATGGCTAAATGGGTGTTTTCTTGAGGTCTCATCTTGCCTGGTCTTTTCCTTTTCCATGTGGGTATATACGTACACAGCCACACAAATATACATCGACATGTATGCATCTGTTTTGTTGAATACAAACTGTATTAGCTGTGATCACGGGCAAATCTCTTCACCTCTCTGCCTCTGATTTTCTCATCTATAAAATGGGAATGGCTTTTTTACTCCCTACCTGCATTCGGCTGTGAGGAAAGAGCTTTGCAACCCCTAAAGCCGAATACAAAATGTAAGTTATTATTAAGCGAATCAATATTAAGCGGAAATGCTTGTAAATATGGTGGTTTAAACTTTTCTATCTACAGGCACTTTTAAACTTACAATAGAATTCACAGAAGAATATCCAAACAAACCACCAACAGTAAGATTTGTCTCTAAAATGTTTCACCCAAATGGTAAGTATCCTGATTGTTTTATTTTTCTTGTGGGAGGGTCCTTATCCCCACACATCCCAATTTGATTTGCTTCTAGCTCGGTAATATTTTGTGTATGGGGGGAGGACAAGGGGGGGTAATGAAATCACTTCCTGAACCAGCAGTCTCAGACCCTAAGTTCTCTCTTAAAGGCCTTGAGGTTTTCAAGCCAAAAAATCTTTAAGGGCATATGTGGTGTTGTCCACAAAGAGCAGTTAAATGGCTCTTGGATGAGGCTTTCCTAGTAGTTGGGCACGTTCCCTCTGAGGCACAGTGGGATCGATATTTATTTTCTATAAGCTGAGTCACGTTCCCTGCAGTTTCACTGTAGCTATGGCAACAGCAGAGGGATTGTATTATAGGGAGGGGGAGAATTAAACTGGGGAGAGGCCTGAAACAGCTTAAGAGCAACCTTTCTTTTTCAAAGCACCTCTGAAGCCCACAGCCAGCTTGATCTGTAGCCATTTCTTTTCGGTTTTAAGAAATGGTTTTTTTTATATTTTGGTCATCTTTTAAGGACATCTTGAAAGATCTTAGTTCTGATACTTCATTTTTTTAAAAAATCATAATTATCAGTTGGCATATTTTAGCACTATTTGCCCTTCTGGCCTTTTCCTATCTGCTTTTTAGCTAGAGAAGTAAAAAGTTTTATCTGACCGGTATCACACAACTTAGTCCAACAACCCACATGAAGGAGGCCTCCTAAAATCACAGCGTAGCCAAGGTCTGATAAAATATTGCACTTGTTGACCACAGTCACACCATCACTGTTAACCTGGTCTACCAAAAAGAAATCTACCCTCCGCTTTGTATACACTGTCAGTCATAATAACAGCGGGTACAGTATGTATACTAATACAGTTATGCTTTTAGTCTATGCAGATGGTAGTATATGCCTGGATATACTTCAGAATCGTTGGAGCCCAACCTACGATGTTTCCTCCATTTTGACATCCATACAGGTGAAATTTCCTCATTTCACTAGTCTATTTGTAGAAATAATGTAATGTTAGAAGGGAATGGGAAATTATATTTGAGTTTTCCTTGCTGAATTTTGTTGATGTTTGTAAATTATATTAAAAGAGCAGGCTACTAGAACTGTTACAAGAAACTAGACATTTCTTGTCTAGTTACTAAAGAAATTGCTCCGGTTCATAGTTTAGCTTTATTTTGAAAAAAAAAAAAAAAAATTAATGTCAGCAAGTTGAACCTTTATTTTTATTTATTTTTTTTTAGTCTTTATTGGATGAGCCTAATCCCAACAGTCCAGCAAACAGCCAGGCTGCTCAGCTATATCAGGAGAACAAGAGAGAATATGAAAAACGAGTTTCTGCAATAGTAGAACAGAGCTGGCGTGATTGTTGACCCTGGACGATACAAACGAACAGTCTGGTCATACAGAAAAAAAAATTCTGTCTGTCCCTTGCCTTCTTTTCCCATTAGCATCTTTACATATATTTTGTTGAAAACAAAACAGCTATTACGCTGTTGCCACCTTTCCTTGCTGAAGCTTTCTTTCCTCCCTCCCCTTCTGACATTTGAGAACACCTACTACAAAGTCAAATGTATTGTACTCGGGTTACTTGTAAAAGAATTACTAATACTGAATTCTTTTTCTGTGGTACTTCATCTTCAATTTTAGGATGGTATCGTACATTAAATGTACTTTCCACTAAGCTTTTAAGATGATGATGGTTATTATACACAGGGGTACATACTTGTATAGCTTGATGACATATTTCTATGCACACCTGCATATTTAAAACAAAACTAAACCAATTAAACTGATTGAAAATGAGTCCAGGTTTTAGGAGCTTATGAATTTGGAGCACTTACTCTACCTACATAATTTTCCCACTTAGAATGGAAAAATTTGATTCCATGTCAAATAGTCCATTTATAAAGTTAATCTGGGCTATTCCTGGGAGGTGGTAGGCTAATGACAGGAAGGAAAATATTAAATAGGAGCACTGCTTCAAAAAAGAAAAACACAAACCACACCCACTCACACTTGGAGAGATATTAAGGAGAGCTATCACTGGTCTAGTATCTAAGTATGATTCTGAAGGGAAAATCCACTAGTTTTAAGGGAAGAACCTGCGCACTGGTTTGTTATTTACATTGGTAGAAATGAGAGATCCACTGGTGATTTTTGAGGAGTTAAGCTGTCCCTAGTTTTCTGTTTCTTGAGTTCAGATTCAGCCTCAGAGGGCTTATTTATATGAGCCCAGGCAAGAGGATCTGGATGGCAAACCACTCTAGTTCTCTTTCTTTGCCAAGAAAACCCCAAATGGGGTCACAGAAAGTAAGCATAATTTCTCATTTATATAGTGCTTTCCTCACAATCCCTCTTGAGTGATATAGGGAAAGTGCAATCTGATTTTCATCTGTTTTTGAAAGGAAGCAAACAAGTTCAGAAATCAAAGAGGCTTTTCTGGGATCACCAGCAGTACCTCCCAACTCCAAGACTAGAGTCTGTCACTGTGAGCTTCTCCAGGGCAGAAACTGCCTTTTGCTTTTTTTGTAGTCCCATCGATTTAGCACAGTAACTGACTCTTAATGGGTGCTTAATATTTATCGACTGGTTCCTATTACACCAGAGAAGAGGGAAAAGAGATAAAAATAGCCAAAATTTTCATTTAGCTTAAAAGTAGAATGGGAATAACTGCTGGTGCTTTTCCCATTCCTAACACCTTAAAACTCAAAAAAACAACAAATCAGGACCACCTTTCTATCCTAAACACTGAGGCAAGGAAAAACTCACAAGCCATTTCTTCTAAATTCCCATTTTGATTCAGAAACCCAACATTTCAGCGAAAAAGTAAAAACAGAAGCTTGTTCTACTTACCGAACACAAGATACCTTTGAGATTCTTAACCATGGCATTAAAGAGTAATGTTCACTAACTTTACACCAAAAACATGGAAGCCAAACCTGCTCTTAGCAACTAGCGAAACTCACTTTGAGAAGAGGCCAGATACTTTGAAAGGAGGGTGGTTGGGGGAGACAAGAACCACACAGGACATAGTAGGTAGGAAGAGCAATTGAATAGATTCCTCTGAAAAAAAAAAAAAAAGTAAAAAATGCAACCAGCCTACTAGCAACTTATGATTTCGCATGAAAAGCTGGATGGGTACCCAACAATCTTACACCCAGGACCACTATAGTGCTATTTTAGATTGACACCTTATTCTCCTTAAATGATTTCACTTTTTGAATGATTTCAAAAGGAAAAAAAAAAAAAAAAGCAAGTTTCAACAATAACCTGGATACACCGCCTCAATCCAAAGAAAGTTCTGTGATATTTCCATGAGTGGCCATTCTAATCCAAATTTGATGAAGTATTAAAATATCTTAATGCTTCAAAAACAAACTGCCATTTGCCAGGTGAGCTCCTGCTGGTTTTTTTAAAAATAGTTTTTTACCATTCAGAAAACATTCAGGAGTATGTGAAAATAAAGGCTGGAGATATGGTACAAATTGATCTTTTTAAGGAAGGAGTGTCCATCTGTTTCATGGCTATTTGTGGATCTGTAATAAGTACAAATAATCTAATTTTGCTTTCTTGAACTTTAATTTTTAGGAAATTTAAACAAATCTTTTCTATGATTCTCTTAAGTGCTGTGTTCCTGTAAAATGTCAATTCTCAAAAGACTCACTTATTTGTACACTTAAGAGGGTTCAGCAACTGCCTCATTTTAGATGGCACAGTGGCTAGGGTTAAATTATATGAATTATCAGATGACACTTTTTAAATACAAAGTGTATGTTTACTCCTTAAAAAGAAATTTTAAAAATTTAAAGTACCTTAGCACAAAGTACAAGCTAAAATGCAAAATGTTGACAGTTGTAGTTTTATTGTAGTCTGATATGAACACATTTACTCCAAATCGCTTTGCTCTTGAAACAAATTAAAAATTCTTTAAGGGGAAAATACAAGTTTTATTTTAAAGGGAAGAGGTACATTTGGATGTATTTTTGTTATCACATGATCACATCACAATATAAAATAACTAGTAACATCAATGACATCAAGGACAATTTTGTCTTCTGGACTACATACTAGTACAAGTTTAACAAGAGTCTTCCTACAAAAGCATAAGTAAAAAAGAGCAAAGTTTAACACCACTTTAGAATGAATATCTTCTACAACCAGAAAATGCAACATTTCTAATTCGTGTCACAAAATGTTAGGAAGTGTTTACATGATAATTTTGGTCTCAATTTGCTTGAGGCATAACCAGTTCATAATGTCCAACGTGGCCTTCCTGTTTGAGCTGATCTAGTAAATCTTCCTTACGCCTTTTTCTACCTACCACCAAATATCTTTCACGCCCTATTCCATGAGATTTACTTCTAAGACCATACTTCTGGGCAATCTGATGTATTTGTTTCCGTTCATCATTGGTAAGCTCTGTAGAAAAAGTTAAATCAGTGTGGCTCTCTGACCGTGCATAATTTCGGATGATCTGTTCGATATCTTTCTTGGCAATTTTATTTCCCCTCTCTACATCAAGCCCAAGCCCTTCCCGTTTATGCTGCTCTTTAACTGAGATGGGCTCCCGGATACCTTCCCCACACTTCCCTAAACCACCCCCCGTCCAACCCATTTTTCTTAAGAGCCGATTCCCAATATTATCCTCTTTGATTTCTTGTTTATAAGCTTCTTCTGCTGAACGACCTCTAATCTCATTTCTTGAGATTACATCCTCAATGGTACCTTTCTTCAGGTTGTTAATGACGGTGGGCTGTGTCTTTTTGAGAATTTTCACAGCTTCTTCTGCAGCCGCATGCTTGACAAACTTTTTCACCCCAACTGCTTCGGTAATGAATTCATTCTCCAGAATCACCTTGCATTTCCACCTTGAGTCAGTCAGCCTTTCAAAAACATACTTGACAGTCATTTTGTTGAACTGAGCCGTGTCATTTAGTGTGCATACAGGGTTTGAAGAATTCTCATAAATGACAAGATCCTTTAAATCTTTGTTTCCAGATCCCTTAGGTGAATAGCCTACTGTTTGAACCTGTGTAGCTTGGACAACTGGGGTATCGGATTGTGTTTTTTGAAGAATTTTCAATGCTTTAGAAGCAGCTGCATGTTTACTTACTTTTTTGCTTCCAAAACCTTCAGCTAAGCAGTGCCCTTGCAAAAACACCTGACAGCGCCATGTACGATTTGGCATGATCTCATGCTTGTATTCAATTGTCATTTTGTTGAACGAGGCAGAATTGTTTAGGATCCCAATAGCATCGTTTGCATTTTCTATAAGAACAAAATTGGTCCAATGTTTGGAACCGGAAGCAGAGTCAGACTGTTCGGCCCCGTTCTTGACGGAGAGATCTTCTGGGGCTTTTAGGGCTGGAGGAAAATCGTACGACGATACGCCAATCTGACACACCACAAGGTCGTCTTGATAAATGTGTTTAAATTTCCTTTTAATTACTCTAACCTCAACAGATTTTTGCAAGAGCTTTATGGCCTGCTCAGTAGCTCGATCCCTAGAACCATTTTTGCTGCCAGCATAACCTGTGGTCAAATAGATGCTCTGGCATCTAACTTCACAAGCAAAGCCATCGATTAAAAGTTTTTTATTTCTGGGGATGTCAACAGGGGGGATTTCTTTTAAAGAAGCATATATATACTCGGGATTCGTCTTACATGCCTGAATGCAACGAGTTAACATATAGGTATAATTAATTTTATCAGCTCCGAGAGCTATCCCTGAAAGGCTCTTGCAAATAACTGCAGAAAGTCTTTCGATAAACTGTTGCTTCCCAGCTACCTCTGATTCTGAAAATTTGACTGATGGGGAAGACACAGCAGCTGTTTGAGAGGATGGAGGAGGATGGGATGTACCACTCTGGGTAGGGTTCACACTATCTGATAACATGCTAGTTGTTGCAGTCTGGTTATTAATGAGAGCACAACTTGTTTCGGAATACTGAGACTTCTGATCTTGGGAACTGTTGTTATCATCTTGGTAGGTGGCTAATGGCGTGACGGTAGAGTTTGCTTGCTGTGTTTGAGTGTCTGAAGGATCTTCCATTCTTTCATCTTTATTACTACTAGCTACAAAGTGTACAGGTTCAAAACGAGGTTTCACCTGGAGTCTGGAAGCAGCTTGCTTTTTAGGAGGGATTTGACCTACAGAGTGAGTGAGATTTATAGTTAAAGAAAAGCATTTCAAATTGTCATTCCCCAGACCATACTACAGTTAGATGGCTGCTTCCTTGATAGCCTATTCAAAAAAGGTCTTCAGTTTCACAACTGACAATACTTGGCTTACCTTCAGGGAAATGGTAATATAGTGCTGCACGGGTCAATTTATTTTTCCTGTGAAGGGGGAATTCAACAAGATAGAAAGGGGAAAAAAACCCACTGATCTAAAAAGGCATTTATCAGTATTAAAATAGAATAAAAATGTCTACCCAAGTTAAAGGAAATCTCACTATACTAGGGGCTAAATAAATCACTCTCATCATCTCAGCCCAGGCAGAAGCTTAGCTAGGAACCCTGTACCTGTTGAGCATCCCCAACCATAGGGCATGTAATTTCTACTTTGCATTTTATGACAGCAGTGGCAAAAGATAGTTTCCAAACCCTGCTTGGACTTAAAAAAAAAAAAATCGCCATGGCCTGACCTCCAATCCAGAATCTAGATCACCAAACATGACAGTTCACAGTGCCATTCAAGAATCCTGTGCGTGAAAGGTAATGAAAATAATACCAGATTGGATGTTAAGAGACCTGGATTCTGGTTGAGGGCTCTGTCATTAGCTTAACTGTATAATCATAATTGGGGAAATGAGAGAACTGGCCGAGGGCCCTTCCAGTTATGACATTCTATGATTACTATGATTTATATATAAGTAGAATTTAGGGGTAAGGCTTGGAGGGGGTCAACACATATAGCCAAGATAACAAATGGTCAGGGCAGCTAGATAGTACAGTGGATAGTGCACCGGTCCTGGAATCAGGAGAACCCAAGTTCAAATCCTGCCCTCAGTTCACTTTCTAGCTGTGTGATTCTGGGCAAGTCACTTAACCCTAATTGTCTCACAAAAGGAGAAAAAAAAAAAGAAAAAAAGAAAAGAAAAAAGATGGTTGTGAAATGGTAACAAAGATGCACTATTAATAACGGACTAAAAATATATCACGTCATAATTTATCATGGGATCTTCAGAAGCTATTGAAATAATAAGTGTACCGTGTATCCAATCACAACTCGATACAAAAGGAATGAAAGCATAAAGGAGACACCTAGTGGTTATCCACATGTAAAAAAAAAAGTTATAATTTAAAATATCTGAGTGCTGTATCTCTGGACTTTGAAGGTAATGGCACACAGGGAGACATTATTTGGATTATAAAAAGTTAACTTGTGAGACTCATCTGCCTGGGCTGAGATGAATGAGGTAACCCTTTCCCACAAGAACTAGCTTTCTTTAAATCCAAGTGGGAGTACAAAGTTAACATGAGAAGATGGATTATACACTAGATTTCAGGTGATTTTTACTTTTTCATATTCATTTTTATGTTTGATCTGGGATATTGACTAAGGAAGGACTAATAACTTGATATAAATTCAAAATAAGTGATCTATGTGCCTCCAAATCAATGAAATCCATTTTGTTTATTGGGAGGGGGGCTTTGAAGGCTTCGATCCAAGCCCTACCACCAATTTAGATCATAACCCCTTTTTGCCTTATTGTGATTTTCTCCCAAATCCTCCAGAGAAGCACATTTAAGATTTAGAAATCCCCCACTTAATGCTTTACCTTAATCACTTCATGAATTTCTATTACCAAATTTTACCTGTATATTCTGTACACATTTGGAACTTGTGTTGATTAACTTTTCAGAAGACCTTGTTTTGAACAACTTAACTGTCCCAAGACTGAATCAGACTAGTGAACCATGGAAGAGGTCCAAAAAGGAACACTTATCTCTGTGTATATCTTAAGTCTGACTAACCCTCGGGCAAAAATCTGTCTCCAGTATCCTTGCTCATCCCACCCCTTAGCGGCAGCTTTGCCCTTTTTCTTTCCCAACACATCCCCTTTAAAATCACTCCAACAGATTAGCCCCAATTAAGTAGCACTTAATTCTTTCAGGGTGCACACACTGTCACCCCATGTCAGGGGCAGGGGAGAGGACTGGAACGCTAGTTACTGGAAACCTATTCCGTGGAGCTGTTGGAAGCAAAATAGCATATGTTCCATCATGTTCAGCTTCTTCCAGCCTATGGCTCGCCCAACCTGAGCACAATTCCACCAGGCTGGCCCCCTCATCTCCCCAACTTGAACCAATCCCCCCCCCTTTGCCTCTGATGAAGACTCCAAGATGCTGGTAATTCACAGAGTCCAGTAGAGAGGCAGCTTGGTGGAGTGGAAAGAACGTTATTAGCCTTAGGAGTCAGAAGAGAACTGGGTTTGAATCCTGCCTCTGACATTTACTAGCTGTGTGACCTTGGGAAAGTCACTTAACCTCTCTAGGCCTCAGTTTCCTCACCTGTAAAATGGGAACAGGCTCACCCAAATGTTGAAGTCAATATTAAAAAGCAAAACAAAACCACCATTTCATCCAAGTTACGGGCTATAGCTATCCTTTCTATCAACAGCTACAGAAGTGCAGAAATAATATGGACTGGATATACTTCCTAGGGGGAATTTGGGTACTGATGGTATATTAAAACGTGTGAAAAATATCTGCTGTACCTACCTCACAAGATGGTTATATAGCTCAAATGCGGTAATATATGGGAAGGGCTTTACACATCTTAAGAGTGATCTAGGAATGTCGGCTCTTAGAATTGCCATCTTTTCGACCCTCCTCTTTCACCATCCTTGGTCTGGGCTTCGTTCATAACATTCACCCATCTTGGTAGTTGCGCCTCGGCATCCCCCCACCCCCCACCCTCCCCACCCCACCCCCAATCTTATGGTCTCTGTTCTCCAGGCCCATAAATTCTTTAGCAGCTAGAAAAATCAAGAATATGGAAGGCCTTGAGCTGGCACAGCAGGACTGCCAGTAGTCTCACTGATGAATGGCAGTCTAACTTTACAAAGGTACTGTGCCAGGTGCTAATGGAGACACAAGAAACCAAACAGAGTCACTTGGCTGTGACAGAAATACAAACATTATATATACCCTATGCAGGTCACTGCAAAATTCTCCCTATTCTTCATTCTTGCTGGGTGCTCGCTGGCAGTGAGATCCTCAGTTCTTTGTCCTTCTTGCTAGTAGCACGTCCTGGAGAAGTGCTGGGGCAAGCTGATTGGGGGGGGAGGGGAGGGAAGGAGGGAAGGAGCAAGGTGGGGAGGGAAGGAGGGAAAGGGAATCTTCAACTCTTGAGTTGTCATTCCCCTTCTCACTTCATTAGCACACACCCAACTTCCCCTGAATTAGATTCGCCTTCCACATCTATCTACTCATCTGGCCACCACCCTAGTTCAGGCCCCAATATTCCCTCTGCATGCATTACTCTAATCACCTCCAGTCTTTCCCCACTCCAATCAATGGCTGCCCAACTGATATTCCTAAGTCACAGTTCTGACTGTGGGAATTTCTCAGAGGCTTCAATGGCTCCTTCTTCCTCAAATCAGTATTCCAAGCCCCTCACAATCTGGCTCCAACCTATCTTTCTAGAAAGATTCCAGATTCCTCCCCACCCAACATTCTGGCCATCTCGGCCTACTTACTTTTTCATGTACATGACACTCTGTTGCATGCCCCTACACCTGGAATGCTCTCCTCCTTCCTCATCTCCACCTTTGGGCAACTTCAAGGCTCACCTCCAAGAGGACTTATTTTTGATTCCTTTCATTGTTCTCGTCTCGTTCCCCCAATTATTTTGTTAATCTGTATATTTTTCACATTTACTTATCTGTGTCTGTAGAATGGTAATTTTTGAGGGCAAGGACGATTTCATTTCTGTATTCCTAGTGACTCATAAAGAGCTTAATGTTAATGTTAACCTGTTGAATCCTGCCCTCAAGGAGCTTGGCAGAGGAGAGATGATATACATAAAAACCTACAGTGTGAACTAAAATGATACCATCAGAGCCACACAAATAAAATGTCATGGCCCTTAAGGTGACAGAGAGACTGTTTCTGGCTGGGGACATCTCTAATAGGCAACCAGAAATTTGGATATAGCCACATGCATTGCACACACACAAACCAAAGGGCCATTGTCCTTAACCCTAAAAAACCTTAAAAGGGACAAGTTTGCCCATGGATATCCAAATAGTTTTTTTCCATTTAGGTATAACCATTTGAGTAGAATCCAGGAATTCATCATCTGACAGAATGGGATTAAGTGGTTACTAAGGTGATCAATCGTATTATATTAAATTTATTAGGCTTGGGCAAAGAGATCCAGACCTCCATTCAAAATTTCACTTGCATTTTTCCAAAGCAGAGACATTGTAATATTTGAGACCTCATGACACTATTCTCTCCTTTAACACTTGCTATTTTATTTAACCCAAGGGTCTGGGTAGGATGGTGGTAATAGAATGCCTACATTTTGTAATTTTTTAGAGAAAAAACAAGGAGTCTTAAGTTAAAAGTGAGTGGGAAAAATTTGACTGATTTTTTTCTAGGTATTAACAAACCGACTTTCATAGATAACTTTTGTCAACTTCCTATAGTGTCTAGTGGGTCCAATATCCACATTCAAAGCCTTCTAGCTCTGTTCTTTCTGACCATGAATAATTCATCAACATGTGAAAGGTAAAGAATCAATTTGTGGTATAGTTTAAAGAGCTGGAAAAGAGATCCCTTCATTTTGGCAGATGAAGAAATTTTTGGCCTAGAAAGGTTGCAGAGCTTCCCCAAGGCCACACAGCTAGTCTCGGCTCTGGTTCTTTCCATTCAAGCATCTGTTAAAACTCCTACTGCAGGCAAGACGCTGGAAGAGGTCAAAGTCCCAGTTCTCAAGGAGCCCAGAATCTACTGGGATGATAAACTGATCTGTACAACATAAAGCAGGGAGCCAAGAAGATCAAAATGTTCTTTTCTCCAAATTATTCCAGAACTAGAATTTTCAGTTAATACATTTACCCCAATTCTTCTATTCCAGGGCTATGGAGGTAATAAGGGTTTGTAAGTTAGGGTCAAATCTCCCATCCAGAGACCCTGTGTAGGATCTGTATTTTCACAGCAACCTGCAAGCTAAAGAAGTAGGTTCGTTTTTAGGAGTTTTAGGTTGTTATCTTTTAAAAATCAGCAGAATCAGTTATTGGGAGATGCTAAGTTTGTCCATTTAAGTGACTTTTTAGAAATGAGGATGAAAAATTTCCATCTCTTCATCAGCCGTTTGGCCAGTCTTACTAATAAGTAGGACTTCATACTAGATCCACACACTCAAAAGTGCCTTTTTTCTAGGAAAGAAAGCTATAAAACTAAAAATTTTTAAATATTTTAACAGTACAGATTGTAATTTCACTGAACTGCTGATTTTTAAATAAGATAGATAAAACAAGCTGCACCAATGACTTATATAAGTGGTATAAAAACAGCATCAAGGGTGTGTGTGTGTGTGTGTGTGTGTGTAAGATGGGCCAGCCTAAGGAAAAGGAGAAACAATAAAAGGAGAGAATCCCATGGGTATATTGGTGGGCTATTTAAAAGAACCAGAAGATGGCTTCCAGTGAGTACATCAGCTAAATTAAATCCTCCAGGGAGAACTAATAGGAGGACATAGACAAGAATTGCACAGAAGAGGCTACAATCTGTTTACTGTTTGTTAAGGGCAGCACCAAATCAATGAGATCAAAGATCCACCCAAAAGGAAAAAGTGAGGAATATGACTTCTTAATCACTTATTTTTAATCATAATGAAGAAAAATGTTTTCCAGATAGAATTGTCAAGAGAAAATTGCCAATTTCTAATCCCTGCCTCAAAGTCTGTTTTCAGGAACGACCCTGGCCCTGACCCATCATACAGAAACAGAATCCATTTTATTTTTAAGTGGAAAAAAAAAGATTAATATAGTTGGATTAGGAAAATGAGGGTGCCAAAATTAAAACTACAGAAGAAGTTGCTGCCAAGATCTATATCTAGAGATAAAGGTATAAAGGATATTACACTTTACGTTTGTGCATCTGTGCAAGACACTGTGCTGGGTCAGGGGCCGAGTGCCATAAAGATACAAAAATGCCAAGCCAGACCTACCTTCAAGGAAATGAACATTGAGTAAAGGAGACAGCCCACATAGAGAGAGATCACTTTAAGAAACTAAGTGCACGAAGGAGGTAGAAAGCAAATGTTCTTCAAGTCCAGAGGCAGGAGCTGTGATATATCATAGCAGAGCAAGCAGCAAGTGGGCACCCGAGAGGGTCAGAGGTAGGTCTACCTGGAAGAAGGAGCAGCATAGGGCATGCCCGTTTGAGGAACGGGCAGTAGTAGTTCAGCTTGAATAGGACCAAAGATGTAAAAAGCAATCTGAGCAAAAGTGGAATAGAAAAAGATAAGGCTGGAAAACGAGCCTGAGGTCAGCTCCGGCCAGAGGATCACGAACGCCAGGCTAAAAAGTTTGGACTCAATTGGAAAGGTAGAAGGTCTTTAAGCAGTTAAGTGATTACAGCGATCCCATTAGGAAGATGAATCTGGCAGTGACGGACAGGCTGAACTGGAGGGAGTCAGACACACAGAGAAATTAGGGAAAAGCTCCTGCAATTATCTAGGCATTATCTAAGGGTCTTGACTTAAGGTGGCAGCAGTGGGAAAGCCCCCTGAAGCCAGAAATCCTGTCATACCTCAATTGGTATTCCCCAGCCCTGCCCAGCACAGTGCTCTGCCCATACTAGGGCCCGAATGAAGGGCCGCAGTCACACGCTACAATGCGAGAGCATCAACAGTGTGTGTGTGTGCCATCATGAGCAAACTCCATCTTGGGAAATCTGGTTTAAGTATGGCATTATTATTTTTTATTTGAAAAATTGGGATCCCATTCCATGGGCCTCAATGATATTTAAGATACTTATTTTAGTGTTCTAGTAAGTGCCTATTCTCTATAAAACTGTTAATTTCTGTTTAACAGAAAGTATAACAGAATAGAACTCTCAAATCCTAAGTTTGAAAGTAACCATTTTTTTACACTTACAAGAATTAAATATCACCCTCATTTTACCAAATGAAGTAGAGACCTCAGGTTTCTTCAGTTCACACATCGAGGAAAAGGAAATATACTCACCAGCACAAGGCGAGGGGGGACGCTTTTGAGCTTTGGGAGCATTAGGCAATACCAGTTCATGTGAAGGCATCTCCCCAATATCAATACCTTCAGCCATCTTGAAAATTTTTTCCATCAATTGTGGGCTATACCTATGTTTGAAGTAATAAAAATTGATGTTAAAACATATAAGAATTAAACTAGTTCCAAAACTTCTAAATGGGCTATTCCTGTTATAAGCTGTTGTATCCCATGTATGGAAAAGTGTGAAAAGGGTCTCAGAAATGACCACGCCTACACTGGCTTCCAAGAACAAGTGATACAAGTTTTTGTTTTAACTCGTAATTGCTTTCCATTCTTACCTTGGGGTCCCAGGATTGATCACGGGACCAATGATGCCATTTGGGGAGAATTTTTTTTTTAATGGATGGAAAGTACACGTGCTGAATTTGAATGAGGGTGAGAACTTTTCATTTCTGGTACCGTTCGCTCCTCAGACCCAACAGTCCCTTTTCCAAGCAAAGCAGAGAAGTCAGTAAACAGATAAGCCTACAACTGTCCCTTAGAGTTATTGAGAATTAGCCCAGTTCTATCCGAATACTTCTTCCCATAGTTAAAAGGAACATGACTCTTTTCTACTTAAGTCTTTTTCCCGATATCTCCAAATATCACGGTCTATCCAGAGCTCACTATCTGGCAAAGTCTATCCTCTATACTAGGCTCTAGTGTAGAGCTAGATATATACAGTCTAATACTCTATTGGTTCCCTGTGAAAGCCTTTTTTTCAGGGAGGTTCTGGGTAATATCTCTTCCCCTGTCCCGCCAATTAATGCTTCTGAGTTTTCCAGAAAAAAAAGTTTTTATACAAGCCCACCAGCACTACCTACTGGCAGCTATTGGGGTAGCATGATTCCATAACTACAGTTAGTTCACTATCTAAATAGGTACTTTAACTCAGACATTTACTCTGAACTTGGGAAATCACGACAAGTTATATGGAACAGAATCAATTACAAAGCAGACATTTTAGGGTCAAATTTTCAAGGTGTGAGGAAAGCAAAGGAGAATATGAAAGGTCTAGACAATCTCAAGTGGAGAGAGTTAAAGGAAGTGCCTTCATTATGCTTATATTCATTCACTCTCAGAGCCTGGGGCCTTAAAACAGTCACAACCTCAAAAGTGGTTTTTAGGTCCTTCCAATTCTAAACACAGAATGCAATGATCAATTCCATGTGTGATATCCATAAACAACGCCTACATGCTCACTACAGGAATATCCAATGTTTGCCCATTTATTTTTTCTTTTCCAACAATGCTATTCGTTATAATCACTTCATTCACTCTCTGAAACCCAACTAATAGGATAAAAATAAACCTTGGTATAGAATGGAAACATAGTCTCTTCAACTTTAATAAAAAAAAAAAGTTACTATATACTTGAACATATTTAACATGTATGGGACTACCTGCCATCTAGGGAAGAAGGTGGGGGGGAAAAGGGGGGAAAGTTAAACAGAAAGTTTTGCAAGAGTCAAAGTTGAAAAATTACCCATGCATATGTTTTGTAAATAAAAAGCTTTAATAAAAAAAAATATTTACTTAAGAGTTAATGCTTGGGAATTCTAATGATCAACCTTGATCAGAAAGACAGGAGAAAATGGACTTCCCTCCTTTTCAGGCAAGATAGGGTGGGGAGCTCTGAATGTGAAATGTTGCATAAAATAAATAATCTGAAAGAACTACCGGTCCTCCTCTCCCCCCCCCCCTTCCCTTGCTTTCATAAATTTTGTAAGGAAAGGGGAGGAGAAAGATTTAGCAAAGAAGGTGGTGTAAAAACAAAAGGCACCAATAAATTTGTTTTAAAGCATGAATAGTTACCTAATGATTAGAGGAGTTATATGAATTATTTCCCTCTGGTAGCTCAAAAGAAGCCTCAGACTTTTTGCATTATTTTCACTTCTTCATTTGCAGAGCTGATACAGTTAATATTGACTTACAAGGTGGCCAGGAGTGCGGATAAGGGAAAGAAAGGGAGGACTCAAAGTGTTCATCCAAGTTAGAAGGCGCCTTTCCCAGTTAGAAGGCGCTCCCTCTGAAACTACTGGCCCATGAAATCCAGCCTCACCCCCCCCCACCTCACCCCCCAGTGCCAGAAATCATTGGGCACAGCATTTAAAACTTTACCATTCAAAAAAGACTGCAAACATGATCCTGGATGACAATATTCCAGAACTTGTTCCTATTTAGTTTTAATTTAGTAGGAAAGCAAAGCAGCCCGCCCACAAATCTGAAATTGATGCAAGCGATAAAACTGTGGGTCCCCTCCATCGTTTCCTTTCCCACTCACAGAAGGATTTGGTGCTATAACAAGAGGAGCATCTCTACCAAGTAAAGTAGGAGGACTTGAGTTGGTTTAGGACAGAGCACTTTAAAACCTGAATAATTTTGTCTAGAAACACTTTTCCTTAAAAAAAAAAAAAAAAAAAAAAAAAACAAATAAAAAGCCTCTGAACAGTCCTCAGTCCAGTCTTAAAAAACGGTGATTTGCCATGTACTGTTAAGTCAAACAAGAAACACATATCTAATGAGCACAAGCTGTGACATTTGCCCTAGAGCGGCTCCATCCTGGGACCTGGAAAAAACAAACACACACACACACACACACACACAAATGCATGCACTCATCCACCCACCCACACTCTCAGTGTCTCACACAATAGTATTTGCAAACCAGCAACTTACAAGAAAAAAGGTGATAGATATTCTAGGAGAAAACCACAATCTACTGTGATTTTTTAAATTAATGTGTTTAAGCTGTTCAAAATTCAACAACCTTAGCATTTGCCAGCATTTTCTGTATAGTAAGAGAGTCGATGCATAAGTGAAAATAAAGATCGGACAAGATGCACAGAGAGGATTTAATAGTTTGACTAGTAAAGGCTTACCAAAGAAATGCAGAAAGGATTAAATTGCTCCATTAGGTCCAACCAAGTAAATGAGTAAAAGCACTTGAAAATTAAGCAGAGGTTAGGATTTGCAGTTACAAAATTACTATTTACAGACTCCTGCAAAGACAGAACCGAATGTATATAGCCAAACTACTGCTACCAATACATAGTTGACAGAGGGAAGGAACCATTTCAAATAACTTTTAAATAAGTCTTTGGAATTATCCAGAAATAGGCTTTTTAAGTTATAAACCTACCTCTTTTCCTGCAATGATCAAGAAATCCCAGATTTGATAGGGAAAAATCATTTCAAAAGCTCCCCCTTACTTTATTAGCAAAGTGACTCATCCACTTTACCCCATCGCCAACTGTTAATTTCACATCCTATCCCTAGCCAGCATCTATTATCCTAGGACCGATTTTAGACTAGTACATAAGGGATATTCATAATAAAATAACTAAATTAGAAAAGCCTGATTTTAAGATAACTTTTTACAACATCAAGAAATTTTCTCACCAGCCCAAAACGACTCTTGATTGACACATATAGCATTCAACAATGATGCTTGGGGAAACAAACTTTTGGCTAACGGAATATTCGGGATAACAGAGTTCCCATCCGTAAATATATTATCATTTGTCAAAGAACCAGAATATAGCAAAGATAAAACTGACAATAAAACTATACCGTACATAGCTGTTGTTCTCATGATTCTAGAGATACCTCCAAGAGCATTATATACACACTAAGGATCATTTCAAAGGATCTTAAATTCAGAACTAGATGGGACCTGAAAAACCACCTAGTCCAATTCTCTCATTTTACAGAGGAAGAGAGTGAGCCTCAGGAAAGTAAAGGAACTCGTCTCTAGATCACACACATTCTCCTAGATCTAGAACTGGAAGGGACCTCAAAGGTCAGCCAGTCCAATTTCCATATTTTACATAAGGGGAAACTGAGGCGAAAAAAGGGAAGGGGCTTGTCCAAGATCAGAAAGAAGTTCAAATTTGAACCCTGGTTTTTGGACTTCAGCCTGGAGTCAGTTCTAAACAGAACCTAAAACATACCCAAGAAATATCTTTCCAGGATAAATCCCCGATATCACTTTATCACTTTGTTTTTCTTTCATAATGAGGAAAAAAAAGAGAAAAACTCCCAACTTTTCCGAATTTTTCTAGTAGTTCCGCTTTTGCATAAAAAGGAGTTTGGGGGCTAATCCTTTAAAACCATGGTTGCACTGAATAATCCTAGAAAATCTGAGGCATATGAACCATTCAGGTTTGAGGATTATGAAGATTATGGGTCAAAAATCAGACTACTAAACTTTATGCTTCTTTAATAGGATAAATTCACAGGAAGATAGATCTGTAAACCACAAAGGGCTTAAAATACACACCTCCCCACCTCTTTGAATCTTGGGGGTGGAGGCTTTTCCAGCTGTTTTAACTTAAACTCGAAGTTATATCAGTAGAGTGCATAAGGACTAGACGCTTACAAATAAGCAAAGTTTAAAAAAAATCTTGCTTAAAGAAAGGAAATGAAAAAAATTCCCTCTTCATTGCTGTTATTAGGCTACTTAAGAGCTATTTATATGAAGCAGTGAAGCACCAAGGCATTAGGGATCTGGGTTTGAGCCCTTTGCCTCTTCTTCCCTGGGGGACCTAAGCTCCTTTGGCTTCAGTTTCCTCATTTTTTAAATGAAGGAGTTGGACTAGATGGTCTCTCGGGTTCCACACTTTTGTGATGCTCTAAACCCCTGATGCCAGCTAATTCATTTACCCTTTGAAATAGCAAACAAAGGAAAGAAAAATTCAGTCGAGTTTTCCCCGTGGAATACATCTGGTGGATGTATTTACATCAATCTGGTTTGTGTTTCTGATCTCTTAGAGGAAGAAATTCTATTGAGCAAGAAGAATAGAAGAAATGGTTCGTGAAGGATAACAAACTGAAGTTCCATTAAAGACCAGGGAGAATGGTAAACTTACACTAGCATTAACCCAAGATAGTTTAAACTTTATTAGACCCATGCTTTGGTAACTCAATTTTTCATTAGGGAAAAAAAAGGGCCCACTGAGTTAACTGAGGGCCAAATTTCAGTCAGAAAAACGATCAGTCTGGCACAGACTGGATTTTAGTATTTTGATGGGTGGAGCTGCCTATGGCTAGTTTAAAGAAAAATCAACCTATGAAATGCCACATGGCAGTTTCCGTTGGATTGGACAGGATGGTCCAAATTCCTCTATCCGGGAGGCCCCAAAAGGAAGGAGGTGGGGAAAAAAAAAAAAAAAAGACCTGAAGCCCAATCCCCGGGCAGAATGCTACTGATACCTAATCCCACTGGGGGCAAAAAATGAAAGAAATCCTTTTTCTACAGTAGATTTTCCAGTTCCTCAGCCAGCTTCATTGGCAAAAGCAGGAGGCTATGTATGTGTTGTGGCCCAGGATGCTGAAGAAGGAGCCTTCCTACCTATTGAGAGCCAAGAGCAGCAAAGGGATGTGGGCCAAACAGTGCAGAGAGAGACACATTTGCCCTCCCAATGGGGAGAGAGGGCCACAGAGGGCCAGAAGGGTGATTGGAGACCAAAGTCTCTCGAAGGGGGAGGGGAGTGGAAGAGTTGATGTAAAGTCAGAACTAGCTGTAGGCCCACAGGGGGGCACGGGAATGAACAACATCAAACTCAATGAGAAAAGGATGGGAACTGAGAAGGAAGAGGAAAATGGGAGAGGAAACTGAAAAGAGAGGAGGATCGAAGTGGAAGGAAAATAAATGGGAGGTGTGAAAATGGGAAAGGTGAGGATGGAAGGAAAATGAGTGAGAGGAGAGAAGGAATGGGAAGGGAAATTTACGAAAAAAAGAGGTTAGAAAGGGAAGGAAATGAGAGGAGTGAAGAAAGAGAAAGGAAGGAAAATAGAGGTAAAAAAAGGAGGGAAGGAAAATAAGCAGAGGAAGAAGGGAGGGGAAAAATGAGGGAGAAAGAAGAAAAAAAGAAGAGGAGAGGAAGGAAAACGGGAGGGGTGAAGGAAGGGGGGGAGAGAGGGAGAGCAGAGGGAGAGACGGAGGAGGGGTCGAGCCGGACAGGGAGCAAGGGGAGGGGGGCGAAAACAGGGGAGGGGGCGGGGACAGGGGAAGCGGTCGACGAAGGAAAGAAGGAGGGGGGCGATCCGGGGGAGAGACGAAGGGGCGCGAGTAGGGGAAAAACGGAGAGGGAGAGAAGGGGGGAGAGGAAGGGGGGAAAGGAAGGGGGAGAGAAAGGGGGAAAAGAAAGGGGGGAGAGAAGGGTTAGAGAGACTGAAGGGGGCGAGCGGGGGAAGAGAAGGAGGAGGGGTCAGCGGGGGAGAGATGTGAGAGGCGAGCCGGGGAAGGGGAGAGCGGGGGAAGGGGGGTGCCAGAGAGAGTGAGGGGGGAGGAGGACTCCCCGGACCTCGGCTCTGGTCCCCCCAAGCACACCCCGCCCTCACCCCTACCCTCCGGTCCTCGTCCCTGCTCACCTGCAGCCCAAGAAGATGTGGTTGGTCCACGCCGACGAGAGAGCCAGCAGCTGGTCGAGCGCGGCTCCGGGGTACTTGTGCAGGTGGCGGCAGATAAAGGTGCGCCGCAGCCCCCACTGCCAGTCGCTTTCGTGGCTGTAGCGCCACTGGCTCACCACAGCCTCAGGCGGCATCACCGAGGAGGAGGGCGGCGGCAACAAGTCGCCTTCCCGCAGCAGCCCATCGCCACCCTGCGCCATCTCCAACTAGGGTCTCCGCGGCCACCCGCGCAACTGCCAGCGACCGAAGCGGGGGTGGGTGGCTGGATGTGAGGCCGGGGTTCGAGGGCTGCGACACCGGAGCGGTCTCTGGAGACCACTCTCAGGGCGGAGAGCCGAGGCGGGCGAGCCGAGGTCGCAGGACGAGACCACGGCTGTGGCACATGGGGAGAGGAGCGGAGATGTGGGGAGACTTCGAGCAGGGGAGCTTGGGAGCAGTGGGCGGGGGAACAGAGGGGCAGGGCGCTGGGGAGGCAGGGACGCGTGCGCCGGAAGAGAGGACTGGGCTCCAGTGCCACCCCCTTCCTTGCCTCACGCAAACTCGCACGCTACGCGAGACCATCCGCTTTCCTCCACTCCTCAGCATGCGGCCCGAAAGCCTCAGTGCGCACGCGCATCTCCCTACCCAGCTCTCTAAACTCTCATCCAAGTATCTCGCGAGACTACTTGGGGGGGGGGAAATCAAACGCTGCCCCAAAATGGTCGGTCACGCCCCTCCGTGATGTCACGATACTGCAAGCCGCGGGACTCGAGGAACTTGGGAGAATGTTCTAGAGAGGAGCCCACCCTCCGCCCTCACAGGAAAGGATTCAATTGGTGTCCCTCCCGGGGCGGGTGGTGGTGGTCTCGGACCACCATGGGCGTGGGATCCCTCGATCTCTGCAGTCACGTGAACGACTCGGCCCTCCAGCAGGGCGGGGCTTAAAGCCCTCCAGCTTCATTTTGACACTTGCCGCAGTGTGTACTGCGAAATGCGACACACAGAGAGAGACCTTTACCTCCTTGATCTCCTCCCTGCCCCCAACCACCCCAGGAAAAAGGTGCTGCAGGGATTAGGAGCCCCATTCTACAGTTGAAGAAGCAGGCTTGGAGTGCAGGAAGTCCGAGAGCTACCTGACTCCCAGGCGCTGCTCTCCATCCATACCACACCCTTCCCTCTCTAGAAATCAGGCAAACATTTATGAAACACCCACTATGTGCCAGGCCCCGGAAATACAAAGACCCAAATGAAAACGGCCTCAGCGCTCCACGAGACATAACATGTATACACAGAATATACAGAACTTGTCCTAGCAATTTCATTCACAGAGGGAATACTTTGCACTAACTCAATCCAATCACAGTCGGTAAACATTTATTTATTAAGTGTCTACTGTATACCAGGCAAGGTGCTAAGTTCTGGGTACACAAAAAGGTGTGTGGAGTAAAGATAAGGTAAAGAACTTACGTGAATGTTAAATTCTTTTTCTGTATTCTCTCTTCTCTAGGTCTCTGTGACCTGCCTAAATATGTTGAGTATTAGCCAATATTCACTTAGATTTTAGATATATGTATTTAACCCAGAATCATGACATTTATCTCTGTTCAAGTTATCCATGTTTACACAACTAGTTGCCTGATGTATGGTTTCTCCCAGAACCGGAGAATCTGCTGTTTTTGGCACGAATAATAACATCCAATTAAGGGGGGGGGGGGTCACCTATCCCTTAATGTTCCCCAACCCATGATGTAATCCTTTGTAATTAAAACCTATAAAAAACTGTATATCTTCCCTTAGTTCTTTAGCCCTTCTACCGTGAGCTTTCTCTCTTTCCCTCCTCACGGTGGAATCGCTCATTCTCATGAGAATTTGTTCAATAAACAACTTTCCTGCTTTTTACTTAGAGAAGTTTCTGAGTAGTCATTTTGGGATAGGATTTTAAATCCCTCACAAAGGGGAAAGAGACCCTGTTCTCAAAGAGGTCAATTTAATGGGGGAAACAATACAAACACACACACACACCATGCATACACCCACACACGGAAAGGATAAAAGGGAAATAGGCTCTAGGATTAAGAAAAGCTGGGAAGGACTTTATGTAGAAAACAGTTTTAGTTGGGACTTATATAGTATAGAAATAAGTACCAGAAAGATAGATGCAGAGTAGATGGAAGCTAACCTTAGAGGAGAAGGCTTTAGGAGCTGGGTGGACTAGGAATAAATAGCCTCCTGAAGAAGGTAGCATTTGAACTGAATTCTTGATGGACGTCAGAGATGCTAAGAGGTGAAGATGAAGAAACCATGGAGGAAAGTCACTGCAGAGGCACAGGGAGGGGAGATGGAGTGTGTAAGAAGGAACAGTACACAGGCCAGGAGTGTTATCTCCAGTATTGACATGTCCTTTCTCAAAGGAACAAAGGATTTGATGACTGTTTCCAGAACAGAGCTGGGGCAGGGAGAAATGGCAGGACTGCCTGCCATCTAGGGGAGGGGGTGATGGGAAGGAGGGGAAAATTCGGAACAGAAATAAGTGCAAGGGATAATGTTGTAAAAAGTTACCCATGCATATGTACTGTCAAAAAAATGTTATAATTATAAAATTAATTTAAAAAAAAATTTTTAATCATTTTGGAGTAGGATTCTGGGAAGATGGTGGACTAGGTTGGTAAATTTCAAGCTTCCAGATTTCCCCCACAAGTAGAACAAATTTTTACCTTAAGGTAAGCTCAGACTGGTGAAACCCAAAGAAGACTTGGGTTGTCTAAGGACAACTTGAGAAGATTTGAAGAAAGATTTCAGGCTGGAGATTAAAAGACAGAAACTTTCACCTTCTAGACTGTTTGTGGAGTCAGGGTCTGAGTCTGAGAAGACTGAGTCACCCAGGGCTGGTTAAGAAAGCCAGGCCCAAGAAACTAGGCATTGACCCACACTTAAAACTGTACACCAAGGTCAGGTCAAATTGAGTTCATGACCTAGGCATAAAGAATGAGATTATAACTAAATTAGAAGAACAGAGGATAGTTTACCTCTCAGACCTGTGGAGGAGGAAGGAATTTATGTCCAAAGAAGAACTAGAGATCATTATTGATCACAAAATAGAAAACTTTTGATTATTTGATTATATCAAATTGATTGTTTTGTACAAACAAAACTAATGCAGATAAGATTAGAAGGGAAACAAACTGGGAAAAGGTTCCAATAAAAGCCTCATTTCCAAAATATATAGGGAATTGACTCTAATTTATAAGAAGACAAGCCAATTTCCAATTGATAAATAGTCAAAGGATATGAACAATTTTCAGATAAAGTAATAGAAACTATTTCTAGTCATATGAAAAGATGTTCCAAGTCATTATTATATCCCAAAGAGATCTTAAAGAAGGGAAAGGGACCTATATGTGCAACAATGTTTGTGGCAGCCCTCTTTGTAGTGGCCAGTAACTGGAGACTGAGTGGATGCCCATCAGTTGGAGAATGGTTGGGTAAATTATGGTATATGAATGTTATGGAATATTATTGTTCTGTAAGAAATGACCAGCAGGATGATTTCAGAGAGGCCTGGAGAGACTGACAGGAACTGATGCTGAGTGAAATGAACAGGACCAAGAGATCATTATATACTTCAACAACAATACCGTATAATGATCAATTCTGATGGATGTGGCCATTTTCAACAATGAGATGAACCAAATCAGTTCCAACAGAGCAGTAATGAATAGAACCAGCTACACCCAGCTAAAGAACTCTGGGAGATGACTATGAACCACCACGTAGAATTCCCAATCCCCCTATTTTTGTCCGCCTGCATTTTGGATTTCCTTCACAGGCTAATTGTACTATTTCAAAGTCCAATTCTTTTTGTACAGCAAAACAACTGTTTGGTCATGTATACATATATGGTATTTAATTTAAACTCTAACATAATTAACTTGTATTGTTCAACCTGTCATCTGTGGGAGGGGGGGAAGGAGGGGAAAAATTAGAACAAAAGGTTTGGCAATTGTCAACGTTATATGCATGGATAATTTTACATCTGGTAAATAAAAACTATTAAAATATATTTTAAAAAAAGAAAGAAAGAAAGCCAGGCCCAGCTGTGTTGTATAAACTCAGCCCTGGGAACCAGAACACCAGGAGTGCAGAAGCAGGGGGGCAGGGACACAGTTGATTGCTTGCACTTGATGGAGGGTGGAGCTTTTGGTTTGGGGTTCCAGGTCAGAGAGGAGAGCTAAGGTGAAGCTTGAGGCACCATCCCCCCATCCTATGATTATAGGTAATTATATTAATATCTCTGATTTTAAAAATAATGAACCAGCAAATAACTTCATCATATAAACTTACTATGGGAACAGGGAAGACCGGATTCATCTTCAGAGGAGGACACTGAAGTATTAAAAAAAAAAAAAAAAAAAAAAAAAAAAAAGCTTTTACCCCAAAGAGTAACTTGAAATAGTTCCCTGCCCAGAAAGAATCTATAGAATAACTCAAAAAGAATTTAAAAATCAAATGAGTGACATTGAGGAAAAACTAAAAAAAAAAAAAAAAAAAAAAAAAAAAAAAAAAAAATTAAAGCATCCAAGTAAAGCAAGCAGATTATGAAAAAAAAAAGTTAACCAACTAGAAAAGGAGATAGGATCTCAAAGATGAAAATAACTCTTTGAAAATTAGAATTGGGCAAGGGGAAACCAGTGAAGCTATGAGAAACCAAGAAATAACAAAACATTATAAAGAATGAAAAAATAGAACAGAATGTGAAACATCTTATAAGAAAAACAACAGATCTGGAGAATAGATCAAGAAGAGAAAATATAAGACTAATTGGACTGTCAAAGTTGTGACCCAAAAAAAAAAGAACTTTGACACAATACTACCAAAAATAAGCCAAGAAAATTGTCCTGAATTTTTTTTTTCTTTTTTCCTCATGAGGGAAAGGTAGAAATAGAAAAAATTCACTGATCATCACTTAAGATCATCACTTTATAGAAAACACATAGGAATATTACTGCCAAATTTAGAAACCCCCAGATCAAAGAGAAAATTTTGCAAGAAATAAGGAAAAAAAATTCAATAATGACAGCTTAACAATTAGAATTGTATAGGACTTGTCAGCAGCTACAATAAAAAACCACAGGTCCTGGAATCATATCTACTGACAATCAAAAGAACTAGGCCTGCTGCCAAAAATACCATATCCAGCAAAATTATCTACACTACTGAATGAGGAAAAAATGGACATTCAACAAACTTGCAGATTTTCGGGACTTTCTATCAACCAAACCTCAGCTCAATAGAAAATTTAACATATAAGAAAGAGTCAATAACAAAGCTCAATTTCAAGGAATTCAACATAAACAAATGTTTGGTTTTTTGTTTTTTTTTTTTTTTTTTTTTTACATGGGAAATGTATCTATATGTTTAAAATTGACATTAACAATAAGGTAGCACAAAAGAAAGATTGGGGTTAAGGTAAAGATAGTAATCATGTTATACAAATGAGGTGCAAAGGAAGAATGGACACAAAGACTAATGCCTCCCCCACAGAGGGGGAAGGAAGGCTCATAATTTTGGAAAGCTACTCACATCGGGAATGGGTTAAATAGGCAACAAGACATATATACCATAAAGCATATAGCACCCTCCAAAATCTATAAAGAAATGGGGAGGGAGGGATGGGTGGACAGGGAAGCAAAGGGTGAGGGAAGAAGACAAGGGAGATGTCCATGAGTGGAAGGAGGTTAAGTAATATGAAGGCAAGTTTAGAAGCAAAATCAAAGGAAAGAGTCAGCAGGAATAAGAAAGATATATACATGTTTATAGATAGGGGTTTGGTGTGTGTGTATGTATGTGTGTATATACATATCTATAAATATATCCTTTTCTTAACTATAGCCTACTTGGGAGTAGGGGGAGAATGAAAGGGGGAAAAGAAGAATAAAGTAAAAAAGGTTTGCAGCAGAGAACATAAGAACAATTTATAAGACATTAAAGGAAAAGATGGATACTCAAGAATATAACTTCTGCTTTTATACATATACATATGTACTTTCTTGATCTGGTAATTTGTTATTATATATTTTGAATTTTCCCTAGTGTTCTGCTGAGCACACGACAATGTTCTCTTCTATTTTGTTTTATTTTCATTTTGTTTTTTTTTTCTTATTCTGATTTTTTTTAATAAAAGAAATTTAAAATCTAAAAAAGAAAATCACTTGGACACTAAGTGGAGAAGTAGAATGGAGAGATGCTTGAGACAAAGAGACTAACCATCAGGCTATTGCTATAGATGAGAACCTGTCCCAGGGTGGTGGCAATGTCAGAAGAGAGAAAGACATTATACAAAAGATATTAGAAAGGTAAAATGATCAAGTCTTGGCAACATATTGATATAGGGGGAGGGTAAGAAGGGAGGAGGAATTGAGGATGACACCTAGGTTGGGAGCCTGGATGCCTGGGAGGTGGATAGTGCCATCAATAGTGATGAAGAAATTAGGATGAGAGAAGGGTTTGGGGAGAAGAAAGATAACGAGTCCAGTTTGGGACAAACTGAGTTTAAGATATCTACAACATTGTTTGCTAGAAATATGTCAAGGGAAACTTGCAATTTCTTACAGTTATCCTCCTTTAATTTCAAGGATATTCCCAGGAACTAGGAAATCTAGACAAAAAGAAACTTCTGAAGTTTTATTTTCCAGTTCATCTAGATAATAAAGTTACAGTTTCAATACTTTATCTAATCTCTTGGGAAGGTTCCTCCATCTTTCTCAAAATGTGATCATGCTGTTTTCTGTCCAAGGTTTTGTTGTTTTTTTTTTGTTTGTTTTGTTAGCAAGTTAACCTAAACATATTTTCCTTTTTAAAAAAATTAAACCTTTTTATTTTCAAAGCATATTGAAGCATAATTTTTCCAATATTGATCCTTACAAAACTCTGTGTTCCAAATTTTCCCCTCCTTCCCCCAACCCCCTCCCTCAGAGGGCAAGTAATCTAATATAGAAACATATTTTCCTTTCCTAAATTGAAATAAGAAAATGAGCCTTTAGATCGCAAGTTAGCTATCCCATCCAGTGAACCAGTGCCTTAGAATCTCTGGAACCTAGAAAATCGAAACATTCCAAATGTGCGTCAGAGCTGGGACCTTTTCTTTGTACAAAGGGGGGAAGCATGCATGCCATTTGGTACCAACATCTGCAGCTAATGCTAGGCATTATTTATCTCTTTTGTTTTTCCCTCCCTCATAGATCTGAGGCCTTAGTTCTGACTGAATGTTGGTGGAAAGCCAGCAATTTTGGGTGCCCCAAACTCTGGACCCTCCTTCTCCCACCCAGTTTGTACTGAATCCTCTGGTAGCCATTTGGAGAACTGAGAGCTTCAGCAATTATCTGAGCAGAGATGTGGGGTAACTGCAGGCTCAGAGGCACAGGACCCACTCTTCTTTCTAGCTCCTCTACTGCCTTCAAAGTATATTCTTCAATAAACTGACCTGTTTCCCTGTCAATGATAGTTGATCACAAAAATCATTTAATAGCAAAATGGCAACTGTCCATGAAAGTAAGAAAAAAATCACTGTCAACATACTCTATTGCCTAGATCAAAGCAAAACACCCTGCCTGCATCACACAACTCAGAGAAAAGTACATAAGAATCTGAGGGAGGGAAGCTTCATTCAGACAGGAAATTCAGAGCCTGGCTAATGTTCCTTAACAAAAAAAAAAAAAAAAAGCTTGACTGGAACTCACTGGGTACATTTACAAGTCTAGGTACAAGTTCTAAATATGCCCTGAGGCTAGTTAGAAACTTGAAACCGAAGTGCTGAGATTTCCCTCAGAAAGAAGTAGTAATCTAAAAGGTCTGGCTAGCAGTTTTAGGTAAATGGGGTGGGGGGTGGAGGGGGGGAACCAGAGCTGGGAAAGGCCTCTAGAGTCCCAGCTCCTCATTTTGAACAGGAAGAAATAGAGTCTTGAAAAATTAAATGACCTGCCTAAGTTACATGAGTAGAGAGTAGCAGAGTTGGAATTTGAACCCAAGACTTGGGAAACTAAGACTCCCCTCTATATTCTGCTCTATCATCCAGACATCAAGCTAGATAAATCATTTATGAAGTGGGTTGTGCTCCCTTTAAGAAACTAATCCTTTCAGATGGATTTATTCCTTTCGGATTCCCAGCCCCTCTTAGCCGTCATTATCAATTCAAGAAGCTAGGACTTTTGATTCACTAATCCTGTCAAAAGCACCCCTTTGAATTCCAATAGGAGATCTGGGCTCTCACAACCCCCACCCAGATCTGAGCCAACTTGGGACACTACCCATAGACCCCTTTGGCTAAATCTCTCATTATAAAAGAACCAAGCTGGAGCCCTCTCTTTGCAGAGGTTCCTAACATGGCAGCCCTATGCCTGGCTGCCAAAGATCTCTGTCCTCTGAATCCTATTTCTGGTGCCCCTTTGTCTCTACCTTCACCTTTTACTAACTAGACTTTAACTTTACTTCCAAAGCCCATAATAAATCTCCTTTATCAAGCAAGGTTTTCGGGTCTGTAAATTCCTTGAGCTGATCCAAAAGGGGTTCCCCCTTCCCTAACTCTCATCATTTACTGCATGCCAGGTACTGTGCCAAGCACTGGCAATATAGTAGAAGCGAATAAGAAATCCTTATCCTTTTACATTCTGATGGAAGCAATAGCTGGAAGCTATTCTATCTTTTTTATTTTATATTTATTATAGTTTATACTTTATTATACTGGAGTTTAGGGCACATTTTCCAGAGGGGACGAAGAAAGCCTAAAGAATGCTCAGTTAGAGGCCCTTCCCCATCCACTTTTCAGTTTTCTGCCAACTTCACTCCTCCCACTGGTTTGGGGAACATCTGGCCCCCATTAGCCCTCCCACTATTTCGAGAGCTCAAGTGATTGATATACCCTAGTCACTAGAGACAGAAGAGGCTACATTTGATTGGTTTCCTAGAAAGGCTAATTACCTTTCTCCAGCTGTGTCTCCTGATAGTTTCCAGAGCCTCGCTAAGGAGGGGGAAAGAGGGAGGGTTATGGGAAGATGAGGGAAAAGATAGAAGAGGAATGGGATCTTTCTCCCTACTTCATGCTCCAATTCTTTCCACCTTTACATAGCTTGATTAAACTGCACTTATTGTTCTCTTTCCTCTCCCTTGATGAGATCCAGTGAGGTTGAGAATGTTGGGGGGGAGGGGATGTATGGAGAAAATGGTTTGTTCTCTCTTCCTACCCATGGCCTCCCCATCTCATATTACACTGAGCTCAGTTCAGTGGGGCCACTCCAAATGGAGTCCAGTGAGTTTAATAGCCCAGCCTGTGATCAGGCTCCTCGAGGGAGAAAAATCAGTGAAATCTCAGCATAATATTGCCTTGTTTGGTTAGTTTAAAAAAAAAAAAAAAAGATGGCATTGAGCAGTTACTGTATGTCAAGTTACATGCTGAAAAGCAGAGATACAAAGAAATCAATCCGAGTCTCCCGAAGTTTATGTTCTAATGGGAGAAACAATGTGTCAACAGCAAGGAACATATAAGATACACAGTGTTGATGGGAGATAAGGAATGGGCTTGTGGGAGAAAGCCTCCTACAGAAAGCGGGTTTTGAGCTGAGTCTTGAAGAAAGTTGCCAAAAGCAAGAGGAGGAGGCAAGGGGGGGCAGAGCATTTCCAGCATGTGGAGACAGGGAGATGGTGTCCCATATAAGGATGGATTGGGGAATGAATGGAGAGGCAAAAGGTATTAGAAAACCAGAAAGCTACCAAGACACTGGGTCGTGAAGAACTCTGAATGCCAATCAAGAATTTTTATATTTGGATTGGGGTGAAGAGCCAAGGCAAAAAGTCTAATTTAGAAATCTACTTCAGTAGACCAGGCTAGAGGTCACAGAAGAGCTATTGTGGGAAGAGAGGAAAAGGGAAAAGGAAAAGGGGAGACTGACGGGAGAGAGGAGGAATGAAGAGGAGAGGAGAGGATCAAATATCTAAGTTGAAAGCTTGGGTGGCTGGGAGGATGTGGAGATATTTTCAACAGTCATTGGCAACTTAAGAAAAGGGGAGGCTAGGAGAATTCTGTTTTGGACATGTTGAAGTGGAGACGCCTACAGGAGGATATATTTTTAAATATCCAAAAGGTGGTTGGCGAGTCGGGAGTAGAGCTTGGGAAAGAGATTATTAGTCTTGGATACATAGAGGTGAAAATCATTTAGATGGGGGATGATAATTGAATTCAGGAGAGCTAATGAGATCACTCAGAGAGAGAATATATCATGAAAAGAGATGAGAGCTCAGAACAGAGCCTTGGGTTATTCTAAAATTAGTGGGTACGGCGTAGATGAACAATCAGCCAAGGAGACTGAGAAGGTATGGTCAGACAGCTAGGAGGAGAATGGGGAAAGGGTAGCGTCACTAAAACTTTGTCGTTGTTCTGCCCTAGATGAGAGAATCTATAGGAGAGGAAGTTGATTGATAGTGTCAAAGATTGTAGAGAGGTTATGAAGATGAAGAGTTCAGGAAAAAGCCATTGGATTTGACAAGCCCCACTTCAATTCCCCCAGAATTCCTATCTAGGACTTTGTTCTGTTTCCCTTTAATAGAAGTCCTTAGGACTTTAGCTTGTTTTCCACGTGGGCCTCCCAGTGAGTGGGTGGTATATAAGAAATCATTAACTAGTTCTCCATGTGGTCATGGAAACGCCAAAGGGGAGCTGGGGTGGGAGTCAAACTTGTATCATTTACTAGCTGTGGGACACGAAACAAATCACTTTAGTTCTGCCTCAATTTCCCCATTAGCAAAAGGAAGGGTTTTGAATTTGACGGCCTCTTAGATCTTATCTAGATCCAGGAGCACTATGATCCTTTGAAAAATAATATAATCACAGTTGGTCTTGCCAACTCTTTTTTTTTAATGCCGGGGCCTTTGGTAAGTGATAATAGTAGTTCTGCTTATAACAGTAGCTATATTTAGTTAGCACTTGAACGTTTGCAAGGCAAATCTCCTGCCAACAACTCTGGGAGACAGGTGCTATTCATTTTACAAATGAGGAAACTGAGGCTCGGAGAAGTCAATTGATTTGCCCAGGGTTAAACAGCTAGTAGATGACTGCTCTGGGATTCAAACTCGGGTCTTTCAGACTTGAGGTCCAGAACACCCTGCCAAAAGGCCTCTCAGTACTGGATGAAGGATGGTTTGTGCTTCCTAGGAGTGTTCTCCTCTAGGCTCCAAGACAGAGATCAGGCAAATGAGAGGCCTTTAGATCTAACCCCTTGTACCTCTCCATCATATGGGGGAAGGAAACTGAGACCCAGAGGGAGAGAGAGTTACTTAACCAAAGTTTACATAGGATCCTAGGTCTGAGACTGGAAGAAACTTTGGAGGTCACCCTCCTTCTCTAATTCTACCATCCCATGTCACAGGGGGATCAAGTAGCTTGCTGGGTCATAGTGATAATAAATCTCAAAGTAGGATTCGAACCCCAGTCCTTTAACTTGGGAGTCAGTGCTCTCTCCATTCTACCACACTATCTCCTTCATCTAATTATGTCTGTGCTGTTTCTTCACTCTTGCTATTTTTCTAAGTTTTACCTCTGTTTTGAATCCCTCAAGGGCTGCTGGGACTGTGATAGAGTCTGTTGCTGGAACTTATAGAGGTGACCCAGAAGAATTAGCCCCTGAATGTAACAGTCCCTTTTATTTGGTTTAAGGGAGAGGGCGCTTAACTGGAGCTATCCAGGATAAGAAGTGGGGATTGGGTAAAGGGCAGGGGTAACAAGAGAAGGTTCCTAGGGCACTAACCTCCCACAGCAAAGAACGGTGGGCCAACACCTCCAAAGTGGGGCAGGGAAGGGACACAAGCAGGGATCTCGTCAGGCTGATTTGGTTCCATGGTCTTCAGGCCTTAGCCTGAGGAGAAGGGGAACCATGATGTTGGGAGCACACAGCTCCCAGGTCCAGAAGTAGGATTTCTGGCTCTGACATCTCTTCATTCTACAGAGGTACTCAAGGGAGCTAAACAGAGCCAGGTGTGGAGAAGGGAGGGGGGGAAGGGCTTCTCTTAGGTTTATCCGATTGGTTTCCCATCTTGGACGTCAGCGGCAAGGAGCCTGCCAATTAGCTAAGAAGCTGGAATTTTCTAGCTTGGAAGGTTCCAGACATAGGGGATTTCAGAAAATGAGCAGAGAAGGGAGGGGGCATGTTTATGGCAGGATTAGACTGTATTAATCTGGTGGTTGGTTTTTTTTTTTTTTTTTTAATTTTTTTAACTACAAGGATTTTATATATAAAATACTGACACGTTCTACCCTCTAGTGAACTATGGTTGATTCCCTTAGACTCCAGACTAACACACACACACACACACACACACACACACACACCCCTTGAGTAAAATACGCAAAGTTATAAATCTCAGTGCTGAGGATCTGGCTTCCCTTTGCCTTGTAGCCTCTTGCTGTTTTATAGTTTTGTTTCATTAAAAAAAAAAAAAAAAAAGACACGAGGTAGTGTGAACTGTATTTTTTAAAGTTTTATTGAGGCCTTTAAAAAAATATCACAGTTATTTCTAGATGTCTGCCTTCCCACTCCCACTCCGTGAGCCCTCCTTTGTGACCAAGAAAACCAGTTAAGAAAAACCAGCTATTAACAGTGCCAATTCCTGACGATACAGTCAACATTTTGCACCTCTAGTTCCCACCTCTCAGCCAAAAGGAGGGAAATTTCAACATCTGTTCATCTGTGGTCAACAACCAAGATTGTTCATTACCATTTCAACTGATCATTACTATTATTCAGCTTCCCCAGGGTTATTGCTCTCTCCATAGCCTCCCTTTCCCTAAACTAAAACCTATCTGACTTTTACCTCATTTCCTCCAGCTGAAGCTCTCTTGACTTTTAGCTAAAATCAGCCACGCTGCTGTGAGAAGAACCCAGGAAGCACCCCTCCATTCCCAAACAGCTGTGCCCTTGCCTACAAGTTGGATATGGGTCAACAATGTGACATCTCAGTCAGTTCTGAAAGCTAATGCAATCTTGGGTGCCATCCAAGAGGCACAGTGCAGGAACTAGCATCCCATCTTACCCTTCCTTGGGGACCTGACATCTACGGTAATGCAGTTTTTCTGGGTGCTCCATTTTACAAAGAACACTGGCATTCTAGAGAGTAGCCAGGTTGCCAAGTAGTCTGAAACCCAGGTCATTCAAGAAGCAGTAGGAGGGGTGTTTAGCCTAAGGAAGAGGAGACTTGGAGAGATAAAATGGCATTCTTTGTGTATGTGAAGAATTAGATGTATAGAAGAGGTATTAGAGTTGCTTTAGGCAAATCAGCCCATTTAGCATCAAGGTACCTGGAGGAAGAAACAGTAGGTAGTATGGCAGTTGAGTAAGTATTAAGTCCTTACTATGTGGCAGGCACTGTCATCAGTGCTGGGGAGACAAAGAAAGGCAAAAATCAGTTCCAATAGAGTAGTAATGAACTGAACCAGCTACACCCAGCCAAAGAACTCTGGGAGATGACTATGAACCTCTACATAGAATTCCCAATCCCTCTATTTTTGTCCGCCTGCATTTCGGATTTCCTTCACAGGCTAATTGTACACTGTTTCAAAGTCTGATTCTTTTTTTTTTACAACAAAATAACTGTATGGACATGTATACATATATTGTACTTAACTTATACTTTAACATATGTAACATGTATTGGTCAACTTGCCATCTGGGGGAGGGGATGGGGGGAAGTAGGGAAAAGTTGGAACAAAAGGTTTTGCAATTGTCAGTGATGGAAAATTACCCATGCATATGTCTTGTAAATAAAAAGCAATAATAAAAAAACAAAAAACAAAACAAAACAAACAAAAAAAACAAAGAAAGGCAAAAGAAATCCCTGTTCTAAAGGAGTTCCCAATTGAATGGAAGAGATGACATGCAAATCACTAAGCATATATAAACTATAATACAGCAGAGATTGGAGATGATAAGAAAGGGAAGACACTATTATTAAGGTGGATTGGAAATGCTTCTTGGACAAGGTGGGATTTTAGTTGGAAGGAACCAGTTTGGCCAGCTTTTAAAGCATGCCAGGTAGCAGAGATGAGGAGGGAGCAAATTCCAGGAGCTGTGGAAACAGCAAGAGGAAAACACCCAGAATCAGCAGGATGAAAATGTCTTCTTTGAAGAAAAACAAGGAGGCTGGGGTTCCTGGATCACAGAATAACTGGGGAGAAGTAAGATGTAAGAAGACCGGGAAGGTAGGAGGGGGACAAGATGTGAAAATCTAGTAAGAAGGGGCAGCTAGGTGGTGCAGTAGATAGAGCACCAGCCCTGAATTCAGGAGGACCTGAGTTCAAATCTGGTCTCAGACACTTAATATTTCCTAGCTATGTGACCCTGGGCAAGTCACTTAACCCCAGCCTCAGTAAAAAAAAAAAAAAAAAAAAGAAAATCTAGTAAGAGCAAACAGAAGATTTTATATTTGATCCTGGAGGTAAGCCCCTGAAGTTTATTGAGTAGAGGGAAGTTGTGGTGATGTGGCTATATCTGAACTACAGGCAGATTAAATGGATAGTTGAGTGAATGATGGACTGAAGTAGGGAGAGACATGGGGTAGAGAAAATAAGCTGAAGGCTAATTGAAACAGTGTAGTAGAGTTGAGCAGTGATAAGGGCCTTCACCAGGGTGGTGGTTGTGTGAGTGGAGAGTAGGGGTCACACAGGAGAAATGTTGTGACTGTAGCAATGGCAAATTATGGCAACAGACTGGCTATGTACAATAAATGAGAGTGAAGAGCTAAGGATGACATGAGATTTTGAGGAGTTAACAATCACCACTTCTTCTCCACAGATCCCAAAGGAGGCAGCCCAGGACCCTGAAACCAAAGTCCCCTTCCAGCATGGCCTCCCCAAACCATCACTGAGGGAAGCAATCCTCATAGTACAGGGGCCCACCTTTCTTGACACCACCAATGCCAACTGTTGATTAACTACCACCAGTGGGCTGGTAAATCCAAGAGCCCCAGGAATGGCAGTGTGCCCCAGACTTGGAGACTTAAACCACTTCCACTATCTTAATCACCAGTCCTTCTTCCAGCTTTGGCCCCTGAGCCATCATCCCAGAAACTGGTACCCAAGGCGATGTGATCTGGGGACTGCTTATGGAGTTGTAGGATCCTCCCCTCCCCTCTCATCACAGCCACAGCTGCTAAAATCCTGCAAAAGAAAATTCTCACCACAAGAGTCTTTGGCATTGCCAAACAGTTGATATCGGGAACAGAACATCAATAAGATCAACATCATAGAGAAGACATTATCATCTGTTTTGCTGCTATACCTTCAGGACCATGGGATCATTTCATCTGACTTTGCCCCTGAAATCTTCCTTTTCCCTAGTCTCACCCATTAGAATTTCAGCTGCTTGGGAACAGGGACTGTCTTACTTTCCTATTTTTATTTCAACCAGCGCAGTGCTTTGCACATACATAGTAAGTGCTTGTCCCCATCCATCCATCCATTCATTCTGCTTTGCCCCAAAGGACAAAGCAGGATTAGTGGCTGAGAGTTAGCTTTAGGTATAAGAAAAATAAATAATGATAGAGCTAGCATTTCTGTAGTACTTTTATGATTTGCAAATCGTTTTATAAGTTATCATATCTGATCCTCTCAACAAACCTGTATGAGATAGGTGTGATTATTACCTCCATAACAATTAGAAATCCTCCTAAATTCTTAAGCTGGTACTGATATTCCCCCAGTAGAAGTCTTCAGAAAATGGCTGGAACACCACGTATGGAGGGCTAGTGCAGAGTCAGAGTTCTTGTCAAGTATGGGTTGCTGGGAAGACTTTGAGGATATTGGAATGGATGGGGATACCAGGGCAGTTCACCTTTCAAAACTCCCAGAATGCTACACTCTACCACTTGAAATCTGGCCTTGATATAGATCCTTCCTCAAGATTCTGGGGTAGTTGCTCATTCTTACCCCACATCCCTTGAGTTTCCATTTTTTTTTCCTTTTTTTCTGTCCCCCTCAGCGCAGCATTTATGGTTACAACAACTTGGATTTTGATAAATTGAGTATACTCAGCTCATCCTGGAGCAGTATGACCAAGTGAACCCAGGCTGATAAACTTGCCTCTGTGTCTATTGGGCCACCCATCCTTTTTCCCCAGCAGTTGCTATTTATGGGTGATAGTGAATGCAACATATAGGTGGCAGCTGTAGGGCAGATGTTTCCCGTTACACTAGACCTTTCCAACCAAATAGAAGGGGAATGTGAGGCCATGAAAGAGCATTGAAGGAGATGTTAGAGGAATTATGGGTACCATAGCAAAGCCCTTCAAATCACACTGTTTGTGGTCTCTCAATTTGCTTAACTTTACTTGAAGGCCAGTCTTGAGCCCTGGGACATTAGCTTACTCTGTGCCTCCCCTGACCAGAATCTCTTCCTCAAATAGAAGGCCATCAGTCAGGTGTTCTGTGCAAGTTAGAATTGATACCATAACTGCTCTCATTTCCCAGGCAAGAATTTAAGTTGCCTCTCCCCCAGTCCTAATGACATGGGGTTCTGGGGATAGTATTTCCTGTATTTTTCTGAGCTTTGCACCCTCAAGTATCTCACTCACCTTGTTCTTGTTATTGCTCTGCTTTCCATCAGTGCTTCTCACTTCCTGCTGGCATATACTGTGTTGGTGGGAAGAGATTCTCAAAACATGTTACCATCCTGTCCCCCAAGTCTTTCTCATCCCAGGGTTCCAGCGCACAATTAGGGCTCCCAAGTTCTGCCCTTAACCTGGGCAGTGTTTACTCACTGAATTCACACTGACAAGCATACTCCCCTCTCCCTGTCCCTGCACCCCACAACCAGAAAGCACCTCAAAATAATCCATAGCTCTTTGGATATACCCCTTGGAGCACGGTTCTCAAAACAGCCTTCTGATCTCCAAATTGCCTGGTACCAGCTCTGAACTTACCACTCACCAGCCCATATTCTTAAATTATACCCGCTGAATCCTCTTTTAACCCGTAGGGGTGATGTTTGTCCCTTCATCTCCCTCTAACCCACAGAAAGACAAACTCTTGAGAGATGAGATGGATCAGATCACAGCACTATTTTGCACATTTTATTTTATTGAAAATTGACATGGATCGTAGAAAGGCTTTGAGCTAAACAGTGCTGGTTCGGAGGTGTTTCTTTCGGCCATCGAGGGCCCCTTGAGCAGTGACACCTTTGAGCAAAAAGGGCAAAGGAGAAGAGGAGGATAAGGAAGAGCCTGGAAAACATGCAGAGGGGGTCCCTCAAGAGACAGCAAGAACAGTGGCAAAGGATGGGGGTGGGGGTACATGAGAGAAACTAAGAGCACGTGTCATCTAGGTGTAAGTGAATCCAGGACAGATTGACCACATATGGCTAGCTCTTCCTCCTGGCTCCTGGTCTGAGCAGAAACCCTCTCTTAGGATCCCAAAGGGTCCAGAAGCTTGTATTAAGGTGGTATCATTACTCCTATTTGAACACCCTCCTGTCTCTCCCGCCACCTGGGTTTAGCTGGTAGATCCATTTTTCCTCACTTGTTGAAGAACAGATGATGTCTCTTGAATTTCTCTTCCATGTTTAAGAGCATAGGATATCGGCTGAAGACAGAAACCTTTGAACTGGCTTAAAAACCCCAACCCAAACCAACCCACTTCTACCACACCCAAGTGTGGTCTCAGATGGGCCACGAGCTCCGTTGGCTCATGTGGTCTCTGAGACCATGACCCAGTCTCAGATCGACCCTTCGTTGCCTCTGGGCATTTACCAGGTGGGCAAGGCTGGCGTTGGGCTGAGGCTGGGTGAGTGCCGCAGCTGTCTCTGCATGACTGATGTTTGGTCCCCATCAAAGCTGGTTCTCTCCGTGCCTTGCTAGGTAACGACAAGGCACTTGCATATCAGAAGATGGCCTCTTGCCCGGATTAGGGACACATGACCATTGGTAATACTTGTGGGAGGGGGGGACACTGGGGCTGTGTGGTGAGACAATATAGGACCCTAACTCTTCTACAGTGGCAGTCTTCTCCTTTACACTTAGTGCAGCTGCCGAAGACAAGATTAAAAAAAGCTAGAGAGGTAGAGAAAGAGAGAGAGAAAACATGAAATTAGCCAAAGAAGTGCATTCAAAGCAAGAAAGTGGGGGAGGGCCAGAGAAGATCCCAGCACACCATAAGTGTTGTACTCTGGAAATCAGGGCTCTCCAGAGAGCCCCAGGAAATCTGCTGGAAGGGGCTTGTAAGAAAATCACACTCAAGTTAAAAGTCATTTTGTTTTAATTAGAACATGCAAGCACTTTTTCAAATCAGCATTTAATATCAAAACCATCTCAATGGTTGGCAACACAAGAGCCAACTTCTTGGCTCCATGGGGGAGGGAGGGGGGGGTTTGGAGAGGAGCTGTCCAAGGTACACGTAGAAAAGCACTGGCCATTATGAGGTGTGCCTAAAGGCAAATTCTTAAGGCTGCCTTTTGCTTTATATCATAGCAACAATCAAAATTTAGAAAGCTTTCTAAAGGAAAGAAGACATTCCTTTTGTCTTTACAGTAACATGGGTTACCTGAGAAAGTAAATATGTTCATCATTAGTTTAATAGTTTGCATCAGAATTTACTTTCACACGTGGGTTATAAGGAGAAAGGGAAGAGCCTCTTCTATCCTTCCAGTGTTCACTGGAAACATCAAGGGCCCCCTGACACCGGATAGTCATCTCCATCTGTCACATGAGAGGGGGTTGGTCTACATAACCACTTAAGGCCCCCTTTCAGCTCTGACAATCTTTGGTTCTATGATTCCTAGGGAATGTATTAAAAGCTCTACAGAGAGGTTGAGTATTGACGCTAAAACAGAGTTCTGGATAAGGTTGTCCATTTTTAGAATTATGGCGAAGGCAAAGGACCCTGTTTTATAGAGAGGCAAACTAAGGTCCTTTGAGGGAAAAGGACTTCACAGTATCAAAGAATGTCTGAGCTAGAAGAGACTCTAACAGTCACCTAGTCCAATGATCTCATCTGACATATGGGGAAACTGAGGCTCACGAAAGGAAAGGGATTTAACCAGGATCACACATATAGTTAAATGAAAGAGACAGGACTGGAAAACAAGTCAACCCAATTCCACTGCTGCTGTGTAAATCATATATCCAGAGGAGATGCAGTTTTGATATGATAGGGAAAAGGCTGGCTTTGGAGTCAAAGACCCTAGCTTCAAATACCAGCTCTAACAGTTTCTCTCTGAAAGACCTAGGACAAATCTGTGAATCTCAACTAGCCCTGAAGTGAAACAGGGATTTTTACCCTCAAAGGTTCAAATAAAGATCAAATGAGGGTGATTCTCTACAGCTCATTACTCTAGAGGCATGGGAGTCATTATTGAAGACTACACTCCCTAGGTTTCTTTGAACATATTAGGAAATGTCAAATGGGGAACAATGTAGCTTCCCAGGGACCAGAAGCCACAAAGACCTCCAAGAATTTGGACAAGTATTTGGACAGTGGACAGACCACTGGCCCATTGACCAATACAGGTGAAGATATTTCAACTCCCCAGTGAATTCACAGTGCCCAAAGAATATTGGCATTTGGTTGACAAAAAAGGGAAATGTCTAATGGTGTCTGACTTTCACTTTTCCCTAGCTTAGGGGGAAAAATCTTCTCCAGGCTAAGGGGGACTCCCCTACCTCCCCACTAAAAACTCAAAGCAAATCCATAAATCTGTGTATGAAATCAATAAATGAGCAGTGGAAGTTGCTGGCTGTGCTGGGGAGGTGACTCGGGCTTGGGACGGGGTGGGGGGAGGGCAAAGGCAGACAGTGGTAAAAGAAGGGGCTGATTATTGCATGGGGGCCATAGCTGGCATACTAGAAGAAGCTCTCAAAGAGGGAACCTCAGCTTAAAAGGCCAAGTGTGGTCCATTCCAGCTGTAGCAGGGAAAACTATTCCGTACACAGCCACGGGTTACTGCAAAGGAAGGTCAAAAAGACGGCATGTTAGCTACATCATTGCCATAGAATTCCTTTTCTTTCAATCCCCAAAGATTCTTCCAAACTCAGACATTGCCCGGCACATCTCAAAACTGCCCATACCCTTTTTATGTGGAGATAGTCCACTCATTTAAAAAAAATTACTTCATAAAGCCCCTGTCATGTGGAAGCCATTTGAAAATAAATCTCTGGTTGTTAACATTTTTTAAAGATCCAAACTTTTGGCCAGAAGTCAAGTTCAGGACCTTCCTTTGTATCTCCATTACTTTTTCATATGACATTTGTCAATTGGGAAATGACTTTGGTTGCATTGATTTTGTTTGTGCAAAACCTTTTCAACTTAATGTAATTAAAAAAAAACCCATTTTGCATTTTATAATGTTCTCCATCTCTTGTTTGCTCATAAATTCTTCCCTTTTCCATAGATCTGACACACAAACTATTCCTCGGTCTCCTAATTTGCTTATGGTATCACCCTTTATGTCTAAATCAAACTCTGTATCTCTAGTGGATCCTCCTATTTGCACTGATCACTTTATGTTTTATGTGCTTGACATTTTAAAACTGGCAATGATTTGTCCAGAAAATAAATAAAGAGGTGATAAGAGTACCAGGGCAGACCTGAATACCCAACTATTTTGTGAGATCAGTTTTGAAGTCTGCTGGAGGGAACTACCACACCTGGCCCTGGCCGGGCCTCGTGGGTTACCATAAGCAAAGTGTCCCAACATCTGCAAAGGGAGAAGTCTTGTCACTTTACTTGTCGCTATTGATAACAGAGCCCCGATCTCCCTCTGGGTTCCATAGGAGTGTAACGACATCCCCTTTGGAGCTCATAGAAGAGAAACGTGGCCTTCTACTCATATACCTGCTAAGGAGGGAAGTGCCCTGGTATCCATAAATACTCCCGGGATAAACTGGCAGAGAGATTTATACCACTCCAACTTTCAATGTGGAACTCAGAGAAATGGGGTGACTGCTTCCACTACAGACCTTTCTTTCACACGGCTTGCCTAAGTCTGGAATTTGGCCTTTCAGACAAGGAGGTTATTATTGGAAATATCAGAGACCTTACTTGGTATCATGCCCAGTCTCACAAGGCCACAGGGACACATGTGACAGTAAATGGTCACAGTGATAGATATTTCCTAAGAGTAGTTATGTGACATTCACATAGAGGGACTCGGGACTGAAAAAGGGTGAAGGAGTTGCGTTAATGGGGAGATGAATGAATTTACCAAAAGTCCTCAAAGCAGCAAGGTAAGAAATGTAAAAGTCACGGTCCCTGGTGAATAAGCAAGTTAGAAAATTATTATATTAGGCAGAAGAGGCTGGAGCCAAGTCAGAACTTAGGGGAGGTAAGGGAGGCAGCCTTCTAGAGGAGAACATGTGGTGGGAGAAGACATAGGAGGACAGTTTTTATGCATGTGTTGTTGATGCCAGAAAACAACTGAAGCACAGAAAACAACTTCTGGGGCTGTTAGAAGAGGGGTAGCTCCAGTGAGCAGCAAAGGCTGGAGGGTACTGTTCTCAACCCTAGTCTGGGGCATACAAAGAGGGTCCCAGCTTAGGCCTAAAGGTCCAAGGCGGGACTGTAGCGTCACTAGCTTAGAGGGCAGTGGTCATACCCAGGGAGATCAAACCTCTGGGGGTAGCCAGGTGGAAAATAATAGGACTCAGCTTTCCAGGCGGGACATCCTACTGGCTGAGAGAGCAACACAGAGGTTTGCTGCCTTTCTGGGGCATGTAACCACGATGGGACACAGAACTTCCCAAGACTTGTCAAAGCGGATGACCGTGACCCACTTTTGGTGACTCACACGGACACAAATGACACGGTCGGAAGGAACCTAGAAAGCGTGGCTAAAGAAAGAAAACAAAGATCTAAATGATACCTGTGGTGGACTTGGATCTTTTTAAAATTAAATTAATTTTTAAAAAATAAATCATGGCGTCTAATGAAAGCAAGGAAAAATAGATTTGGGAAGCAAATTGCTGTTTAAGACTATGTTGTCTGAGATTAGTGATTTGCATCTGTGACCCATGGCTTAAACAGAAGAATGACAGGGTCAAGGATAGAATGCACCTGGCAAGACTTGTTAAGTTTTGCAAGATGAACAAGAGGTCCTATTGCAAGGAGACAAATTGGACCTCACAAGCGTCATGGAGATTGGTAGAATGAGAACCATATCAGGAAAAAGGCTCTGGAAGGGCTAGATATACTTTATAAGAATCAGGAGAGGTAATGGTGGGGCAAAGGAGCACTGTATATCTTGAAGATACACTCTTGAAGAAATCTGGTAGCCATAGTTGGGGAAACATAGTGGATGATATTATGGGCAACTGGGGCAGGAAGAGAAATGATCTTTTTTTTTTTTTTTTTTTTTTTTCCTGAGGCTGGGCTTCAGTGACTTGCCCAGGGTCACACAGGTAGGAAGTGTTAAGTGTCTGAGACCAGATTTGAACTCGGGTCCTCCTGAGTTCAGGGCTGGTGCTCTATCCACTGCGCCACCTAGCTGCCCTCAAGAGAAATGATCTTAACATCAGAGTATGTACTACGGGCCACCTGGACAAAGAACTAGAGAAAGTTAAGAGAGAGTCCTTAACGGACCATGTCTAGGTCAATTCTCCAAGAGCCTCCACAGCTGTGGATCATAACATCCAAAGGAGCTTGGGGCAGCCTCTGCTGACAAAGGTGTTGCTTGTGGACTGGGAATGAGATAAATTGGAGGCAGAGGGAAGGGTAGAAAAGTCAAACAACACAACTGCCTCTCAGTGGAGAGGTCAGAGAACAGCAAGTGCCTCTCAATCTCCTGGTGTTATTCTCTCACATGAGGAGATCCATTAGATCCATTAGGATCCATTAGATCCATTAGATTAGACTAGTTAGAACTCCAGCAGCCACTGGTAGGTGGCTCTCCTATCACAACAAGATAGAACACAAATAGGACCCAGAACTAGCCTAGAATAGAGGCAGGGAAATGAACAGGATGGCTACTGTTGTTCTCTTTGGGATAGCCAAAGCCACAAGAATTTTCTGACTTGTCTTAACCATCATTTCATCCTTCCAAAAGCCAAATGAGCAATGGGGGTAAATTGTCTTCTGGATCTCATTGTCACCAATAGAAAAGCTTGGTTCCTGAGGTGGAAATGATGTCAACTCTGGGGAGAAGGGTCCACTCCATACCAGAGTTTGTGATAGAGAAGAGAAGAAATCTGGGTCTACAGAATATGACATATAGCCTAGATTTGTGAAAGTCAATTATAAAGGAGTTGGAGCAAAGATGGGCAGGACCCCATGGTTTACATTGTGCAGGAGCATTAAGTCCAGGAAGGATGGGTAAATTCTCAAAAATGTAATCCTGAAAACACAAAGAGAAACAATTCTGAGGAGGAAAAGGGGGCGCAGTCTCTACCGATGATGTATATGTATGTGGGTGTGTGCTTTTATTTATGTTCCATGTGTGGTCTTGTGTATGTATTCGTATTTTAAAAGATATACTGGGGAATACAGGAGGATCAAAGAAGGGTCAGAGTGGCTGTTCAGGATGTGGGAGACTGATGAGGCAGAGAACATAACGGTCCACTCTCTTGGGAGGGGGTTTTGGTTATCTCTGCTAAGGAGAAGTTCCTTGATTTAGGAGACAGGAGAAAAATGCTAAAAGAAGCTTCTAAATAAGGGAGCAGGAAGAGACTTCCCAGCTGCCCTTGAAGAGCTTGAGTCGTCTGACCTGGATAAGCTTGTAGGGGATAAATCTAAGGGGATTAAAAAATTTGGAAGAAATTTCTCTTTCTCACAGGAACATAGACTCACACAAAGAATGGGAGTGTGTTCTATAGCATGACATGCTATTCCTATGGGCAAGTCGGAACAATGTGGGCCAGAAGCTAGTAGGTCTCTGGGCCTGATGAATCAACGATCAGCGTAAGGACAGAAATGGCCTGTCCATCACCTTGGCCAACGACCTAAGTCTGGGAGGGCCTCTCCCTGAGGGCCAGAGTAATTCCAAAAGACCTTGACAGGCTAAGAGCAGATAACATGAAATCTAAGAAGTATAAATTCTAACATTAGGATTAAAACAAATCAACTTTACAAGGACAAAAGGGGATCCTTGACTAGACCCTAATTCCAGTGAAAAAGAGCCGGGGATGTGGTGGCCACAAACTTAAGAAGGATCAATGGCTGCAAAAAAAGCTCCTGGATTTTTAGTCCACATGAAGAGACTGCTGTTCCATGCCTTGTTTTAGGCAGGAACTGGCTGGTGTAGGGCCTTGATTCGGTGCCACATGGGGATCAATGAAAAGAATTGGACATGTTTAACTTAGAGCAGGCTGAGGGGGAGGGAGAAAACCAGAATTGTTTAAGGATGTCTCATGAGGCTTGTTCTGTGGGGGTTCCCCTTTATTGCAAATCTCCAACAAAGGCTGCCTAGCACTCCCTTACTGGGGGGCAGAGTGCCATAAAGGGCATTCCCATTTAGGTGTTTGTGGTTTTAGATCGTGTTTTCGGCTCCTCATAACTCAGAAACCCCGGGGATTCTTTACCAGAGACTAAGTGTTCTAGGAGGACCTCCAGGATTCTGTAACCCTGGGTGGCAAGAAAGAGAGGGGCCCCCTGGCTCTGTGCACGTGACTCGAGGGAGGGGGAGCCTCCAGGAAGGTGGTCTACCGGAAGTCCAATGTGAACGTTCCATTGCAGGGGGAGGGGGAAGGTCATTTTCAAAGTGTCTGATGAATAAACAAATTCAAATATAGGCAGTTTCACTGTATGAGTTACTGACCGTTTAATTTTAGTGGCCCTCACACACACACACGTTTCCCTCTCAGCAACCCCAGAATGAGCCAGTAGCATCATTTAATACTCTTCCCCCCACATCCCCCCAGCCCCGCTTATTTTTCCTTCTTCCTGAGCTCTGGATAGAACTGGAAATTCTCAGGAGGTCTTGGCTCAGTGTGTGGTGCTCAGTTCCTATCTTACTGAGAAAATCAGAGTTCAGGTTTCCCCATAGGCCTCCTTGTCCCCTAGGATAAGCCCATGGAGGCCCTACTTTTTCTGAAAGAAAGACAGAGAGGGGGAGAGAGAGACAAAGAGACAGAGATGGAAGAGACAGAGAGAGACAGAGGGAAGAGACAGTGAGAGAGGGATAGAGAGAGAAAAAAAAGAGGGAGAGGGGGGAACACAGAGGGAGAGAGAGAGAGAGGGATAGACAGATGGAAGAGAGACAGAGAGAGGGAAGAGACAGAGAGAGGGACAGAGATAGAGATGGAAGAGACAGAGGGACAGAGAGAGAAAAAATGGAGGGGGGGGAACACAGAGGGAGGGAGAGAGAGAGGGACAGACAGATGGAAGAGAGAGAGAAAAAAAATAGAGGGAGAGGGGGGGAACACAGAGGGAAAAAGAGATAGAGGGATAGACAGATGGAAGAGAGACAGAGAGAGGGAAGAGACAGAGAGAGGGACAGAGATAGAGATGGAAGAGACAGAGGGACAGAGAGAGAAAAAATGGAGGGGGGGGAACACAGAGGGAGGGAGAGAGAGAGGGATAGACAGATGGAAGAGAGAGAGAAAAAATAGAGGGAGAGGGGGGGAACACAGAGGGAAAGAGAAAGAGATAGAGGGATAGACAGATGGAAGAGACAGAGGGACAGAGACAGAGAGAGAAAGAATAGAGGGAGGGGGGAACACAGAGGGAGGGAGAGAGAGAGGGATAGACAGATGGAAGACAAATAGAGAAAAAATAGAGGGGGGGGAGAACACAGAGGGAAAGAGAAAGAGATAGAGGGATAGACAGATGGAAGAGAGAGAGACAGAGGGACAGAGAGAGAAAGAATAGAGGGAGAGGGGAACACAGAGGGAGGGAGAGAGAGAGGGATAGACAGATGGAAGAGAAATAGAGGGAAGAGACAGAGAGAAAAAATAGAGGGAGGGGGGAACACAGAGGGAAAGAGAAAGAGATAGAGGGATAGACAGATGGAAGAGAGAGAAAGGGAAGGACAGAGAGACACACAAGACAGAAACAGAGGATTAGACAGAGATGGAAGAGACACAAAGACAAAGAAAGAAATAAAAAGTTTTCTAGATGTGTTCTCTCTCTATGTATGTATTCCCTCCAAATTGAGCCCTCTCATAAATAATTCAACCAAAGCACCCGAGAAAGCGAGTGGCTGTGGCCAGGAATGGCCCATTCTGGGCTGGTGGGGCCCTGCCTTGGCCTTTGCTGGGAAGAGGAAGGGAGGTTCAGGATCTGGTCTGGGGGATGAAGTTTCTTTCAATTACTTGAGAACTGCATTTCCTTTTAGTGTGGGATGCTTGGGGGGGGGGTAACCAAAGTTCTGGGTCTCTTATGCTAGGTGGAGAAGTTCCAGCAGTATCCCGGAGGCCTGGGAAGAGGGAAACCAGACCAGCCAGAGGAAAGGAGCACATAGTGCTTTAAGCTTTCAAGCCGATTTTATCTTATTTGAATTTCAAAGTCCTGTTAGGCCAGGCAGGCCCCCCACCCCCATCTAACAGATGCATCACAAAGGAGGCAAATGCATGGCCCCCAGTTACTTAGGAAGTCTAGTCTCCCAGTTCTTTCCAACAGACTACAGGGCCCCTCCCTGCCCCCACCTGGCTGCCTACTTTGTGTATTTCAGTCAGCTACTCAATTTCTCTAGCCTTTTAAACTCAAATTATTGGCCATTTTCGGGGCAGAGATCTTAGATTTGTGTATAAGTGCTATAACTCTAAATGGATGACTTCATTAGACTTATTATCAATAAACTCATTTTTAAAGAGCTTTCAAGCTTGTACTTTGGACACAAGGATCCTGGGAGGTAGGGACTGCAAGCATTAGCATCCTCATTTTATAGATCCGGGAAACTGAGGCTCCAAGAGGAGAAGAGTCTTAGCAAAGGTCAGCAAGATATAGCTTGCCAGTGTAGCCGGGATTAGAACCCAGGTCTTTTCGGACTCCTGGCACAGAAGTGGATTAAGTCGTGCAGTTTCTCAGAGCCATCATTTCTCTATTTGAATCTTGTTAAGGTAGGAGTAGAGAAGATGATGACTGCTCTCCATCAACCCCAAGATGTTGTGAGGATGCAAGGAGATTTGGTCATTATTTAGTCGTTTCAGTTGAGTCCTACACAAATGATTCCCCCATTTGTGGGATTTTGGGGGGGACAGATACTGGAAGAGTTCATTATTTCCTTCTCCAACTCATTTTTACGGGTGAGGAAACTGAGGTACACAGGGTTAAGTGACTTGCCCAGGGTCACACAGAAGGAAGTGTCTGAGTCCAGATTTGAACTCACAAAGATGAATCTCCCTAACTTAGACCTGGCATTCTCTCCACTGCAGTGCCCCATAGCTGCTCCCTTGAGCCTTCTGGGATTTTTATCGCTCCTGGGTTGGGGAAGGGTCTTCTTTATATGGATGGGGGAGAAGGAGGGAAGGAAATAGGCTTAGGGGCATCGGTGAAAAACAAAAGAGCCTCCTCTTGTGCCTGCCATTTTTCCCTCTTGGCTCTCCTGTAGCTTAAGCTTTGAATGTATAATAATCTACCGGTAGCCTCTCACATCTGAGAGTCCCAGCTGCAGCTTGAACTTAACGGGAACAAAGGGACTCTTGGATGGTGAGCCTGCCATACAACAAGCCACAGTCCTAGGAAGGGGCGCCTCAAGCCATCCTGGGAGCAGGGAGCAGCGGCAGCAGGAGGGGAAAGCCTTGTTTTGGGGGCTGGCTGGCCACGGGCCCCAGGAAGGAGTCAGGGCTTGCTCACCAACACAAGCCCCCGGAACCTAGGAGAGGAGGCCAGAGTTTTTGAGGAAATGGGATTTGGGTTGGCTTCCAGTACAAATACTTAATGAGCTTCAAATTTAGAATAGCCTGCCCAGGGTTATTTCCAATGGTGGCCGGAAGGATGCAAGCATCAGTGGCTCCTCCAGAGCAGGGAAATCTGGATTATGTGGAACCCAGCTTTTCGGCTTCTCTTTACTTTTATTAGGAGGAGCCAACTTCCAGATCAGCAGTTTGGGGACAAAGAACATCGTCCAAGATCCGAGTGGACTCTAGCCAGTCAGCTCAGTCTCTAGGACTGGGCAGTGAGCAGAACAATGACACTAAGGCCTTCACTGAGGGCCCCCGCCCTAGATTTGCAGTCAAGAAGCTGGGTTCAAATCCTGCCCCTGTCACTCACTACTGTCTGACCTTGGGCAAGTCACCTCCTTTTTCTGAACCTCAGTTTTCTTCACTGTAAACAGGTGTTATAATGAGGCGATTCAGGCCAATTCTAAGGGCCATCTGCATCCAGAGAAAGGACTATGGGAACTGAATGTGGATTACAACATAGGATTTTCACCTTTTCTGTTGTTGCTTGCTTTTAGTTTCCTTTTTTCCCTTTTAAATCTGATTTTTCTTGTGTAGCATGATAAATGTGGATATGTTTAGAAGAACTGCACATCTTTAATCTATACTGTTTTGCTTGCTGTCTAGGGGAGGGGGCAGGTGGGAAAGGAGAAACATTTGGAACATAAGGTTTCGTAAAGGTGAATGTTGACAGCTATCTTTGCATGTATTTGGAAAATAAAACTATCATTTTTAAATGGGAATTATATATATATAATACATATTATATATATAAAATATAAAATTGAAAAGCATCTTTGGATGTATTTGGAAATAAAAAGCTATTATTTTTTAAATGGGAATTATATATATTTTATGTATATATATATATACATACATATATACATATATATATATAAAAAAACAGTTGAAATGCATCTTTGCATGTACTTGGAAAATAAAAAGCTATTGTTTTTAAAATGGGAGTTATATATAAAATATGTATATATAATACTTGAAAAGCATCTTTGCACGTATTTAGAAAATAAAAAGCTATTATTTTTTAAATGGTAGTTATATATATCATATATATATATATATATATATATATATATATATATAAACAGTTGAAAAGCATCTTTGTATATATTTAGAAAATAAAAACCTATTTTTTAAATGGGAATTTAATATATATATATTATATATTAAACAGTTGAAAAGCATCTTTGCATGTATTTGGAAAATAAAAAGCTATTGTTTTAAAAATGGGAGTTATACACATGTAAAATGTATGGGATTACCTGTCATCGGGGGGAGGGAGTGGAGGGAGGGGATAATTTGGAAAAATGAATAAAAAAAAATGGAAGTTATATATAACATTTTATATATGCACATAATATAATATATATACATATTATATTTATATATATATATAATATAATAGTACCTATGTCACAGAGAGGTTGTGAGGTTGGACTATAGAGATTGAGAAGGAGTAGTATTAGGAAACCTGAACTCAGTGAGGATTGCAATATTCTATTTACTGAGGTGGGAAAGTCAACTTAGACATTTTAGAAACACTTTCCATTCAACTTAGTCATTTAAGCACCTACCAAGAGAGAGAGTACTGTCCTGGACACCAAGAGTGAGAACAAGTTCCAAGAGGAAAAAATGTTTTTTTCTGGATAATTAGTCAATTTCCCCCTTACCCAGAATGCCCCATTCCATAAATATTCCAGTGAAATGAAGTTTAATCAAACTATACAAAGGAGTAGACGGGGGGAATTAAAGCTCCCCTACTTTGAAATTCTTGCCTCTTCCCTAGGCTTTGAGAAGAGTTGCTAAGGTGAGTGAAAAGGTACCTGCTGAAAAGACTGTCTGTTTAATGTCTTAAGGTAGCAGGTGAGCAAGCTTCCAAGCCAGGTCTTAGTATGCCTTCATGAACTCTGCCAGCATCTGGTGGCTCCTGGGCAGCCCCACCATCTGGGCTGCTCAGCTGCAATGTTGCCTGCCTGATGAAAACCCCCGCCGTGCCAGCCACAGGAGTAGGCTTGGCCACTGCCAACACTGCCTCCAGCTACATCGTAACTTTGGCACTGGAAGGCCCCATATTTGCTAATTACCCTGGCTTTCCTCTCTATAGAGTCTGGTTTATGACTATGAATGCAGTGAGTGCTCAATAAATGGATGAATGAATAGTCTGAGGACTTCCTGAGCTCCAATAAACTCAATATGGAATAGAATAGAGGCAATTAATTCCCATCCTTCTCCAAGCATCTCCGCTCCCTTCCACTTCCTATCAGCTCTCAACCAGGCTACAGAAGGGAGAGATTTTCTTGGGCCTTAGCAGCAGAGCACTTGTTTTCATCTTCCTTTGAGGTCTGTTCTGACCTGAGAAGCATGGCTCAGAAGGGGCTCGAGAACTCCAAGCACTAGAACCATGACTGCCCCAAAAGATAGTGCACTGAAAAGCGGAAGAGGAGACCGTTCTATTTGGAAATTAATCAAAGGGGCAAGGGTTCCTTTCAGGACTTGTAGCTTGGGGAAGCCAAACACTGAACCGGGATCACCAAAATTTTTAAGAGCTGGGGGATGTTGTTTCTTTACTAAGCTCCCAAAGGAGTAGATGAAGGATTATTGCATAACCCTCCCCTCCAAACCACCCTTGCCAAGCTCAGAAAGGCTCACCAGTCAAAATCTTGTATCCTCATGGGGTTGAGTATAGAACTGGACAGAGAGAAGGCACTCGGTCCATACGTTCTCAATGGTTGATAGACATTTGTCTTTCGGATGGCCCTACGGTCTCAGAATCGAGACCCCTCGCACTGGTGGATGACGGGGTCTTGCCCTTTGGCCATCAAAGCCTAACATTTTCCCTTTGTGAATTTCCCATCTTTGGCAGTCATGAGGATACTTGCACCAAGGTAGAGGCTCTCTCGGACCTGTAGCTACTTTTTCAGTCCAGGAAAGTCCAAGACAACCAGGAAGGTGGCTTTTTTTTTTATTAAATGGAGGAGGGAAGTGCCCCAGAACCCACTGCCAGGTCTATTTGAATTAAGGAATCACAGAATCTTACCAGGGCCCTCGTGCTCACGCAGCATGCAGCAAACAGCAGAGTTAACTGTAAAACAGTGAGAACTGATGAAGATGGAGTGAGAAAGGGAGGGGGGCAATCAATACATCATGCAGGTTAGAGGTCAGAGAGAAGATAGGTGGGGATGGTGGGAGGCTTGGGCTCACAGTCCCTCCTGCCAAACCTACCAGCAAACATCTCTGTGTGCAAAGTACACCTCACCTGAACCCAACCACTTGTCCCCGTGCCTAGAGGAGATAGCCCTTGCCACCCCGGCCTACCATCCCCAGCTTTGGGTGGGAGAAGGGCCTGAGCTCAGAGCCCATGGTGGTGGGACAGGCGAGGGTCTGGCTCTCATTTTGCAGTCGTGTGAGCTCGGGTGAGGACTTCAACCGCTCCAAGCTTTAGCCTCTCCATCACTAAAATGGAGAGAACTGCCTGGACCTACCAACCTCACGGGACAACTGATGAAATGAGATCATATATAGGAGAGAGATGGAGTCTGGACCTGGGATGTCACTGACACAGGGAATTAATTCCCGGGTCTAGAAATTCCCTCCGGACCTCCTCAGCAAACGTCTAGGTTTAGAGTTGCTTGGAACACTGAGAGGGAAAGAGGCTTGCCCAGGGTCACACAGCCAGTTTGGGTCAGAAAGTAGATTTGAATTCAGGGCTTCCTGACTCCAAGGCTGCCTCTTTCTCCCATGCTGCATTGCCAATATATTCAAGAAGGTCCTTCAGAAAAGAAAAACATTCAACTGAGTCAGAGCAGGTTATAATGCTGGTTCTACCACTAACTTGCTGGGTGACTTTGGGCATATTCCTTCCCCTCTCTGAGCCTCAGTGTTCTCATCTGTAAAACGAGAGCGCAGAAATCCTCCGAGCTCCCTTCCAGTTGTGCCATGAGACACACTACATCCATGTGGGATTGCTGTGTGAGCAACCCACAGCAGTGTAGAAGGAGACAATCCACCCCCTTGGGACCCTTCCTTCCTACCTTCCTGACCAACCCCTACTCCTCAAGCCAGGATTTTAAAAACATCTTCTTCCATCTTTCCAGTGCTTAGTGATTAATATTCCCTCCCACTCTCCCTCAAGCAGAGATTCTTAACCTTTCTTAGTGTCCTGGAACCTTTGGCAATCTGCTGAAGGCTACAGAGCCCTCCTTGGAATGAGGTTTTTACATGCAGAAAATCTGATCCGTAGAATTCCGAAGGAAGCCGTTCATAGCGAAATAGTCATCGAAATATTAAAACTAGTTCATGGACCCCCCGGTTAAGAACCCTGAGACTTGAGACAAATGTTTCCCTAGAGATATCTCATGTCTAGTAGCCTGGAACCCAGGGAAACATCGAAGGGCCAAGAAAAACCCCACTTTTCTGGACAATTTCCAAGAATCCTACTCCCAGCTCAGGCTCACGGGGAACAGAAAAACAGGTAAGTCAAGTTGACCTCCCATAGTAGTCAGTGAATAATAGCCATAGGGATTTCGCCACCAGCCAGTGAACAGCCACAGGACACATGGAGGCTTTTCTTATCTTAGAAATAAGGTTCTGTCCTATTGGTTTCTCTCATTTAGACCGACAAACGATCTCCCAATATCTAGCGGGTATACTCTGTAAGGTTCACACAGGGCGGTTATGGAAACAGTTGTCTCCTGGACCCCGTCCACCACTAGACAGGGTTTATGCCTATACAAACGTGTGCATGTATGGATGCACATGATAAAGATGGCTTCCTCCAGGATGCAAGCTGATTCCACAAGTCACACCTGCTAGGTTTCATGTTGTGGACAGCTTCACTAAACTGGGTTACCAATTAAAAAAAAAAATTCTAAAGTGATCACTGGGGGGGAAAAAAAAATTCTGAAAATCATTAACCCTTCAAAATGGGCCCTGGAGCCAAGATGGAGGCGCCAGCAGAGAAATGCAAATCACTCTTGTTGCACAAACTCCACAGAAGGTTTTCACCCAGTGCAGAGAGGAGGCTGTGCCTCTTGTGGCTGGATATCTGGGGTCTAACCCGGGACTAGAGGGCTAATGAGAACAGCGGCTTATGTTCCAAGTGTGCCCCTCAAACTCTGGACCTGCCCTGGCAGTTAGGTAAAGCAAGCAGCGTCAGCCCCATTTTTCATGTGAGCAAACTGAGGCCGAGAGAGGGGAAATGATTTGCTCAATGTCACAGATACACCCACCGCACACCATGTATACATATACCACTCAATGTACACAAATTATACACACAAACCAGATAGACACACCATGTACACACACAATTAACCAAACCATGTACACACTACACCCATACTAGGTACACAAACTACACACACACACCACACTACATACATACACACCACACAATATACACACACTACAAATATCATACAGACACATTGAGTATACACACCACACATCACACGTACACCCCCCCATACCGTGTGTGTGTATGTGTGTGTGTGTATATATATATATATATATATATCACTCAATGTACACAAATTACACACACAAACCAGGTATACACACCATATACACACACCACAATTAACCAAATCATGTACACACTACACACATACCAGGTACATATACTACACACACCACACAATGTACACACACTACAAATCTCATACAGATACATCGAGTATCCACACCACACATCACATGTACACACACACACACACACCCCAACAAAGAAGTGGCAGAACCATGACCCAAAGTCCCAAGCCCAGTGCTCTTTCTCCTTTCTCCATGGAGTCTCTTCTAATATGTCTCTATTCCCTGGTCTTCCCTGGTCTCCCCTGGGGGTGAATAAACACAGTCAAAAACACCTTTTCCTTCCTCTGACTCTGGGAGAAAGGGCTGAGAATGCTTTAGTCATTCAGCTGGAAGTCGGCAAAGGAAGCACAATTAGGCTTTCCTTCTGCTAGATTGCCAACTCAGATTGCCAACTGAAGTAGCCTCTCCAATGTTCAGCGAGTCTTCCCCCCAACTTGGGGTCTGGTTTTAGAGCAGGCACATAGGCTACACCAGCCAAGGGGCCTCTTGGGAAACCAGGTGCTGAGGAACGAATGGGGGCACGGAAAGGCAGGACAGTGGGAAGCCTGGGGCGATGGAGACGGGACCCAGCACTGCTTACTTGCATAAGCTCCTGCATTGACCAGGGCAGCTGATAGCAGCATCTGGATGAGAGTTGAGTTCAGCAGCAAGCATGGGCCAAAACTTAGTTGGACTCAGAAGAATTCCAGTTCACTTCTATTCTGAGCTCAGCCTAAAACTCAGACAATATGGTTCCCATCTCGGGCTCCTCTCTCTCTCTTTCCCACTGCTTTTTGCTTTTCCTTCTGACCCCTCTAGGTCTTTCTCCTGGCTGTCTCTCCTCTGGTATTCTTTCTCTCCTTTTTCTTTGCCTTACCCTGACAGCGGGAGATCTCTGAGGGAGCCAGCCCTCCTGGAGATGCAGGGCCCTTGGGGCCACATTTCTCCAAGCCCACCAGGCCTCCCTCCCAGATGGAGAAACTATCCCAACACAAGGGCTGATCACTAGGCTCAGGGTAAGAGCTCCAAATTGCCTGTGAAAATCTGAGGGAGCTGCACAGACAAGACTCCCAATACCGCCCTCCCTCCCCCCAAAGACTGGTTCATACCTGAACCTGCCCCTGGGGAAAGTGGAAGGAGGAAGCTAAACCAAAACCCCAATTAGCCACTTACTTCTTCTTCTCTTTGTCTCTTTTGAGAGTCTGGGAGCTCCCAGCCTGTTGTCCCTGGGACAGCTCGGCGGCTGACTTCCTCTGTTTAAAGGCATTCATTTCTTCATCCAGAGATTTCTTTTTGTCCTCCAGCTTTTTCTTTTCCTCCTGGTGTATCTTCTTCAGACGGTCAAATTTCTCATGCAGCTGTTAAAAAAAAAAAAAAAAACCAACAACAACAGTGAGGAACAATAGGCAATTTCATTTTAAAATAAATGTTATTTTTTTAAAATAAATTTTAATAATAATAAATTTAAATAATATTTTAAATAAATTTTATTTTTAAATAAATGCGCACAAACAAAATCAATGCAGCTTAGACAAGAAAGGAAGCTGTCAATTGGAGGGGGTGGGGGAAGAAAAATTGGCATCAAACATCTCTGATGAAGGTCTTATAGTCAAGAAATTTAGGGAACCAATTCAGAGAATCTGCAATGACAAGAGGCAGCAGGGTTGTTGGCTCAAACTCAGATCAAAAGGGGGATCCTAAGGATCCTCACCAATGTATCTCAACTTAGCAAACCACCATTAATATTATGTCCTATTATATTTTTATTTATTTTGTTAAATATTTCCCAATCTGGTCCTCTTCCCCCTTAACTCAGGAGTGTTACTGGGAAGGATGTGAACAACAGCTGAAAGTCTGACGCCACCACTGTAGCAAATAAGAGAGCAAATTTTGAATTCATAGGGAGACCAAGGTCCTGTCTCTTACACTGACTCGGTGACCTTAGGCAGATCACTCTGTCAGATTAACCTCTCAGTGCCCAGGGCAACTCTTCTGAAGACTAGATATTGCAGGGAAGGAATATCTGCAACTCTTCTGAAGACTAGATATTGCAGGGAAGGAATATCTGCAACTCTTCTGAAGACTAGATATTGCAGGGAAGGAACCAATCTGTATTGGTAGAAGGATTTTCTCCTCCAGGAGTTTCTTAGACCATTGAAAGTTTAGGTCCATGAATTCAGGAGGACCAGAGTTCAAATCTGCTCTCAGACACTTAACACTTCCTAGCTGTGTGACTCTGGGCAAGTCACTTAACCCCAGCCTCCAAAAAAAAAAAAAAATTAGGTCCAGTCTTTATCCCTATAAAAGACCAGTTTTCAAAAACAGAATTGCAAACTATTAGCAATCACATGATGGATACCCTAAATTCCTAATAAAGTACTATACTGCATACACAAAGACCAAAATTAGACATCTATGAAATGAACGTCTAGGGGAGACTGGTCAGAACAACCTAGAAACTAGCTACTTTCTAGCAAAAAGAGGGAGAAGACCTTGGACTACAGGCTCTTTTAAAAATTTTTAATTTACTTGTTTTCTCAATAGTATTTTATTTTTCCAAACACATGTTAAGACAGTTTTCAACATTAATTTCTAGATTACCGGTTCTTAACCTAAGATCTATTAACTTGTTTATTTAAAAAAACAAAAAACAAAAAACCTGTCTTTTGATATAATTGCTTTCCTTGGTAATCTTCTTATACATTTAAAATATGATTCTAAGCAGTCCAAAGGCTTCACTAGTCTGCCCAAGGAGTCCAGAACACACACAAGGTTAAGAAAACCTGATATGAACTGGCCCTGTTTTTGTGAGGCTAAATTACGACCTCGACCTTTCAAAACTGAGAAGAGATTGGTTCTAGTCGGTCCCTGTGCCTTGAGAGCTAAAGGCCCAATGAACCTATGGTCTTTTCCGTCCAGGTGAAGAACATCTGCTAGATAACAGCTGTCATCCTCGATGTCCTATGGGAATGAAGGAATCTCGCAGATTTTTCTCTGGGAACAGACAGCCCACCCCAGCTCAGTCCCTGCTTTTTTTATACCCTTCACTGTTAGAGATAAGCCAGGGTTGGACCTCAAATTACCTCTTTCTCGGCTTCTTTGAGCTCTGCTTCCTTCTCTTTGACTCTCTGGACAAACATTTGCCTCATTTCCTCTTCCTTTCTCTGTAGCTCTCCCAGGAACTCATTCCTCTTGGCTTCATAGGTCTCCTGCAAACTATAGAGAAGACCGGTTCATTCCTCCAAATGGCTTCTTTTTGGCAGAAGGCAAAAAAAGGCCCCTGATAATAATAATACCTCAGAGCTCTGCCCCACCCCCCAATTTTGTAGGTGATTAAAACACGGGTTCACAATGCTACAGCCAGACCACCTACCTGAGCCAGGGGAGTTCCAGGATATGGCTAGGACAAGGAAGCAGGGGACCCACTGTTCCCTGACATCAAGATCCCAGTCTCCTCTGACCCCTACCCGACCACCCTCTTAGAGGACTGAATCAACTTTATCTTCATACTAGATCTTACATGGTCCCTGGTCCCACAAAATATCTCCTGGATAGTGATGTTCAAAAAACTTTTTGTCCACAATGAGAAATAAAGGATGGTTATGAGATTGTTTTTCAACTTTGGGCAAAGGTGAGGGAAGGGCTGGATGTCAATGAACAAGGACACAGTCTCCAGATTCAGAGGATTCGGGGTCAAAACCATGTCTGACATTTTGTAACGTTGGCTAAGTCACTTTGCTTGAACTAATGAGCTCCAGCTCTAGCTTCAGCTTTGATCTGAGAGACTGGATCTCAGTTTCTTCCCCTCTATAATGGGGGGGAGAAGGGCTGCGTCCCTCCTAGTCAGGGTCATGCTTGGGCCAGCTCAAACTGGCTCTCAGAGTCAAAGGTAAATTTGTACTGTGGGCATATTGACCTCAGAAATTGCCAAATGCTACAAATTAGGGATGGATTTATTTTTTTGTTGTTGATTGTCTTGACCAGAACTATCGGACAAGCAGCCCCTTTGGACCACAACACTCCTCAGTTTGGCCAAAGCCAGATTCAGTCACGTTGGGAAATATTTGATAAAATAAATGAAAATACAATGAAACCGAGACAATGTTACATTTTAAAACTAAGTCGATGTGTGTGTGGAGGGGCAGGGATTCCTATGTATGGATTAACGGCCTCCATTACTATTTAAGTTTGACACTGCTGTTCTAGACTTAATAAAGTGATGGAAAAAAATCTTAATATCTGGATGAAACCTAAAACTGTGTCCTGTGCATATTGTTTCCCCTGAAAAATCAATTGTTAAACTGGGAAATGAGTGTAAACTGTTTGCATTTTTGTTTTTCTCCCCAGGTTATTTTTATCAATTCTTCCTGTGCAACAAGAAACTTGGTTCTGCACACATATATTGTGTCTAGGATATACTATAACATATTTAACACGTATGGGACTGCCTGCCATCTAGGGGAGGGGGTGGAGGGAAAATTCGGAACAGCAGTGAGTGCCAGGGATAATGTAAAAAATTACCCATGCATCTGTACTGTCAAAAAAATTATAATTATAAAATTAATTTTAAAGTGTTAAAAAAAAAAAAAAAAAAGAATCAAACATCTACCAGCAAACCCAGCTTCCAGCTCTAGACAAGCATGCTAGGTGTGATTTGGGACAATTCACTATCTCCCGGCACCTCACTTTCGAATCTGTAAAATGAGGGAGTCTGGGACAACAAAAACGCTTAAGAACTAATGTTTGGAAAAAGCAACTTTCTAGAAAAACTCTTGACTAAAGCGAATCTGCTGCCCCCTAGTGGCAGCCAAGGCGCAAATGTTGCTAGGTTGTGTATGTTGATTCTTTCACTGGCCTCGACTCTTTCCCCACTTACGGCGAGCTCCAGAAATGGGCCCCAAACTCTTCATCACTCCCAGCTAAGCAGAGCTGGAAGCTGTCTAATGTATTCTGTCAGAGAACGATCTTGCAGTTCCAGGTCTCCCTCTGGAGTTGAACACTCCAGCCAGGTCATACCTAAAAGGTTTGTTGTCTGGGTCGGTGTCCTGGAAGCCCATCTCTTCCAGTTTGCAGCGCCGGTACAGCTCGTAATGGCGGCTATGGGTCTGTTCTCGGAGGTCCTCCATGTTGACACGGATCAGCATCTCCCGGAGCTTCACGAAATCACAGTGGGCCTCGTTCTCAACTGCTCGGTTAGCACGGCCCAGTTGAGGAGGAAGAGGAGGAGGAGGAGGAGCCCAGCAATAGAAATCCAAGGGATCTGTGTTAGCAATCTCATCACACAAATGAGCCCCATTTGGCTTTCCATTGGGTTTAATTGTTTACAAAGCTAAAAGCAGAGCACCTGAGAGCACAGAGAGAGCCCCAGGGTCATGACCTCTAAACATGGCCCTTTTAGAGAAGGCAAAATGCCTAGGTGGAGGGCAACCAAAGCTGGAGCCCAGGGTATCTCATTTCAAATCCAATGCTCTTCGCGGCAATCTTGCCACTTTGAGTTCACAACTGCAACTTTTCAAAATGAAAACCATCAGTGAAAATTCTAAGCCATCAGATCTTTAATAGAACACTGTCTAGTAAGTAACACAACAGAATCTCCACTAACCAAAACCCAACTAACTTTAACTGTCTCTTTATTAGGGACCTTTTGCCAAATCCCACTTTAAGATCCAAGATGGTGACCATAAGAAAGCAAAGAGAAGCCCGGGGCTGAGGCAACTTCTGGGAATGGTCTAGAAATAAGGAGTTCTTCCAAATCAGCTCCAACAGAGCAGTAATGAACTGAACCAGCTACACCCAAAGAAAGAACTCTGGGAGATGACTATGAACCACTACAGAGAATTCCCAATCCCTCTATTTTTGTCCGCCTGCATTTCGGATTTCCTTCACAGGCTAATTGTACACGATGTCAAAGTCAGATTCTTTTTATGCACCAAAACAACCATATGGACATGTAGACATATATTGTATTTAATTTATACTCTAACGTATTTAACATGTATTGGTCAACCTGCCATCTGGGGGGGGGGGGGAAAGGAGGGGAAAAATTGGAACCAAAGGCTTGGCAATTGTCAATGCTGAAAAATTACCCATGCCTATATCTGGTAAATAAAAAGCTATAATAAAAAAAAGAAAGAAGGAGTTGTTAACCTTTTTAATGTCATGGACCCCTTTGGTCTGAGTCTGGTAAAGCTCACAGACCCCTTGTAGGAATCATATTCTCCCATTATTGATGGAAATGCCTAATTTGCAGTTAGGGCTTAGTGACAATGAAGATGTGACCCAAAGCCCTGGTTAAGAACCTCCAGCCTGTCCTCTCTGGCATGGGCAAGGACCAGAATCCTCAGTCAAGAGCTATTCGGTCATGCTCACTACACTGCTTACTGAGGCACAGAAATAAGTAGATTCGGGCATTTTAGGTAGATTTCTTAAAAACCAAGGAGGGAAAAAATCCTTCCTTAACCAAAAAATTCAAGCTGCTAGCTGTTTAGCCTTCTGGGACACCAACAGGAAGAACCAGGATGCATGAGAGGGCTCTGACTTGGTCACAAGGCAAAGAAAAGGAAAGCCAATGTAGATGGCTCCTTCATTCTGACACTGGCACTACTTCGACTCCCTCATGCTGAGCTGTGTCCCATGGGTACTACCCTGTAGACTCCCTCTCTCACCCTGCACAGTGCCCCATGGGTATGGTCTTATAGACTCCCTCTCCCACTCTGCACATGCACAATGCCTCATGGGCACTCCTCTCTCAGGAGAGACTTCCCTGTAGACTCCCTCTCTCAGCCTGCGCAGTGTCCATGGATAGGTACTACCCTATAGACTCCCTCACTCACCCTGCACCGTGCCCCATGGATACTGGCGGGCCTTCACCATCTTGTTGCCAATCTTCAGTTCCTCTGTGCTGCCAACAACTGCAAACGGCAGGTGGCCCTGAAATGGAACACACGTGATCAGGACCACCACGAAGGCCAGTGTGCTCATGGGCAAAGGGAAGCTGCCACTGGTCTCATCATCCCCATCACCAGCGTGAGTCACTGACTTCTGTACATCATCCCTGGGCTCTCATGGACTCTGCCCTTGAAGGCCTTACAAGCAAAACCAATACCCTCATGGACACAGAGAGAGAGACAACAGGCAAATGAACACACCCCATGAGATGCATGGGATTGCTCAGATTGACTCCAATCAGCTTCATGCAAAGCCTCCAAGGCCCCGGGCCGGGGGCTGGGGTTAACAGTGTTGATACAAAGACAACGGCGGCCCTCAAGAAGCTTCCGTTTTATAAGCTGGGACATGCTTATTCCCAAGGGGAGGTGGCGGACTATGGCTGAGGAACACTGGCGACCCAACTAAGAGGTCGGTTGGTCTGGCTGACCTGTTTTTCCCTTCTTTCTCATGTAATCTTTGTTTTGAAGTAGTGCCCGAATAGGGGGGATCACAAGGGGCATTTTGGAAATGGAGGTGATGTCATAACCAAATATATCAATAAAGATTTTTAGAAAGAACATATATATAAAAAAGCCACTATCCCCGCTCCTTGTCCCACCTTCCAGCCTGCCAGTTTCTGCTCCCAGCCTCTCTTCTGGTCCACCTAGAGCAAGCTGAGCAAGGGCTCTCGAGCCCTGGATCTTGTCTGCTTACGTGATGCTGGGCCTCGAGCCCGGCAGCAGCCTCCCCTGCCAGCCCGGGAAGAGTGTAGGAATTCATCAGCAGATAAAGTCTGGAGCTTCCCCCAACTCCCCGAGGAGTGCTTTGACCACCCCCCCATGGTGCTCTTCTCCTAGGCTCCCCCTCCCCCTCTTACCCATCTGTCCCCGAATTTTAGGGAGCATCTCCTGGCAGTGCCCCCCCACAATGGGCATGGAGACATGGAGCTGCTGTAGCAGGCTGGGAAATGGGAAGAGGTAAAAGTCTTATTGGGGGGTTCCCCACAATGGGTAACTCAGTCCAGAGCTCTGGGACCCCGGGTATGGGGAATTAAGCTGGGCCATCCATGGGGGGGGGTAGAGAAGGCTGAAAGGTCTCTGGTCCTACCAGGGCAGGCAGGACTGGGCAGAGAACAGAGGCAGACAGGCTGCCATTGGGCACAGCCACCACCCCTGCCTCATGGGCAAGAAGCACACGGAGGAATCAAAGTGAAAATTGGGAGTATTCCCCTATGCTCCAAAGCTCAAAAATCCCTGCAAGATGATGGGGGCAGGAAGGCTTCGAGGCTCCCTGGGATGGCTTCATGATATCAGGGTCACTCCAGCCTCCTCCCCCAAGTGTGGCATTTCATGCCTGTAACTCCCTCCCCCCCACGGATGCTCTGGAAATGTCACAAGACTTCCCAGGGTGCACTCCCTTTACATTGGCTTTGGAGTCTGTTCTAATAATACTTCCTCTGGTGTCTGCTCACTTCAAAATGCTTTCACATCTCAGACCTCATTCCATCCTAACACATCAGGATGAGTCAGGCTGGGCCGGCGTTCTCTGTTAACCCCAATTTGATGCCTGGGGAAACCGAGGCACAGGGAAGTTGATTGATTGGCCAAATCACAAAGTCAGTATTCTTTGTGATTCCCCATTGGAGACCTGGGGAAACTGAGGCACAGGAGAGTTGAGTGACTGCTCAAATCACTCTTCCAAGTAGTGTCAAAGCAATAAGGAAAAGCTACTCTGTCAACTCCCAGCCCCATGGCTTTCTATTGCTTGGCATTTGTCTCCTGTCCCATGATCACATGATGGTGTTCCAGTGACAGTCAGAGAGTTGTGGGAAGCCCCTTTTGATCAGAGGCACAGGTCCTTTGTGAAAGAATTCACGAACCCAAAAAGTTCTAAGTGGCAAAAAGGAAAGTTGATTGCTGGATGAGAAGTCAGCTTTGCTAAGAGACTGACTTTTGAGTGGCAAAGTCCTATTGGGGAAATGGAGGCTGGCACTGAGAAGGGAATGTCCCATGTTGTCGATTACAACACTGCTTTCTTTTCCTTTGACACAGGGGCCCTAGAACAAATCTCAGGATTTGGGAGGACTGAAGGGTCCGGGTTCTGCCCTCAGAGGCCATGCAAACTGATTGGTGCCTGTCCCAATGACCAGCTTAGCTGTGCCCAGGGGCCCTAGGGGGCACTTGGCAGACCCCAGCTGCCCCATGTCCCCAGGGCAGCAGGGAGGATGCAGAAGGCCCGGCTGCTCTCCCCACTCCCCAAAACAGCATCTGATCTACCTCCCAGCTAAATGACAGCTGAGGAAAGGCAGCTAACTGTGCAGGGACCCTTTCCCCCTGTTTATCAGCATCAAATACGGCAGAATGTAACCGGCTGCAAACACGCAGTGTATGTCCCCCCGCCCATACGTACACATTGCCCTTCCCCAGAGAGCAAAAGCGTGCTGCGTTTGTCCGGGTTCCCATCTCCGCAGACTTGGGCGGCAAAACGTTACCAATTTGGGGGGAGATTTACAAGTAGACAGAGGGCAGAGGAGATAGCCTCCCAGAAAGAGGATTTGGATTACACAATATTAAATAAAACCAGAAACCAATGGAACCAAACTAAGGAGAATTCTGACTGGGGAAATTTTCACATAACACGTCTCATAAAGGCTGGGGAGCTACTGGTCCTGGAGTCAGGAGGACATGAGTTCCAACTGGCCTCAGACACGTACTAGCTGTGTGATCCTGGGCCAGTCATTTAACCCCAATTACCTCAAAATAAAAGAAAATAAAAATAAAGATCTGCTAGCTAAGTTAGGGAGTTAAGAAACATTTATAAGATCAGGAGAGGGGGCAGCTAGGTGGCGCAGTGGATAGAGCACCAGCCCTGAATTCAGGAGGACATGAGTTCTAATCTGGTCTCAGACACTTAACACCTCTTAGCTGTGTGACCCTGGGCAAGTCACTTAACCCCAGCCTGGGGGGGGGGAGGAATCAGGAAAGATGATAAAGTCATGTAGTGGATAGAAAGCCAGTCTCAGACCCTGGAAGACATCAGTTTGAGTCCGATTTCTGATATACACTGTGTGACTCTCAGCACTTAAGGCCCCAGGATGCTTTCTAACACGATGGTTGCAGAGAAGGAAGGTACCAATTTTCCCTGCTGGAAGGAGTTTCCTCACCTGGGAGTTCCCTATATGAAATCAATTCCATTTCTAGTTCCTATCCTTAAAGAAGACCACGAGACGTTCCCCAATAGCTCAGTGATCACACGTTATGAACGTGGGTAATAAAACATTCTTTTATAGATCCGGTGATGAACTGAAAGGCAGAACAAGACAAAAAGGAATGAGAAGGTCACAGGGCCTGCCTTCACACAACACCGTTCTGAGGCCTTCCAAACACCGGGGACAGGTCTCCGCTAAAAGATACTTCTTCTTCTATTTACACTTGAAAACTTTTCCCAGTCTGCTTACAGCCTACCTTTCTAGAATAATTTCCCATGATGCCTCTTCATCCATCTTGGGGTCCAGATAAGTTAGTCTACTTGCTCTTCTTTGTCCACAATATTTGCTCACCTGCCTCAGCTGTGCCCCTGTACCTTAGCTTCCCAACTTCCTTACCTCCTACCCAGGATTCTTTGCTGCCTTCAAGGCTCAGCTCAAGTACCTCCTAAAGAAACCTTTCCTGATACCTCCAGGTACCTCAAATTCTACTGGATTGACCTGCTTACTATTTCCCCTTTTCCTTCTCCCCCAGGACAGTAGAGGCTCCTGGAGGGTAACCCCATCCAAGCTAATTGGCCCTTAATGCCTTTGCTAGCACAATACAACCAATCCTAGCGCTGGCTTCCGGGGATCAAGGATTACCTCACATCTCCAGACTTCCTGAGGCACAAGAGTAACAGGATCTATCACAGTGTCCCAGGGGCACTGATAATCTAACTGGGTCAATAGGACAGTCAGTTGCTTTCCAATCCCACTAACACTATGTGAGTTCATTCTGTCCTGGACCAACCTTGTTTCTGATGCTCCCGGGGTCAGGGGCCATTTGTTCACCCAGTTTGGTACAGAAAAGGCTTCTGGGACCCTCTTTCCCCTGTTCTGAGAGACTACTCAGACTGGACTTGGCTTTCTCTCAACTCAGTCATTAACTCCCATAAGCCCAGTCCATTAGGAGCTTCCTCCATTCCAACAGCTTTCTGCTGAGGCCTTGGAGAAGCTCTCTCCCCATCTGTCTCTCTCATTCTTCACTGGTCATTTCCAGGAAATGCAGATGTTGTCTATGGAAAATATGGCACAGACCCATCATGCACTTAGACTTGTGGGCTCCTTGCTCTCATCTCAAACGGGGAGCCAAGGTAAGGTAAAGTGGGCAGAACACAAGTATTCTCTTCCCCAGGACTGACACTGAGTTGGACCCCAGAGGTGGGCCTGGAGGCTGCCAGGGGAAACTGGCATTTAAGTATAGAAGGGGCCAGTGGGACCCAGTGTCTCAAACACACTGAGTTTCTTGTGTTTTTCTCCTGAGGCAGTTGGGGTTAAGTGACTTGCCCAGGGTCACACAGCTAGGAAGTGTTTAGTGTTTGAGGTCAAATATGAACTCAGGTCCTCCTGACTTCAGAGCTGGTGCTCTATCCACTGTACCACCTAGCTGCCCCTGTGTTGCTCACTCTTGGCCAGGAGTAGACTTGATGGTGTTCCAGTGATAGTCAGAATTGTGGGAAGCCCCTTTTGATCAGAGGCGCAGGTCCTTCGTGAAAGAATTCACGAACCCGAAAAGTTCTAAGTGGCAAAAAGGAAAGTTGATTGCTGGATGAGAAGTCAGCTTTGCTAAGAGACTGACTTTTGAGTGGCAAAGTCCTATTGGGGAAATGGAGGCTGGCACTGAGAAGGGAATGTCTTCTTAGCGGGCAGGGTCCTGGCAGCTACACCAAGGGACAAGGCATAGACCTGCTTTGGACATTCTGCAAAGAAGTGAGTTTAAAATTGCCTTTAATTGGAAATCTGAGGCTCAGGTTGCAAACTGAAAAGAAGGCCGAAGTCCCTGGGCATAGATGCTTAGCAATATCAGGCCCAGGTCTCTGATTGAATGGAAATCACTTCCTGAATGAGGATCTGGCTACCAATGGGGGGGGCAGGGATTTGCCTTAGAAAAGGCCCAGTTGGATGATGCCACTTAACTTGTCTGGGGAGATCTGCTTCCCAGGAGGGCCCGAGACTCGAATCTCCCTTCTTTACAGATCAAAGGGGACACAATTTCAGTGTTAATTTTACAGCTCAAAAGGGGACACCGTTTTTTACAGAGTTCACCCGCATCAGACTGACTCCAATTTCCTTTCAGGTTCTCCTTCAGGATCCCATGAAGCCCTTCTAATATTTCTGATCCCAGCCCAGCTTCATTTTATTCTATAAGCTTCTAATCAAAGGGGAAAGGGGAATGCCACCATTATTGCAATCTGTTCTCTACCCACCACACGATATTTCCCAGGATAGGAGGAGACAGCTCCAAGAACACCATTAGGAGACCGTCTTCCAGGTGAGCCACGGCAAGCGCCACTTATTAAGTGCCTACTGTGTGCCAGGCGGGCTGGCCAAACTCACACAGATGTGCTCCTCTGCAGTTCCTCTCTGGCCCTGCCCCGATCTCACAGACAAAAGGAACAGCAGGCTGCTGTCTAAAAAGGGCTTTTATTACCAGGTCTTTCCTGAGCTTGGTTCCACAAGCCCATGATGTCATTAGGAAAACTGATGCCTCTCAGGAGAGGGCGAGAAAGCCTTTCCCTAAACAGAACTCTTCTGGAAACCATTAGCTCCACCAAGGCCCAACACCGAGGAGCGGTGGGCTCTCTGCCGTGTCCATTACTCATTCCTCCGGAAAGGAGGGAGGTATCTGGCAAACTCTGGCCTTCATTCATATGGTCTCTCGAGTGAAACAAAACCTTGGGCAGGAAGAAATAAGAGAAAGGGCTGTCCAACCAGAAGTGGGCCCTGCGTACCCCAAGTCTCATTCTGGGCCTCCTCCCGTGCCCTTTGTAATCCAGGGTGGGAGCATACCCAGGCTCCCCAAGCAGCTGCCGGCCCACTGCTCACCACGTTCACAATTTCCTTATGTTTTGGGTGGTACTTGCTTCCCCAGCACTGTCACTGCTCTGCTGGGGCTAAACAGAATAGGTGGCAAGGGTGGGGGGAGGAAAAGACTGGGCTCCCCACTCCAGATTCTTCCCAGGGTCTGCCTTTTTCCCTTGCCCAATTCTCTTGCTAGCGTCTCGAGGAGCTGGCTTGGGGACCCGGTGACTTTGTCCCACTGGGCTGAATGGGGACGTTTCAGTCGTTCCCCTAAGGCTACAGCCGCCCGCCTGCTGCCTGGTCCTTGGCTGTACCAAACATGAATCACCCCGGCCTTCCTTGATGCCCGCAGCGGCCTGTTTGCCCCAATCCCAGAGTGATCAGAAGTGAGATACCTGGCTCCCTCCGCTCCTCAGCCCAGACTCCCTGCTCTTATTTGCTCCTATCCCGTGTCACTATTAAGCCCCCCCAAACCCTGCTATTTAGTTGTGGTGCAGAAAGCCCTCAGTGACCAGGCCATAATTCCCAAATGGGCATCCAATCTTTGTGGAAAACTTCTAGGGAGAAGGGACGCCACTCTCTGCTAATACAGCCCCTTCCCCTTCAATTTCCCCCTCGCCCTACGGCGAGCTCAAGCTGCCTGTGCCAGCTCCACACAAAGATTCTGCCCCCAGGCCCAAGTTGCACAAGAAACAACTCTCAGAAGGCAAGAAGAGCAGTTATCCCACCTTTAGCCCTCACTAACCATACCACGGACTTGGACAAGTACCTCCCTCTCTCCACTGTTTGCCACAAATTCATATATTCCCAGCTCTGTCTTCAGAGAGCTACAGATATGACCAAGTTCTGCGAATTATCCCAACCCAGACCTAGAGCTGGAAAGAACCAAAGAAGCCATCTAGTCCACCTCCTCATTTGTACACCGGAGGAAACTGAGGCTCGGGGAGGCAAAGCACATATCTGGGGTCGCACATCTGACTCACATTCATGGTCCCGTTGAGCTCAGCTACCGACTCGTCATCAGTAGGGAACTGGTAGATTTGGACTCCGTTGCTCACCAGCTCGCTGGTGATTTTGATCTTGAACTTGGTTAGTTCACTCTTGGCAATGGCGTCTGATTTGGCAATGATGGGGATAATGTTGACCTGTGGAAAAGAAAGCCGTGAGACTGGAGGATGCCCTGAGATCTAAGTAACTGAAGGAAGAGGCTCCACCCAAATCCATGACTTCTGTCAGGAGTGCAGACTCCCGGCTGGGATGACGGAAAACAGCTAGCAACTCCCGGATGGGAGCCAAGGGCCAGACGGGCCATGAGATGGCTGGCCCCGGGGGTCACGGAGGGGAGATGGGGCCTTCCCGCCTCCCTCTCTTACTTCCAGGACAATGGCCGGGCTCAGGTGAGAGTCAACACCTACCAATTGGGGACTTTTGTCCAAAAGGGACCATCAGTGGATAGTGAGCTGGACCCAGTTGTCCAGGAAAGAAAGCCCCTATCTCCCAGGGCGATTTTTGCATGATGGGAGCCATGTTCCTCCCGTCCCCCCTTCCCAAGCCATCCCCATTTACTCTCTGCTGCTTAAAGCAAAAGCTTTCCTTCCAGTATTAGAGAGGAGACTTAAATGTGTCCTCCTCCCCCCAGAGAGAGGGACTTCCCTGATTCATATTCATCCTTGTGTGGAAATAAATGAGGTGGCTCTTCCCTGACTGCAAGCGGCCATGGGAAGGAAAGAGGAGGGAACCTGGGGGCACAATGCTATCACCGTGGGGGTCCCTGTTCCCTGAGGGGCCACCTCACAAATAGGAAAGGAAGTCAGAGAGAGGGTGGGGGGTGATATCTTGCTGGATAAGGAGGAGTGACTACTGTTGTCCCCCATCATTGAGGGGACTGTGAGGGCCATGACAAGGTTGAGAGACGCCGCTAAGGCTCTGGGTTAGGAGTCCCACTCGGTGGGCCTGGGGCTGCCGTCCAGCCCGGTACCTTGCTGTCCAGCTTCTTCATGGTCACCAGGTCCAGAGACTTCAGCGAGTGGCCCGTGGGGGCGATGAAATACAAGCAGACGTGGATGCGCGAATCGTGATAGCTGTGCAGAACCCTTCGGATCTTCAGCTCCTCCTGCAGGTACGCCTCAAATTGGGCATCGATGAACTCCACGATGGGTTTGTAGCTAAAAGGGAAGAAGGGAAAGCCCGGCTCCGGTGGACGACCACGACCTCGCCCGGCCCTTCTGCCGAGAGCTAGCCATGTTTCCTGACTCTCCATCATTCAAGTTGTGTGTATGGAGGGGGCTGGGGGGAGATGGAGCAAATAATCCCACCCCCCAACTGAAACAAAAAATCTCTTCTGTGTAGCCTTCAAATGCGCTCCCCTCTCTTCTAACTGAAGGGGGGGGATTCAGGGTCCTAAAATGTACCGGGCCAGGGGTATACAGCTGGTGAAAGCTGACCGGGTGTGAACAGTGGGAGAAGCCGTCATGCTGGGATAACAGAGCTCTGGAGGAAAGATGGAAAAACCCTTCCGAGGCGCAACCAGCTCAGCCCCTCTTCTTCCTCACCTGTCCTCCTTGTTGATCTGGTCTCCAAAGCCCACCGTGCTCACCACAGTGAGCTTCAGCCCCACGTTACTCTCCTGGAGGTCATAGGTATTGGAACGGAGCTGGACACCAGGCAGGTAGTGGGTGGTCGTCTCGCCCTCGAGCTTCGTGTTGAACAGTGTGTCCATCAGCGTGGACTTGCCCACGCCTGTCTCCCCTGAAAAATCAGAAGGTCCAGGGGCCTGCCTTTACTGCCATAACCTCTTCTTTATCGCCAGTTCTGAAGAGAACACTGTGTTCTGGCATCTCCCTCCAGCCCCCCCCCCCACTTGCTGGTTCCCCCAGCTTCCTTTGGGTCCCCCCCTCCTACAGGAAGCCTCCCCTGATTTCCCTTAATTAAAGGGCCTTCCCTCTATCTCCTGTCCAATTTGTCCTGTATGGGGCTTGTCTGTGAGTGTTTTTTGCCTTCCACATTAGATCGTGAGCTCTGAGAGCAGGGTCTGCCTTCCACCTTTCATTATATTCCCAGCATTCAGCGCAGGGCCTGGAACATAGCAGGTACTTCCTTACGCTCACTGACTTAAAGCAGCGATGTCAAAAGGCGCCCCCTCAAAACCATCCGGAAGCGTCCCTCCTGGCAGCATCTCTGGTTTTGTCTTTCAGTCATTTCAGCCCCCTCAGTGACCCCATTTGGAATTTTCTTGGCAAAGACCTGTTGTGCTTTGCCGTTTCCTTCTCATTTTATAGATGAGGAAGCTGAGGCAAACAGGGAGAAGTGACTTGCCCAGGGTCACACTGCTAGTAAACATGTGAGGCTGGATTGGACCACAGTTCTTCCTGACTGTAGGCCTGGCATTTTATTCACTGTACCAACTAGCTGCCTCAATGGCAACATATTGACAGCTCTAATGCTTATTTAATATTTTAATAGTAATTATTCTATTATATTTTATTAATAATAAATATACATTATTAAATATAACTATTATTAGTTATACAAAATACAATTATATATTGATTATTAATTAAGACTTAATAATTAATTATTGAATGATTTAATAATATTATCTATGTCTTAATTACATTTTAATTTGTTTTGTCAAGATTTCCAATTACACTTGAGCCTGGCTCAGGTGCACTGGGAGTCTTGGGTGGCTCGGCAGCCATGGTGTTTGACATCTCTGGACTAAAGTGGTCTTCCTAAAACATGTAACCGACCGTGTCTCTCACCCTCATCTCTGCTGAAAAGCCCTCGCTAGCTCCCCACGAAAATAAACTACAAACTTGTCTGACTAGAATTTAAAGCCCATAATTTGGTTCCCACCTGCTTTTCCGGTCTTATTTCATAGAATTTCCCTTCACAACCTTGCCACTTAAGTCACAGTGGCCTCCAGTCTCAATGCATGATGGTCACACACTATAAGCTCATCCCTCATTGATGTACCCATTGCTCAGAATTTTTCTCTCTCAGTTTCTCTCCCAGCTCTCTCTGTCCCTCCTTCCATCTCTTTATCTTCTCCACCTTCCTGCCTCTCCTGTGTATCTTTCTGTCCCTCTCTCTTCCCCCTCTATTTCTTTCCCTTTCTCCCCTTCTCTTTCTCTTCCTCTCCCCCCTTAGCAGTGTGCAACTCATATGCCCAAGAATAAAATAAACTCCTTAGAAGGCAGAAATTGTTTTATTTTTTCTCTTTGTATCCCCCAGGACCCAAGCATACTGTAGGTGCCTAATACATGCTTCTTGAATTGAACCTGGCATCTTCAAGATTTCTTAAGTCATTAAACCACCTCATTTTATAGCAGAGGGAACTGAAGCTCCAGAGAAGTAAGAACTGACAATGATAGTAATGAGATTCCTTCCTATCTCAAGTAATGAGCTGCCCAAGGCAGCTGGGTGGCTCAGTGGATAGAGCACCAGGCCTGGAGTTAATAAGATCTGTGTTCCAATGTGACCTGAGACACTAGATGTGTGACCTGGGCGAGTGACTTAACCTCTGTCTGCCTTAGTGTTTATAACTGTAAAATGGGGATAATAATAGTTACCTACCTTGCAGGATTGTTGTGAAGCCGTATAACACAATATTGGTAAAGCCAGTGCCTGGCACGTAGTAGGCTCTTAATAAATGTATATTCCCTTCTCTTATGAAGTCACATAATATTGGTAAAGCCAGTGCCTGGCACACAGTAGGCGCTTAATAAATGCATATTCCCTTCTCTTATTCCCCAAGGTCTTGCAGCCAGTGGGCTCCGGTGACAAGCCGGGCTGCTGGCTTGCCCACTCCTAAGCTGGCTCTATCTCTGTTCTGCCTCAGTGCCTGCCCTTCTGACCAAGTCAGGGGATGTCCTCCACAGGTCAGTGATTGGGCAGGCCCTCTGGTGCCCCAACTCTCACCTTTGGGGCATTTCAATGAGACTGCCTTTGGCTTCTGGAGAAGGGGGCCAAGCAGCCTTAGGAATACCTGAATGATACCATTAACAAGCTGGTAGCAGAAATGAAAACGTATTTCAATTCCGGAAGTCATTTTCTGACAATCAACAAGCATTTATGAAGTGCTTACTGTGTGCCAGGCACCGTGCTAAGCTGTACAGATACCAAAAAGGCAAAGTCCTTGATCTCAGGCTGCTGTGAGAGGGAGGGAGATAGAGTAAGCGGAGCTTAGCAGGACAATCTTTGGCTGGCTAGGGCAGAGGAGGATGTAGCTGCCAAGCATGTGGGGTGGGAAGGGGAGGAAACGGGGACGAGGACCATTGTAGTCAATGATGAGCCGAGATGGGACCCCCTCCAGCCTAGGCCAGGGGCCCGTGGACACCGAACAGGCTGCCTGTGTCTAACACGGTCCGGAACTCGTGGCACCGTCTTTCAACAAGGGACGCAGTCGCGCAAAGCGCCATGTGAATAGTCTTCTCAGGAGGGGCACCTCCGCCCTTCCTTTGCCCAGCGCCCTGGGGCCCATGTTAAACTGTGGCAGGCTGCTGCCTGGAACCCAAAAGGGGCGACAGCTAAGGCCACTATTTTCTCACCCTTTTAAATACTAAGTTAGGGTCAACTAGGTGGCGCCGTAGTGCACTGAGTGCTGGACATGGAGTTGGGAAGGCTCATCTTCCGGAGTTCAAATCTGACCCAGATGCTTCCTAGCTGGGTGACCCTGGGCAAGTCACTTCTCCCTGTTTGCCTCACTTTCCTCATCTGTCAAAGGAGCTGGAGAAGGAATGGCAGACCCCTCCAGATCTCCGTCAAAAATGGGGTCAGGAAGAGTCGGGCATGACTAGAAATGACTGAACTACATTAACAAAAGAGGTCCTCTGCCAGTTGTGGGTAAGTGCGTGTGTGTGTGTGTGTGTGTGTGTGTGTGTGTGTGTGTGTGTGTGTGCGCGTGTGCTTGCACACATGAGAGAGCAGAGGAGAAGAAAAGATAGGAGAGAGAAAGAAAGAGTCCTTGAAACTGTCCATACCCCTCCTCCCCCTTTCATGCTAGAACCAGGAAGCCAGGGGGCACAGGCCGCCCTCCCCATCCTCTCCAAAGCTGCAGTTGGAGCTCCCAAACCCGTGCACTTCTCCTCCCACCCCGGCCCCCCCACTCCACAGGGCCGGCTGCTAATGTGCTTAGCAGACAGGGTGCTAGGAACCGTGCCAGGCAGATCCGCTTTCCATCCTGGGTCTGCAAAAGCCATTAGCTCAAAGCCCACCTCCCTCTCCCCCCCTGCCATTAACCATCTTCCCCCTCTGGATCCAGGGAAAGGAGCCGGCCCCTGGAAAGTTTGCCGAGGGCCACCTGCCTAGTGGAGCTGAGAGGTGGCAGACTTGGCCGGTTGGCCGGAATGAGTCACCCCCAAAACTGGGGGAAGAGGAAGTCAGCCCAGACAGTGAGTAGGGACCGGGGCCCCCAAACAGGAGATCGCATTTCCAGCACTAAAATCCCAGCCTCAGCAAAGAATTCTTCTTTCTTGGATTCGTTGGGAGCGGTGGGGTTTAGGGTTTGGGATCGGATCGCCACCTACACGAAGCACGCTGCCCGTTCCGCCGCCCACACCGAGACTCCAACAGCACAGCCCTGGAAGGGCGTTGGAGCGGCTCAGATTTTCCTAAGCAAGCAGTGCTTCTGGGGGCCTTGCCCTTCATCACCCATGACCCTTGAGCTTGTATTCCTTCTGGGTGTTTCTGAAGACTCCCGGAATCTTAAAGTAGGAAGAGGTCATGGAGGCTTACAATTGACCAAGAATTCACACACGCACACAGACACACCCTTGACAAATGATGATTCCCTTCCTTGGGCTAACTCCTCTAAAGTAGCTCCACTTTTAGTAGCTTTTTCCAACAGCAAGCCCAAATCTGGCTCTCTCTATTGCTCCTGGGATCTGCCCTTTAGGGTCAAGCAGGATAAGTGACCCAGAGGACTTGGAGCCAAGAAGGTCTAGGATCGAATCCTGCCTTTGAAGGATTGTTTGATGGACTAAAGATCAGGCAGCAGTTTGTTGAGAAAGATCTGGGGGTCCCAGTAGACTATAAACTTATGTCACAATTGTGATATGACAACCAAAAAAAAAAAAAAAAAAAGCTAAGGCTGTTTTGAGCTTAGGCTACATAGTATCTGGTTGTCTTGCCTTCCTCTGTCCTGATCAAACTATATATCTGGAGTATTAGATTTCTGGGTCACGATTTCATTTAGGGAAATAATCTCATCTATTTAAAACTCAGTTTCCAAAAAAAAAAAAACCAACTCAGTTTCCTCTTCTGTCAAATAAAGAAATTGAACTAATTTCTAATTAGTTTAATTTGTGTCCAGGGTCACACAGCTTAGTAAGTGTCCTCGAGGCCAGATGAGAATTCAAGATGAGTCTTTTTTGATTCCAGTCCTGCTGTGCTCTATCCGCTGTGGCGCCACCTAGCTGCCCCTAACTCTGTATTTGAAGGGGACAGAAAATCCCAATGCTCTCGCTCTCACTTTCAATCTATCACCCTTTGATCAATCTAAATTCTCTTCCATGATACGGCCCTGCGTGATCCATTCGAAAGGAGCTCCCCCATCCCCTCCCAAGGCTTCTCTTCTCCAGTTTCTTCCATCACTTTGCACATATTTGACATTGGAACCGTCCCAACATATGGATGCTATAAATCTGGCTCCCGACTCAGAGTATAGGAGACAAACAGAGCAACTCCTCCGTCTCTGTGAGGTTTCGGCTTGGCTCGCCACAGCCTGAACAGTATGTACCTTCTCCACACTCCACACGTGTGTCTTGCATTATGGGCAAGGACCCAGAGACTCCAACTTTCCTATAGGATGGAGAATCCCTCCAGGGGGGCAGACCGTGTGTCTATCCATCACACAGGAAGCTTCCTGGAATGAGAGGCCCCGACGGTCAGGAACGGGCCTCTTTAGAGTGAGGGATTTGGAAGACTTGCAGCCACGTCTCCCCCACTGAATGCACATTCTTCTCCCTGCCATCTTCCTCTCCCTTTTCCTTTCCCCCCCTTTCTCTCTCCCCCTCCTTCCGCCTTGCCAGAGCTGTAGAAGTTTCTCAGCTTGTGGTCAATAGAAGAGCAAAACATCCCCAGAGTCCCAGAATCCCCCGAGGCAATCGGGCCCCCTCTCCCTGACAGTCATGCGATGTAAGGCATCCCAGAGCAAGGTGTCCCTGTGACACCTCGAGCAAGCGGGCATCCAGACTACTTGGAGACTTCCAGGAGGGGGGGCTCACCACATTCTTGCCTGTTATTTAGGACCCCCCAGCAGGACAAGCCGCTTCTCTCTCTCTGATCCTCAGTTTCCTCATCTGTGAAATAAGGGGGTTGCACTTCCAAGTGTGGGGATCTGGTGATCCCTCTGGCCCCCAAAGCAGCCCCTTCCACTCTGGGGCCAAGAGGAGCCAGGCTAACCCCTCTTTCACAAGGAAACCCATCAAACGCTTGAAGATAGCCATGACATCTTCACTATATAAGCGCCCCACATAAGGCTTCTCTTCCCCAGGTCCAAAAGCCCTGCTTCCTTTCACTGCTCCTCATGGGCCCTTCACTATTCTGGTCACCTTCCTCTGGACACTCCTCAAAGTATCAATTCCCTTCCTAAAATGAGCTGCCCAGAACCCGATACCCAGATGTTGTCTGATAGGGAAATGGCGGGACAATCACCGTTCCAGATGTTGTAGTCTAAGCTCAAAACAGCCTTAGGTTTGGGTTTTTTGGCTGTCATATCACAGTCTGTAGTCTACTAGGACCTCCAGATCTTTCCCAGGCAAACTGCTGCCTAGTCTTCACCATTTTATACGGGTCCAGTGACTGTTTGGGACCCAAGTGTGAGACTTTGGGGCCCAGCCAGATCTTGCTAGATCCCGAATCTGTCAACCTCTGGCATTAATCAGGCCCTATTCAATCTGCATCTCTCTACCATGAGACAACCTCATTAACCCCCACAGTTCTGTGTCATCTTGGACGAGTCACTCACTCCTTGGATGAGATGAGCTCAAAGGTTCTCTCTTCCTCATCCAGCTCCAGATCCCACAATCCTTTACTTTGGGACCATAAGGACCCCACTGGCAACGTGGCCTTCTGCCTGCTTCTGAGCAGTGCCCTTCCCTCCAACTGGGGCCCAACTAACAATCCTTCTCAGCCAAAACAAATCTTTGTAAGAGGTCCTAGGCTATTTCACCAGACTTCCGTCTTGTCGAGTCTGGCTTAAAAAAGCAGATTGCCCGCTGGGTTTTGGGGCTCAGTTTCCTTCCAGGGCACTGGCTGGGATGGGACCTAATTTGGAGAAGAGTCTCCATGTCTCTGATGATCCATCTAGATCCACAGAACCAGAGTGCAGAAAAGGTGGCAGGGACCTGAGGGACCACTTTTAACCCAGAAGGAAACTGAGGCTCAGAGATAGGAAGGGGCCTTCTCCGATTAGTGCTTAGCAGCAGGAGCGGTCTGCCACACGGTGATGTGATCAGTGATAACAGGGGTAACATGCTTGCATATCCTTAATGAGAAAGAAGAATGTGCTCGAGAAGGGACTTGAGAAGAATTACTGCACTTTTAGCACTCAGCTCCCAGGGCGATACAAAAGAGAGATGAGTCACTCTCCTAGAACAGTAGGATCCTCCATTTAGAACTGGAAGGAGCCTCAGAGGCCATCTAATCTGACCCCTCTCATTTTACAGGTAGGGAAACTGAGGCTTAAGCAGCTAAGAGCCTGCCTTCCTGGAGCTCACAGCTAGAGACAGTTGGAGAGGGACTCCACACCGTGCCCACTCCAGGAAGTTACAACCATGTGGCCCCAGATATTCACCCCCTTACAGCAGGCATGGTGCTGAGCCTCTCCACTTTTGGCCAGCTCGTTCCTGGACAACAGGCAGCCGATACGGTGCCGGTTCTCCCATCGGTGCCTTTGCCAGCACGGGAGAGCCTGCCAGGGTTTGCAATGTGCGCAAGGAGCCAGGGGCCATGAGGAGACCCAGCAGGCCTTTAGTGTAGGAGTGACAAGGACGAGAAGAAGGCCAGCTCCTCCTGGTGTGGCACTGCCAGCTTGGCACTAAGGGATGCAACATGCACACTCGCAGCTGATTATGATATGGGGTGATTGCTGGAGAGGGGGTAAGTGCAAGCAAATGAGCATTTGGGGAGTGATCAGGGAAGACTTCATGGAGCAGGTGGCAAACGAGTAGGGGCCCAAGGGAACCCGGGAGGTCGAGATGAGTGTGTGTGTTGGGCAGGCCGCCAGGCGCAGGAACAGCAGAAGCAAAAGTGTGGTGATGGGACAACAGATACGGAGAGGGGACGGAATGGCGGGAAGCCAGTTTGGCTGGAGTTCTGCCTATGGTGGGGAGGAGTGGGAAGGAAGGAAGGAAGGAAACAAGCATTTATTGAGTGCCTATCATGTGCCAAATGCTGCGTTAAGCCTTTTCCAAGCATGATCTTACTTGGTCTTCACAGCAACCCTGTGAGCTAGGTTGCTGCTATCCCATTTGACAGGTAAGGAAACTGAGACAGATAGAAATAAAGTGACTCGCCCAAGATCATACAGCTAGGAAGTTATCTTAGGCCACATTTGAAGAGCACAGATGTTCCTGACTCCAAGCCCAGCCCTCCACACACTGTCACGCAGCTGCCTCTGAACGATTATGAGATAATACCCAAAGGGTAGGCCGGTGCCAGATGATGGAGGGCCTTGAATGCCAGCTAAGGATCTGGCAGGCAATGGATTTTAAACAGAGGAGGGACGAGATCAGGCTGATGAATAAAGGAGAGAAACAGTGTAGCATAATGGGATAAGTATCGGAATTAAGAGTCAGGACTGGGTTCAAATCTTGTCCCTTTCACTGGTTAGCTGCGTGCCCCGGGTCCGTCCCTAATCTCTCTGTGCCTCAGATTCCTCATCTGTAAAATGGGGCCATTAATCTCCACGGCCTCCAAGGTCTCTAAAGCTCCGAGTCTGAGCTCACTGCGATGGCTGGGACCGAAGAGGAGAGGGTGGAGCCGGGGAGACCCCCGGGGAGGCCATTGCCATGGCCCGGACACTGGGCGAGGAAGGCCTTCGGGGGGCGGCGGCCATGAGGAGAAAGAGGAAGGGTCAGAAGTGGGAGATGCCCAAGAGGGCCTTGTGCTCCATTTATAAGAAGAGTGTCTGTCTGCGCGTATGCCTCTCTTTGTCTGTCTCTCCATGGCTCTGTTTCTGTGTCTCTCTTTCCCCCCACCTCCTCTTCTCTCTCAACACCACGGGCTGACAAGCTCAGGATCTCAGATCTAGAGCGGCTCCAACGCTGGAGTGAACACTGGGAAGTGACTTTTATCCAGGATCTGGGTAAGTCTGAGAGGCAGGAAGCCCAGGATGCAAATACTGCCTCCCTGTGGTTGTCTGTCTCTCTCTATCTGTCTCTGTCTGTCTCTCTTTGTCTCTGTGTCTGTCACTCTCTCTGTCTGCTCTGTCTCTTTGTGTGTCTGCTTCTCTGTACATACATACATATGTGTTTTCTCCCCTCTCAGACTGGAAGCTCTCTGAAGCCAGGGGCTGCTGGATGCCCAGAGCGTGGCACAGGGCCTGGTAGCACAGAGTAGGTGCTTAAGAGATTCCTACTGGGGCAGCTAGGTGGCGCAGGGGATAGAGCACCAGCCCTGAATTCAGGAGGACCCGAGTTCAAATCTGGTCTCAGATACTTAACACGTCCTAGCTGTGTGACCTTGGGCAAGTCACTTAACCCCAGCCTCAAAAAAAAAAAAAAAAAAAGAGAGATTCCTACTGATTTCCAGAGCTTTCCGAGGCGGGAGGAGCAGACCTCTCCAATTGGCTGAAGGAGGTTAGCCCACTCTGCTGCTCAGCTCCGAAAGCAGCTGTCCCATCCCCCGCCCCAGGACAGCGGGGTCCCGGTGCTGGCGGAGCCCCTCGAATCGGGCCGGGGCAGCCCAGCCAACAGGACTCTCCCCGCCGCCCCAGTTCACAGCCGAGCAAGGTTCCTTAGCGTTGAGGTAAGAGGCTTAGGCCAATTAGCTCCCTCCCAATCCCGGCTTGGCTCCTGTTTGCCGTTGAGGAGAGCTTTGGTAAAAATAAACTTGACAGCAGAGTGCTGAGGCTGCCAGCCCCATGCAGAATTTCTATGGGGTCTCACACGGCGCTGTCCCACGTGGCTCAGCCCCACGTTCCCCTTCTTCCTTGGCCAGGACGACCATCGAGGGCCGCCAAGGCAAGGAGCGGCGGCCCGCGGAAACGACCGTGGAGAGAAAGCGCTCCAGAAGGCACCGTAATAAGGCCATCCGAACGAGATGGGGCCGACACATCATTTAACCTAATTACCTACAAAGCTTCAGCCCTCCATGAAAAAGCCCCATTCGGTAATAGAATTTCCTGATATGGAAATACTCACCCACACACAGGATGTTGAAACAGAAACCCTGGCTGACCGATTTATTCACCAGCTGGTCGGGCAGGCTGTCAAACCCCACATGGCCGGTGAGGGGGACCGTCCGGCAGTTTTCATCCTAATTTGACCGGGGGGGCGGGGGGCGTAGGAGGGAGAAGAGAGAGGAGGGGAGACAGAATAAAGATGATGACATTTTGAAAAAGGAGATCTGTGTTTCACTTCTCCATTCAAACATTCTCCACCCTAGGAAGTAACACCCACCCAAGCAGACTGTGTCATCTCTTCCCTCTGCTGCCCCCATCCCAAAACAGCTCAGCAGTAACAGAACAAAGCTCGGCTCCCCCTGCTCCTATTCGTGAAAAACCTTCCCAGAAGCTCCAGGTGGGAACTCAAGGTGGGGAAGGCAGGAGCTCCGGGAGGGACCGCCTGTCCAGTGAGGTCTGATTTTCCCTTAATCCTCATGTATGTGACCCAAGGGTGACGGCAAGGACACAATCATGACCCAGGGGTGATAAGAACGCAACTGTGACCCAAGGATGACAAGGACACAACCATGACTCAAAGATGACAAGAACACAACCATGACCTAAAGGTAATGGCAAGGATGCAACTGTGACCCAAGGATAACAAGAATGTGACCGTGACTCAAGGATGATGGTAAGGATGCAATTGTGACCCAAGGATAACAAGAATGTGACCGTGACTCAAGGGTGATGGCAAGGATGCAACTGTGACCCAAGGATAACAAGAATGTGACTGTGACTCAAGGGTGATGGCAAGGATGCAACTGTGACCCAAGGGTGACAGTAAGAACGCACCCATGACCCAAAGGTGATGGCAAGGACACAACCATGAACTAAGGGTAACAGAAAAGATGCACCTTGCTTCTTTGTGGTTCAATGGGTCCCATTCTGTCCTCCAGGAGTTAGTCACACTCCCCAAAAACAGACTCCCCTGTTAATATTATGACTTGGGAGGATGAGTACCCAAAGGTTGAGATGAGTGTGTGTGTGTGTGTGTGTGTGTGTGTGTGTGTTCATTAGGATGGCACATGTTAGTGGGACTGAGAAAAAAGAGGCACAAGGAGACACCATAGGTTGAGCTGTGAATTGGCCCAGTCATTCTGGAAAGTGATTTAGAACTGTGCTCCCAAAGTCACAAACATACTCTTAGACCCAGTGAGTGATACTGTAACTGGGCCCAGATCCCAAAGAGATCCAAAAAAGAGAGAGAAAGATTCTTAGATCCAGTGAGTGATACTGTAACTGGGCTCAGAACCCAAAGAGATCCAAAAAAGAGATAGATACTCTTAATCTGGTGAGTGATACTGTAACTGGGCCTAGATCCCAAAGTGATCCAAAAAAAGAGAGAGAAAGATTCTTAGATCCGGTGAGTGATACTGTAACTGGGTCCAGATCTCAAGGAGATCCAAAAATGAGAGAGGGACTCAGATCTGGTGAGTGATGCTATAATGGGGCCCAGATCCCAAAGAGATCCAAACAATCGAGAGACACTCTAAGATCTGGTGAGTGATACTATAATGGGGCCCAGATCCCAAAGAGATTAAAAAAAAAAGAGAGAGAGATATTTTTAGATCTGGTGAGTGATACTATAACTGGGCCCAGATCCCAAAGAAATCCAAATAAAGAGAGACGACACAAACATACAAAGGGGCTCTTTTCACAATAGCCCCAAACTAGGACCTTAGGGGACGCCCAACTATGGGGGATTGGCGGGATGTATTATGGTATGTGAATGCAATGGAACGTCACTGTGTCCTGAGAAATGACAAAATGAACTGTTTTAAAGGAAACTGGATCTACCTAGAATAAGTCCAGAAAAGCAAGCGTGGGAGGAGCAATTTAGAACAGGCCAACAGCATCCTAAAGAAGAGAAACTTGGCGGTAAGAAATGACCAGCAGGAGGAATACAGAGAGGCCTGGAGAGACTTACATCAACTGATGCTGAGTGAAATGAGCAGAACCAGGAGATCACTGTACACTTCAACAACAATACTGTATGAGGATGTATTCTAATAGAAGTGGACATCTTCAACATAAAGAAGAGCCAACTCACTTCCAGTTGATCAATGATGGACAGAGGTAGCTACACCCAGAGAAGAAACACTGGGAAGTGAATGTAAATTGTTAGCACTAATATCTGTCTGCCCAGGTTACATGTACCTTCGGAATCTAATGCTTATTGTGCAACAAGAAAATGGTATTTACACACATGTATTGTATCTAGGTTATATTGTAACTCATGTAAAATGTATGGGATTGCCTGTCATCGGGGGGAGGGAGTAGAGGGAGGGGGGATAATTTGGAAAAATGAATACAAGGGATAATATTATAAAAATATATAATAAAAAATTATTAAAAAAAAAAAAAGAGCAACTTGGGAGGACTTTGGAACTCTGATCAATACCATGAGGAGGCACAGGGCCAGAGGACTACTGGGCACATGCCCACCCCCACCTCGTCAGGGAGAAACGAGCCATGTGTTTGGAGATCCGGCCAATAAGGGAGTTTGTTTTGCTACATGAGGCACTTTTGTTAGAAAGGGCTCAATTTTCTTTTTTCCTCATTCACTTTGGGATTGGGGGGAAGAGGAAGGAAAGGGAAGAAGCCTTTATATAGTGTCTCCTATGTGCCATGCATTAGGTTCAGCACTTTACAAATATTATCTCATTTTCTCATAATAACTCTATGTTGTAGATATTATTATGAACCCATTGTATAGTCAAGAAAATTGAGACAAAAGTGACTTGCCCAGAGTCACACAGCTAAGTAAGCTTCTGGAAGGGAGATATAATAATGAATTCTGGTTAAAAAAAAACATTCTTTTTTTTTTTTTTTTTTTTTTTTTTTTAAAGGGCATAAGCTTCTCCATTAAAATGAAAGTTCTTTGAGATTAAAGACTGTTTTGCTTCTGGCTTTCTGTCCCTACTACCCTGCACGGACCTCAGAATATAGTGTGTTTGTTGATTGGCTGATCGATTGTGTGTCAGCGCAGCATACATGGACGTCCATCACTATGGGTGAGTTACCTAAAAGACCAGGGAGGGATGGAGGGTACACCAAAGAGAAAGGAAAGGGAAAGCTGGGGGTTGCCAATAATAGGACCAGACAGGAGAGGAAGCTGTGGAACGTCAGTGTCCAGAGTTGGGTTCATATGAGCCAGGTTGGAACAGCAGGAAGCCCGAGGCAGCATGCTGGGCTGGATAAACTGGCTATTCCCAAGCTCTGTGGGATCTGGGGCCTTGGGAAAGACACAGAGACACTGCGAGTAAGGGAGGGCCTCTGTCTCTCTAGAGACTGCCAGGCTCCTTTCCCTGGGAGCTGGAGCTGATAGTCATTGTTTGGTATAACTGGCATCTCCACATCCTCTTGACGAGAGATGCCGGCATCACATTTTCCAGAGTTCCTGTAGGCTGTTTTCCCCCAGAAGCCTCCTCTCCTCTCATGCTCCCATTAGGCAGTGCTGTCCCAGGTCTCCCTGGCCCAGGGTAAAGGCTCTAGATATCGGAGGCTCAGACTGCCCACTTCCTCCATGATCAAGGTTTTGTTTTTCATGTGGCAGGAGCTTCTGGGAAACTTCCTACACCAGGCCCGCTCCGACTATTAGCATTGAATGTTGCTTCCCACCGGGGCCCTGGTTCTTCATTTCTCAACACTTGTTGTTTCTATTCAAAGAAACAAAGAAAGATGTGAAATCTTCCACTGCCCGGCCCTCCCTTCTGAGGATGAGGCACGGGACTTAGGAGCGAATATACTTTGTCATCGGGACCTCGCGACAGCAGCATCCCACACTGGGATGGCCCCAGCCTTGGGGTTTCCGGAGCTGTTTCTATCAGCTCCAACTGCTCTTCCTGTCTCTTTAGCCAGCCAGAGAAGACTCCAGCCAGTGGGTGGGGGGCGCCAATGACTTTGCGGCCTCCACAACGTGGTTAATCAACCACTGTATAAGAACCTACCCGCTGTGCCCAGTCCTGAAAGAGAGGCTCACAGTCAAATTGGGAAGCCGAGAAGGGCAAAAATGAAATGAGACAGTCCAGACTGGACTGGGATGCATGGTGTGGACTGGGGAAGGTTATAGGTCAGAGGTCAAAGCAGGAAGATCAGGGTGCAATGGGGTATTTTGGAAACCTCTGATGGGGAAAAGACCAAACAAGGGGAGGGAAAGCAGAGGAAGAGGGACATTCAAGAGGATATTGAGGAGACCATCCTGGTGGGAAGGAAAGGTGGGACTAGTGATCTAATAATAATAATAATAATAATAATAATAATAATAATAATATCTGGTACACAAGCTGGGGGTCAGATTAAATAGGAGGCAGCTAGGTTGTAGAATCGATGGAGTTTCTGGACTCAAAGTCAGGATGGATCTGAATTCAAATCCCCACTTCAGAAACTTACTTAGCTGGGCAATCACCTATCCCTTGGTCTCCTCATCTGTAAAATTAAGAACTGTTATAATAGCATTTACCTTCTAGGATTAATATATGGATAAAATTAGGTAACATTCGGAAAGAGCTTCGCAAAAGCTTAAAGCGTTATTGAAATGTTGCCTCTTACTATGGTTGATCTTGAAGGCAGAATGGTAGCATTTGGCAGGAGCAAAAGCAAAAAGGAAGCAGTCTAAGGGGAACAGTGTGTGCTGTGTGAGAGTGAGCGGGTCGCTTAATTCCCCTCTCTTGGTCTCAGTTACCTCATCTGGAAAATGGAAATGAAGACAAGAGCTTGTCCTGCCTCCCTCATGGAGAGGAAAGCCCAAATTAGTGCAGCCTCTTGGAGAGGAGAGTGCTATCATGGAAACAGACAAAGGGAAGGAAGCTACTCTCCTCCTAGATCAAGCCTTGTCTTTCCAGACAACCCAAAAGCTGTTCATATCAATAATAACATTAATAATAAAATTTAATAAAATATCAGTAATGAGAGTTGACATTTCTAATAGCAAGCGGTATAGAAATATGTAAAATTGGTGATCTCTGAGTCTCACAAGAGCCCTGGGAGGCAGGTGCCAGAGATATTCATAAATCCAATTTACGGATGGGGAAACTGAAGCTCAGAGTGAAGGATTTGCCCAAGCTCGCTGAGGTGGGAGATGAGATTTGACCCCCGGTCTCTCCTGACACTGATTTCTACAGTTTTTCCAATACGGGCCTTTTAATAAAAGCTTAATGAATATTGTTTTGAAAAGCTCACTTGTCCATTCGCCTTCCAGAAGCAGGGCAGGTCAGTGACTCAGGTACCAAGCTACAGAGCCCTTTGTCTACAAGGGAGGTAGGGAGAGAAAGGCTAATTACTATCCCCATTTCATACAAGAAGAGGATAAGGGACTTATTTCCTTGGGTCGTGAAGTCCTAGAGTGCCAGATGAAGCCAGACTTGGGCTCTTGCTCTCCCGATTTCCAGTTCAGTACTCTTTTCTGCTATCCCTTATGATCCCCAAGACAGAACCCAACCTCGAACTAGCAGATTGGGTTCCTTGGCTTGATGGGAAAAACTAATTAAGGATAATTAGCTTACCCAAAGTCAGCCAGTTAGTCAACAAACAATTAGGGAAGGAGAAAACAAGAAGAGATTTTGACAGCCAGGCACCAATTTGCCTACTGTGCGCCGGCCGCACTGAGCTAAGTGCTGGGGAGACATAGAAATGAAGAAAACAGTCCCTGCTCTCAAGAAATTCTTGGTCTAATGGGAGAGGAGATTTGCAGAGACCTCCCTCCAAAAAGGGCATTGGACAGGATAGCTGGGAAATAGTCTGAGAGGCAAAGGACTAAGATGAAGGAAAATTGGGAAAACCTTAGTGCAAAAGGTAGGATTTGAGGAAGGCCAGAAGGCCAAGATGAGGAGGAGGAGAAGGCCCAACATGGAGGCCAGGAGGCTGAAATGAGGAAGAAGAGAGGGCCAAATGTGGAGGCCAAAAGGGCAACATGATGAGGAGGAAAAGATCCAGCATGGAAGCCAGGAGGCTGAAATGAAGAAGGAGAGAGCCAAATGTGGAGGCCAGCCAGTGGACGCTCTGAGTCAGGAGATAAAAGCACACCAAAGGTACTAGAGAACTCCAGGTATGGAAATTGACTCCCCCAAAATTAAATGTATTTTTCAACTTAACTGATGATTGAAGGCAGAGCCTCCCTTCCCCACCCTGGATATATTTGCAGTTTTTTGTTTCTAAATAAGTCAAAACTGAGTTTTGCCTTGAGTCTAATATGAGGCAATATATGTAAATGAGATCATATATTCAGCACAGTGAGATAATGAAGGTAAATGAAATGATCTATGCAAAGAGCTATGCCAACTTTACAATGGCATTCAGCATTAGCTATTATTAGTTATGATTATGCTCTCTGATAACTGGGGATTCTGCAGACCATCAGTCATGCTGTCCAACAGCCATCTGACTGGTCAGGGTAGTTAATGTTTGGGGAGCGGTTGGACAGATCACAGCTTTGAAAACAATCTCTTCTTGCTTTCTCCTAAAGCTTGCCCACTGTGGATAATGAAAGGCCCCCATCCGTGGGGTTCCATTTCCTTGAGGTCTCGCCAAACTGCTAATATAGCACACAGTAGGTATGTGACTAATGCACCAGAAAGCCAGATCTGATTGAACTGATAATGTGAGTGGGCCCGAAGGCCATTTTATAATGCTCACGGGTCCAGTGACCAGTGCGAGTGGGCCCAGAGGCCATCTTTGTAATGCTCACGGGTCCAGTGAAATGTGAGTGGGCCCAGAGGCCATCTTTGTAATGCTCACGGGTTCAGTGACCAGTGCTAGTGGGCCCGAAGGCCATATTTGCTGACAGGGGACACCATCCTGACACGCAATAAGGCCACACAAACTTCGTCCCCTTGGCCCATTCTGGACTGGGCTCTCTTGCTGCCAGCAAAAGTTATAATATTTCTGGAGGCCGAGCTAAAGGGCAGCCAGAGGAGAAGAGACCTGTTCCTGAGGGCTTTCCTTTGAGAGCCACCCCACCCCCCACCATTCCCCCACCCCCACCACTACCTCTCCAGTTTCATTTCCTGTTTTCTCCTCGCTTACAGGCACCTCCACTTTCAAAGGATGCTTATCTCTCATATTTCATTTTGCAGGCAGATATGGCCATCTCCTCTCCTCACCGCTTCATTAAAGATGTACCTATTTAGTTTCTGATCCAACACCATCAGCTTCACTCTCCCCAGAGGGAGAAGCCGGGTCTCAGGGCAGGACTTCTAAATTGTCACTGCTCTGAAATACAGTCAGAGCCCGAGGAAAGCCCAATGCAGCTAACACAGCTAGCGAGCAAGCAAGATTCAAGGCCTCTGGGGACCCACAGTCTCTAGTCGGCATTTCCCACATCCCTCTGAAGCTGTGCTCCCCAAGCCAGTGGCAGTCAGTCTAAAGGATCTCTCTGTCTCTCTCTCTTCTATCTCTGTCTCTGTCTGTCTCTCTCTCTGTCTCTGTCTCTGTCTGTCTCTCTCATACACACACACAATGACACATATATCCACATAAAGGGGCATTCACACAGGTTTCGAGCTTCAATGAACTAGAGTTTGTGGAAATTCCCTTTGGGCTCCCTGCATCCCAACATCCAAAAGGAAGGGGAGAAAAACGAGTATGCTTTTAGCTTCCCTAGCCAGGTAACTTGGGTGGCAGCCATCTTGAATGAGACAGAAGGCATCATACTGAATTACGGTCCTACTTAGGTATTGAGAAGTAATGCCTTGCGGCTGTTTTATTTGCCTGGACAGATAAAAGAAGACTAATTGGAGACCCTATCGAATCTCCCTCCAAAAATCTGTCATCCTTCCCCGTACACCCATGGCACCGTAAAGTCAATTTCACTAGAACCTTTTTAGGTTTCTCTGCTCTAGAAAAAGCTTCGTCGAAAGAACTCGATCTCTCTGAAAGATTTAGTCAAAAGCGTAACTTCCAAGAGATGTTCATCCTTACTCGAGTAGAATGGAGGCTTCTTCAAGGCAGATTTTCAGTTTTGTCTCAGTTTTCCCAGCACCCTCAGCAAGTACTTAATGAATCGTTGGGGAGGAATGAATGAATCTTTGTGAATGAATGAATGCTTGTGTACTTCAGCTCCTGGACCTTCTCCCTCTCCAATCTAGGACAGTAACCACTTGGGTTCTCAATGAAATCCTGCATGATTCTCAGGCAGCAAACAATGACTGAAAGATGATCACTAGCCTCTGCTTATAGAGCAGGCAGAAAGGTGGACGCCAACTGCTCGAAAGCCTTTCAGCAACAAGGAAAGAAATGAGAACGGGGCGTTTCTTTGTACCTATCTAACCAGAAAACACAATTAGCCAGTATGTCCTATCTTCGCCCCCCTCCGTCACAAAAATCATGGTGCGTTAAACTGATACAGGCAAAGCCTTGGATAACACACCATGCTGCACTATGAGGCAGGCCCAGATTCGGGCTGAGTCTGTTGCCTGATCTGCAAACACCAAAAGTGTCGGGATGGCCCCATCCGCTTAGCGTGTAGTGTGGATCAATGGGAAGATCTAGAGTCAGAGTTCTCGGCTTTGAATGCTTGCTCTTACTGATGGCTAGCTGTGTGACCCTGGATAAGTCATTTGCCCCCATGGACCTCCATTTCCTCCTCCATTAAGGGAATGGGGGTGAGATGAAACAAGATGGCCTCTGGTTAGATAATAGGCTTGGGGAATGTGGGGAAACAACATAAACACAGAGAAATCAATTCAGAATTCAGATGTGCAAAGAAATGTCAAGGACGAGCAAGGTGCCTCTGTACCAGTGTTGTTGATAAGTATCAATAAGCAGGAGATGCTTCGTGGAAGAGAGACGTCCAAGCCATGCCCGAAATGGAGGCAAGGATTCTAGGAGGCCTAAGCAAGAGGCAAAAGCATCTGGAACAAGGGGTGAGACGCTGTGTATGGTGAACGACAGCCGTGTTGCTAGGAGAAGGCCCAAGACAAGAAGGTTTGGGGATACACATTAGGGGAAAGACGTGGATGAACTCGTAATGATGGGAAAGATGTGGATGGGGATGTGGTCTGGCGGAGGAAGAGGATGAGAGAATCAGTGGGGAAGATAAGATAGCGCCCAACTGAGAAGGGCTTGAGATGGCACTAGAGACTCACTTCCTCCGCCGGGGACTGATGGAGCACACTCATGCCTAAAAGGACCAATTGGAGGCTATGGCCTCCCGAGGATTGGGGAGGGGGGCCTGACCTAGGCTGGACAGAGAGGAGGTGACAGATGTGAGTAACAGAGAACCCGGCATGGCAACTGGCCAGACAAGGAGGATTAAGGGAGAGTGAAGGTCACGGGTGACTCCAATGCTGAAAACCCGGATGACTAAAAGGATGATGGTGCCTTCAGCAGAAATAGGGAAGAAGGTAACAGGGGGTGAAGGGGAGGAAACAAGCATCTCCCAAGTGTACCAGGCGCTGCGCTAAGCGATTTACAAATACTATTTCATTTGCTCCTAGGAGGAGAATAGGTTTTGGAGAGAAGAGGAGGAGCTCTGTTTTGGACACCATCCCAAGAAGCAGGACTGGCCCTCGGGAGAGATATTGTGGGCTGGAACAGATGCGAGAGAGAAGGCCCAACACAAGAAGTTTGGGGATACACTTACACATGGGGGAAGGATGTGGATGAACTCGTAAATGATAGGAAGGATGTGGATACTCTTGTACGCGGCAGGAAGGATGTGCATGGATACTCTCTTACTTGGAGGGAAGGCCGTGGATACATTCATATGTGGTGGGAAGGCCATGGATACATTTGTACATGAGGGGAAGGACCTAGTGTCAGAAGCAAAAGAAACAGTAAAGGCGACGTCAGAGAGGGAGGAGGAGAATCAGGAGGAGAAATGTTACAAAAACTCATCAAGGAGAGAGTATCTAAGAGAAGGGAGCTAATCAACAGAGTGGGATGCTCTAGGGGGGTCAACAAGTATGGGGACTGAAAAAAAGCTAATGGGTTTAGCCCTAAAAAGATCTTAGTAATTAACTGGTAGGACATCAACGAGAGAGCATCTAAGAGAAGGGAGCTAACCAATAGAGTGAGATGCTCCCAGGGGGTCAACAAGTACTGAAAAAAAAACTAAAGGGTTTAGCCCTAAAAAGATCCTAGTGGAGCAGCTAGGTGGCGCCGTGGATCAAGCACCAGCCCTGAAGTCAGAAGGACCTGAGTTCAAATCAGGTCTTAGATACTTTACACTGCCTGGCTGTGTGACCCTGGACAAGTCACTTAACCCCAATTACCTCAGCCAAAAAAAATCCTATTCATTAACTTGTAGGACATCAAAAAGAGAGTATCTAAGAGAAAGGAACTAACCAACAGAGTGAGATGTTCCAGAGAGGCTGAGAAGTATGAGGACTGAAAAAAAAAGCTAAAGGGTTTAGCCCTAAAAGATCCTAGTAACTAACTTGTAGGATTCCTTTAAGGAGGTCAGTTTCAGATCAAGGGTGGAGTAGAAAAGCTAGATTAGGAGTGATCAAGGAGACAGTGAGGGGCCCGGGGCATCTTTTAAGTCCGTTGGGTACCCGGGATGTATTTCCTCTGGGCTTAGAATCTTGAACTCATTTAGAGCAACTGAATGCTCTCATTTCCTCATCTCTCTTGGGTTTCATTTCTCTCTTTTCAAAACTGGGAAGCAATATGGTACAGTGGAAAGAGAGCTGGATTTGGAGTCCCAGGGCCTGGCTGTATACTCTAACTCTACCACCCTCTATGTAGTAGATGTGCCTCAGTTTCTTCATCTGTAAAATGAGGGTGGTGGCTTCTAAGCTCTAATCTGAGACCCTAATGCAGTGCCAGTCCTGTCTGCTGATATCAGGTCCTCCTGACTGCAAGGGTGGGTGGTCTAACCACTGAACTTCTGCCTTGACGCCTGCTTTTTCAAAGGTGGCACAAGGCTACAGTATATTTCATTTGGAGACTCCTTCAGCTTCCCCTAAATTGCAAACATGGAGATTAGAGAGAGAACAGAAAGGGAAACGGGGCTGTGAGAAAGGAGGTCCCAAAGACAGGCACTGCCCATATATACTGTGTCCTTGAGGCAGCCTGGAGGCTCCCCCAAACCAGGCACTGCCTCCATTTTCCCAATTGCCTAATAAGTGCTTGCTGAATGTGAAATGTCAGGGGCTTCGCCACAAGGTTCCTTGAAGGAGGCGGCCTCATGGTATATTTCAGGGAGGACGCCATTTATGGGGATCCAGTTTTCTGGACCACACCAGTCGCCTAAAGCAGAGAGTACCTGTAGAACAGAAATCTAATGGATCACTTATGTTTCCCTACTTCCTTTTCCCAGATCCACTGTGTATGTGTGTGTGTGTGTGTGCGCGCGTGTGTGTGAATGTGTGTGTGTGTGTGTGTGTGTGTGTGTGTGTGTGTGTGAACTGTGCTGGGTGCCGTACTAAAGAAAAAAACAAAAAGAAGATTGTTCCTGCCCTCAGAAAACTTCCAGTCTATGAGAGACAAAATGGTGGAATAGGGGCCAGAAGGCTGGATCTGGAGTCCGGAAGAAGTGAAGCCTTAGCACTTAACTGTGTGATCCTGAGCCTCTTTCTGCCTCAGTTTCCTCAGCTGTAAAATGGAGATAATAATAGCACCTATCCTAAAAGGTCCTTGTGAGGCTCAAATGAGAAAAGAGTTACAAAATGCTTAGTGCCATACTGTAGGAACCGTACACACGCTCGTTCGTTCCCTTTCCTGTTGAAGGAAACGACATGTAGACGGGTATATGTGGACAAAAGAAAGTCAGGACAACTTGGGATGGGGAGACCCTGGAAGCAGGGCAGCAAAGGCCTCATCTGGGGCGCCGCCTGTACTTTGGGGGCCGCGAAGAGTCCTGGGAGGAGGGAGTGCGTTCCAAGCACAGGGTACAAATGCCTCCTCGCCATCTCTGAGGCCCCAGAGCAGCTCAGGGCCCCGGGCCGGCTTCCGGGCTCCACAGGCAGGGCTCTGTATCTGTTAGGTCACACTGCCCATCTCTCGACTGGAGGGGGGCAGTCTGGCCCGATACAGTAACAGAACGGCACATTCTCCCTTTCTGAATGCCTACTGTGTGCCAGGCACTGTGCTAAGGAGACGGAAGGGACTTCAGAGACCGGTGGCTGGGGAGCCCTAGCATCAGAGGACTCAGAGCAGGGAAGGGGGAGACCTGACTTTGTCATCCAGCCCTAGCCGGATCCCTCTCCTGGACAAGAGGCTGCATAGGAAAAACTGGGCCCAAGCTGAATCAGCCGGAGGAGAAAAGAGCCAGAATCACACATTAGTTGCTCGCCAGGAAAGGTCGGAGGGAAAATGAGCAGGGCCTGAGGGCTGAGGCCTGGGAACGGCCCCTGTTAGGGTCCCTCTTTTCTCTCCCTGGCTGACTCTTTTTGTAGCCCTTTGCCCTTCCTCTCTTCCAGCCCTCCCCCTTCTCTTTTTCTGTGTGTGTGTGTGTGTGTGTGTGTGTGTGTGTGTGTGTGTGTCTCCATGTCTCTCTCTCTCTCCTTCCTCTCACTCTCTTGTCTCTCTCTTCTGTGTGTGTGTATCTGTCCTTCTCTGTCTCTATCTCTCTGCTCTCTGTCTTTGTGCCTGTCTTCTCTCTCTCTCTCCTGTCTGTCTCTTGTGTCTCTTTCCTCTCACTGTCTCTTGTCTCTGTCTCTCTTCTCTGTCCTGTCTGCCTCTCTATTTCTGTCTCTGCTCTTCCTTCCTGTCTCTCTCCTCCCTCTTCTCTCTCTCTTTCTCTCTGTCTCTGTCTCTCTGTCTCTCTCTGTCTCTCTCTCTCTCTCTCTCTCTGCTCTGTCTTTGTGTCTGTCTCCTCTCTCTCTCTCTCTCCTTCCTCTCACTCTCTCTTGTGTCTATCTCTCTGCTCTCTGTCTCTGTGTCTGTCAGTCTATCTATCTCTCTGTCTCTCTCTCCCTCCCTCTCACACACACAGCCTCCTTAGGCCCTGGGCCAGGAAGTTTTATCAATGAGTCCTCAGGGCTCCAGAAGTCACAAAGCTTGAAACCAGCCGGATTTGAGGTAAGCTATCATCCTCAGGCCAAGGATGCCCCACCCTGTTCAGGGCTGGATGACCCGGAAGCAGTTTCCCTCCAAGATCACTATTCCCCCAGCAGGAAAAATGCAAGAAGGTCAGGTCACCCCACCCCCACCCACCTGCCCTGGTGGAAATATTCAAGTGCCCTTGGAGGGACGCCCAGGCCTCCACCAGGGAGGCAGCAGCATACAAGAGCACTGGCCTTGAAGCTACAGGCCAGAAAATCTGGGGCTGGCTTTCACATTACAGAGGAGGAAACTGAGGCAAAGGGAACATCGGTAAGATCCTAGATCCAAAACTGGGACCTCAGAGGCCACCTCCTCATTTGAACTGAGGCCCAGGGAAGAGTCAGGAGACTCCTAATTAGCCATGTGACCTGGGCAAGTTAATTCATTTCACTCGCTGGAGGCTCATTTTCCTCATCTGTAAAATGGGCAGGATAACACCCACGGTTTCCACCAGGACTTCGAGCGGGATAAGATACTTGAATCACCGTCACCGTCACCACGAGACCCTGCTTACCAGGAATCCGAAAAAGAAACCTGTTCTCTCCCCTCTGAACAGCCTGGTGCCTCCTTCGGGGCAGGAGGAGTCCCGGTGTGAGAGGGCCACCCCCCCCTCCCTGGCCTGACCCCGGGAGGCCCCTTTCCCCTCCACTCCCTTAGGCCCCGGCCCTGTCCAGGCCCCTCTCCTCCAGCGGAGGGCCCTGCAGAATCGGGGCAGATGGCTGATTGTCTCTAACAAGCAGGCAGCGAGAGAGGGGAACAGCATTCTCACCCCCCCATCCGTTGTGCAGGCGGCAGAGAAACCCAGTTTCAAACCCCTGCGGCAGACACCTCCTCCTGCCAAGCTCAGGAGGAAGGGGCTGGCTTTCTAATTTATCCCCCCCCTCCGTTGTTCCTTAAAATAATCTCTCATTACTTGGATGGTGGCTCCACAATGTTTATTTAAAGCAGTTTGGGGGGGGGGGGGGTTAGAGAACCAAGACAAAATAGCCCAAAATCCATGACTGAGCTCTCTCACAGTCAACTAAGCTTCCTATTGCTTTATGGGAGCAAAAGGGGACTAGGGAGGAGGGAGCAAGGACAGTAGGCTCTCGGGATGCTTTCCTGGAAATTCCACCAAAGGAAAGGATTCCTAAAAAGTGGGATTGCCCAGAGAACTGCCTCAGTTTCCCCATCCTTAAAGCGAAGAGACCAATACTACTCTATGGGGAGGCTGCCCGGGGGGCCCTTTAAGCTGTTAGAATAAGCAGGCCATATTAAACTAAAGTATTATTTTTATTACATAATCCTATTATATAATATAGTCAAGTCACTTATCATATCCATGGCATTTCTGTGGGTCATCATGCACCGAGATATTCCTCCGTCCTTTAACAGTCTGGATGACACAAACCAAATAAAAGGCTGATGGGAATATGGGGGAGGGGGAAGCACTGGATGGAGATGGGAGGAGGAGCAGGGGATTCTGGTCAGAGCCTTTTCTTCTAACTGGCAGGGAGACTCTGGGCATGTCATTTCATCCCTCTGGGCCACGGATTCTCCCCATCCCACCTCCTACTCCCCATCTCAAATGGAACTAAGCAATAAGAAACACAGATTTCCACAGAGCTGAGAGACCGATGAACCAAAGTTGACTCGTTTTCCAGATGACTTGCCCAGGATCACACAATTAGGGAGTCCGTTAGACAGGATTCGAATTCGGGTCTTCCTAATTCTGAGTGCAACCACTCTACCCCCTTTCTAGCTGCCTTACTGACGGTACAACATTATTCTGAGATTCAAAGAAGTGAAGAGATGTGAAAGCAGAAAGCACTAGGGAAAAAAAGCCTGAGGTGTTCTTCCTGTCTGGTACTTTCCTCCTCTACAAGCCCCTAAGCTCTTTGAGCAAGCAGCCCTCCTAGCCCCTTTGTATGTCCCACCGTGTCTAGCACCATGTCATAAATAGCGTTGGCTTAACAGGGGCTCTTAACCTCGGTTCTGTGAACCTGAGGGGGTTTCTTAGGGTTTCATAACTATATTTCAGTCTAATTGGCTTCCTTGGAAATCCTGTGTTTTATTTTGTGCGCTTTAAAGCCCTGATTCCAAGAAGGTCCATAGATTTCCCCAGAGTGACTGCCCAAGAGGCTCATGGTACAAAGAAAGCTATGAGCTGCTGGGGCCTGGAAACAGTTACGCTGCCCAAGACTCGGCCCGGTTGCCATTCATCATCATCACAGGACTTGGTTGGAGCCATGAGCTAACCTCCTCCCCTTTCCCAGCTTCCCTATTTCTGTCAAGGGTGCTGTCGGCCTTCCCTTTACCCCTGGCTCCCAAGCCTGGAGGCGTCCTCAGTTCTTAACCTCTCACCTTCACATCCGGTCAAATCCTGCCCATGATACCTCCACAACACCTCTCCCATGTGCCCCCTGCTGTCCCATCATCCAACTACCACTTCCACTGCCTAGGCCTTTATTGTCTTCTCCCCTGGACTACTCCTCCTTCCAGACTGGTGTCCAGTTTGCCCTCTCTTTGACTCATCTTCCACACAATTAACAAGCTGAGCTTCCCAAATTAGCTCTGGTCTGACCATGTCGCTCTCCTGCTCAAGAAGCTGCAAGGACTCCCTACTGCTTCTGAGATCAGATACCTTAAGATAAAACTCCTGGAATCTAAAAGCCTTCCCAGTCTGACTCGTCTCCTTTCTGGGCTCATTACACATTATTCCCCTTCACAGGCTCAGCCTTCCGGCCTACTCTCTACTCCTCATCAACAGCGCCTCCCATGTCTGTGTCTTTATGCCCAGGCAGTTCCCTACAAGTGAAATCTACTGCCTCCTCACCAGGGTTTCTTAGGATATGACAACATTCAGTCACGATTGACTCTGTGACCTCATTTGGAGTTTTCTCAGCAAAGATACTGGAGTGGCTTGCTCCAGCTCACTTGATGGCTGAGGAAGCTGAGGTAAATGGGGTGAAGTGACTTTCCCAGAGTCACAAAGGTAGGCCAAATTAAAGAGATGAGCCTTCCTGATGCCAGGACTGAGGCTCTAACCACTACACCATCCAGTTGCCTCAAAGCTTGGCCCAGCTGCCACCTCCTATTTGAGCCTTTTCTGATCTTTGCCCCATCCCTCCCCCCCAACCAGGCAATGGTGCTTGCCCACTCCCAACTCTGGCCAAAATGGCCATGGGCTTATTTTCTATACACTTTATTACATTTATCTGTGCACATGTTTTCCTCTCTGCCTCTGTCCCATAACAAAAGTTCCCTGGGAGAAAGGACAGCCTTCCCTTTGCATGTATAGGCCCAGCATCTGGGACCAAGCCTGGCCTGGTGGACTTGCTTAATAAAAGTTGTTTAATGAGCAATTCACCCTGAACTGTGGCTTTGGGGTCTCTTTTACCATTTCAGGATGAGCTATCCTTTCCACAGCCACCTCCCCTGATTTGGGCCAGGGCTTTCTGCTGCTCATCAGGGCATCTCACCCCCACTTAAGAAACCCCATCATCTGACAGGAAAAAGATAGTAATGAATGTTGGAGGGGATGTGGGAAAACTGGGACACTGATGCACTGTTGTGAATACATCCAGCCATTCTGGAGAGCAGTTTGGAACTATGCTCAAAAAGTTACCAAACTGCATACCCTTTGACCCAGCAGTGTTTCTACTGGGCCTATATCCCAAAGAGATCTTAAAGAAGGGAAAGGGATCCACATGTGCAAAAATGTTTGTGGCAGCCTCTTTGTAGTGGCCAGAAACTGGAAACTGAGTGGATGTCCATCAGTTGGAGAATGGTTGGGTAAATTGTGGTATATGAATATTATGGAATATTATTGCTCTGTAAGAAATGACCAGCAGGATGACTTCAGAAAGGCCTGGAGAGATTGACAGGAACTGCTGCTGAGTGAAATGAGCAGAACCAGGAGATCATTATACACTTCAACAACAATACTGTATGAGGATCAATTCTGATGGACGAGGCCTTCTCCAACAATGAGATGAACCTAATCAGTTCCAATTGACCAATGATGTACAGAATCAGCTACACCCAGAGAAGGAACACTGGGAAATGAGTGTAAACTGCCTGCATTTTTTGTTTTTCTCCCCAGGTTATTTTTACCTTCTGAATCCAATTCTTCCTCTGCAACTAGAGAACTGTATGGTTCTACATACATATATTGCATCTAAGATAGACTATAACGTATTTAACATGTATTGGACTACCTGCCATCTAGGAGGAGGGGGTGGAGGGAGTGAAGGGAAAAGTTGGAACAGAAGGGAGTGCAAGGGATAATGCTGAAAAATTACCCATGCAGATGTTCTGTCAATAAAAAGCTATAATAAAAAATTAAAAAAAAAGAAATCCACCAGCTTGCCCTTGTTCCTAGGAAAGAACAACCTGTGTACTGGTCACAGGGCATCTCACCCCCACTTAAGAAACCCCATCAGCTTGCCTTTGTTCCTAGGAAAGAACAACCTGTGTACTGGTCATCAGGGCATCTCATCCCCACTTAAGAAACCCCATCAGCTTGCCTTTGTTCCTAAGAAAGAACAGCCTGTGTACTGGTCGGTCATCAGGGCCTCTCACCTCCACTTAAGAAACGCCACCAGCTTGCCCTGGTTCCTAGGAAAAAAACAGCCTGCAACCACATATTGGGGCTCAGTTCTGGCCAAAGGCAATATATAGCCCCATTTAGCCCTGATCAGGGACTCAGTTAAAATGTGCAGGATACATCCAGGGGAGAGGCTAAGGATCCATAAGTAAAAGTTAAGAGGAAACGGGGTAAAGAAAGTAAGGAGGGATACAATTGTTTCTGGAAACTCGTAACATTGTAGCTGAGGTCGAGTACCGGATTACTTTGTATTCAAAGCTAAAAGCCTTTGGGATTTTGTCCAACCCCGGAGTTTCTTTAGATGGATAAAATGGGGCTAGAGTAAGTTGCCATTAGCTGGCAACAAAAGTAACATTTGAACTCAGATCTGATCTCAAGAGTAGCATTTCTTCCTTCAGCCTATATTCTATAGCTTCTCCTAACACAGCAGGGACTGAGTAAGATAGGACCCAGTCAGAGAAAAAACAATGGTCTATAGGACAAATAGGGTGTTTGTAATCCCGGAGTTTGGGCTTTTCTTAGGGGACTGGAACTGGGTGATATCCCCCCTCACTCCCTTTAGAACATCTGCCCCACGGCCATTTACCCAGAGGGCTTTGGCCCCTGAGTACAAGTACTTAGGACAGGCTTCTCCCTCCCTCCCATCTCATGGTCAGAGGTGGGGGGACTAAAGATTCAGAATATCAGACAGACTAAAAGTCACCGTCTGGGTGTGGATTGGTTTAACAGAACTGCTTTCTCTCCCCCCTTTCTCCTTCTTTTAAAATATTTATTAGGAGAAATGGCTCCCTGGGGAAGGAAGAGGGGAGGCCTCCACACCAAAATGAATGTGATAGAAAAACAAAAGGCATTAATAAAAACATTTAAACACACGACAGAGTGGTGCTAATGACGTCAAATTCCCAGCTTCGTGCCCCAAGGTGGCCGGGCAGCTTGACTAGAGAAAACAATGTTCCCAGGCTTCCTCCACCTTGGGTGGGGATCGCTGTTGGCCACCTGTGTGACCTTGGACAAGTCATTTCCTTTCCTCTTGGCCCTGGATGAAGGTTTGAATTAGATCCTATCCAGTGAGCCTATCAGCTCTCAATCCTTTGAATGCATAAGCGGTGAGATATGGCAGGGAGTGTGCCTAGATGGAAATCAGAAGCCCGGACTTGGAGCCCCTGCTCATCTGTTTCTTTGCTTCCAGGCTTTAGGCCCCTCTCTGAGCCTCAGTTTTCCCTCTCTGTGAAAATCGGATGATCTCCAAGGGCTCTTCTGATCTCCAATCCTACAGGCCTAGTGGCTAGCTGGCTGATCAGGGGAGAGTTCCTTTCTCTTCCTGGTACAGTCCTGATTGCTAAACTGGGTGATCATGGGAGAGTTTCTTTCTCTTCCCAGGCCTCAGTTTCCCCCTCTGTAAAATCAGGCAGTTGGAGATTATTTCCACGGTGCCTTCCTTTTACCGGAGAGGTCTATGAAACAGACACATCAACTCCGGCCCATGCAAATGCTGGAGTTGGTGACGTCCGGTATTTCGGCTACATTAGTGTGCCATCAGCCAGGGCTTGGACTCGGTGTCTCCTCTTGGCAGCTGCCACTGACTGGCTTATGTGACCGGGGATCCCTCCCGGATCTCTATTTTCCACCTAGAACCAGAGCCGGGACTTCCGAGATCCCATAGCCCAGCCCTTTCCTTTTACAGAGAAAGAAACTGAGGGCCGGGAGCTTGCTGGAGGTCAAGCCCAAATCTGGAGCATTCCAACCCAGGTGAAATCGTACCCAGCACGAGCGGCGCCAGCCGCAGTTGGGTACGTGCACGCTTGAGAAAGCCCCGATTCGGGGGTAGCGCTGGCACTAAGTCTCCCTGGCCGTGGGAGGTGGGGGCTGCCTTATGATTATTACTGGTCTTCCCAACGTGCTTGCGGTCTGCAAGGCAGGAGTGGAAGGTCCTAGGTCACCGCTCTGGGATGCCGGGCACCTCCCAGGATGGAAAACTTGAGGTTTAAAAATGGACATTTTTCCAGAGTCGGCTGCCAATCCAAAGAGATGCTCGGTTGGAGATCCCGACCGGCGCCCCCGCGCCCCCGCTCAGCCGGGCTGGCTCCCCGGGTTTGGGCAGCGCAGCACAGACCGCACCAAGGGATGGGCCGAACCCCCAAAGCCCCGGGCCCCGCCAGAACGCGGGCAAGGTCAGGGCAAAGGTACGGCGGCGGCACCCCACGCGCCCCACCCCGCGACCGCCAAACACGGCCGGACCGGCCCAAACGCGGAGCCACGGATGTGCACCCCGGGTGCTGCGCGAGCGCGCTCGAGCCCCCTCCCCCCCACTCTCGGAGGGGCCCCGCATGCGGACCCGCACCCGCTACACGTGCGGCCAAACAGGCAGAACCACAAAGACGGCCGCGTAGGGAGCGCCCCGGAGCCGCCGCCGCCGCCGCCGCCGCCGCCGCGCGCTCGGCGGGGCGCAGGGCACTGCCCCGGCCCGCGCCCTCAGCCTCGGCCCCGCGCACCGCCCCGGGGGGCAGAGCGTGTCCCGCAGCCGCCCGGCCGCGGGGACCCAGCGAGATGCTCCGGGGGCGCGACGGGGGTCCCGGGGTGGCCACGCGTCCGGCGGCAACGCCCCGGCACGGCGAGGACTGCGGCTCCGGGGGTCCGGCCGGAGGGCGGGCTGGGGGCCTTCGGGCCGTCACTCACCACCTGGCGCGCCACATCGGCCGTCGCCATCGCCCCCTCCCCGAGGAGGAGCTCGCGCTCCGGGGCTGCCACCGTGCCGGCTGCTGCCTCCGCCGTGGCTGCTCGGGCTGTAGCCGCCGCCGCCGCCGCCGCCGCCGCAGCCAGGACTGTGCCTCCACTGGCGGCCGGACGCTGCTGCCGCTGCTGCCGCTCCTGCTGCTGCTGCCGCCGCCGGGACGCTGCCTCCGCTGCTGCCTTCGCCGCCTCTCCAGCTACTGCACAGGAAGCCGGGGCGCTTCTCCGACAAAGAGAAAGTGTTACACTTTGGGCGCGACCAAGTCAGGCGGGGGGGGGGGCAGCGCCAAGGGGACGCCCCCTCCCTCCCCCGCCCCTGCCCCTTCTCTCTTTCTCCCCTCCTCCTCTCCCCGCCAAACTCAGCCTGCCTTAGATCTTCCACCTCCTCGGAGGGGCCAGCGGGCCGAGAGCGGCCTGCAGGGCTGGCCCTTCCCCGCCTCAGACTCCTCCTCCCTCGCTTCCCCTGCCACCCGAGCCCGCGACCTCACTCCTAGGGCGACTGGGGCTCGGGCTCCCCTCCGGGGCCTGGCCATGCCATCTCCCCCCTTCCCCCTTCCCTGGGCTCCGTGGTACGTCCCGAGCTTGGCCCAATGGTCACACACGCACCACACTACCCCCCCTCCCATCCCTGAATCCCTAGTCCTGGGGTTGCGGGATAGGGAGCCCCCACCCCCACCCCGAGCCCCGTGCCCTGCTCTGTCCCGGTTGCCCGCTGCAGTCCGCATCCAAACCCCGTGGGCGCGCGCGCGCTCACACACAAACACACTCCTACCCCCCCACACACACGCTTACACGGACACACGCTTGCACACACACACTCACCAGCTTTCCCATTGACACGCAAGCGAGCGCACAGCGAGCCTTATTCACACTCACATACATGCTTACACACACACACACGCTAACCAACTCACACTTCCCAGAGCGCACACACAAACACACTTACACACGCACCTCCACACTCACTGGAGCCGAGACACGGGCACCCGAGCACCTCCACCTCCCCCCCTGGACTCCAGCCGTCCCCAAGGGCCAGCGGGGATCCAGCCCCGGGGCTGCGGCACCTGCCATCACCGAAACAAAGTGCGGAGGGTTATGGGGGAGGGGAGCGGAAAAGAAAAGGCTTCCCTTTAGCCAGTCCCCAAAAATTCCCTCCCCTCTGCCCCAGGACGTTGTAGGAGCAAGGTGGGCTCTTTACGCTTGGAAGGGAACCCCAATTCAGAAGCCGACCTCTGGCTGCTCGGGCCCGGGCTTGGAGCGTGTGCCCCTTTTGTGTGGGCAATAGGGCTGCCAAGAGAGAAAGAGACATTAATTGGGTGGGGGGGGGGGGGAGAGAAGGGAGGAGGGATGAGAACGAGAAATGAGTAACCTCCAGCTCTCCTGTCTCTACCATTTGATTTCCTCTTATCCCTCACTCCCGACTTGGCAGGCTGAACCGAGCCAGGGGCCATGATGAAGCTTGACCCAGGGCCCAAAAGCTGCCCCCTCCCCTCCCCTGGCCTCTTCTCTTCTCCATTCCCCCCCCCCCCCTTTTCATTCTCTCTTCTCCCACCTACTTGTTCTTTCTTCCTCTATGTTATGAAAACTGCCTCGGAAGACTTAGGCATCTAACCGAGTGATGCAGGCTAGGAAAGCAACTCCTTAGCTCTCCCTAAACTGCTCCCAAAGCCCGGGACAGGGAGGGGAAAGCGGGAAGGGAACAGGGAACATGTTGAGAGAGAGAAGGAAAGACAGAAGAGAGGGGAGAAAGCAAAGAAACAAGACGAGAATGACTTACTGAGGTGAGCCCGGGGCCTATGAGAAAGAGCATCCAGCGTCAGAGGACCTGAGTGCAAATCCCATGGGCCCTGTGGTTGATTTGTAGGATCTTGGGCAAGTCATTTAGCTTTGGGCTTCCATTTCATATATGGAAATCGAGAGGGTTGGACCGACTGTCCTCTGAGATCCTTTTGAGGTACACAATTCTAAAGGTGACAGACGAGATCACAGATTTAGTACTGGAAAGGACTTTACGGGCCCTTGAATCCTACTCCTTAGTTGTATGAATGAGGATATGGAGGCCCAGAGGAGTCAAAGGAACTGCCCAGCATGACACAGCTATTGTGTCTGAGACGGAGCTTGACTTCTCCCTGATTCCAGGCCTGATCTCTTCCCTACTACCCATGGGGACGAATACAGGACGCTGAATGCCCCCAAATGTATGCTACTCGGAAGAGAAAGAAACAGAGGGGAGAGGAAGACAAAGAAGAGAGAAGGAGCGATCAAAATGAGTATTTTCTGAGCCCCTGTTGTATGCCTAGTGCTATGCTGGGCGCTACAGAAGGGTGAGCTGATATGGGAAAAGATTAGCACTGTCAGTTTCCCAGGCCCCATTGGGAACTAAACAGTTAATGGCTATTAGAGAGTGTTATATAATGAAGTAGGAAGCTAGGCTGCAGTGGATGTAGTGCCGGGCCTGGAGTCAGGAAAACCCCAGTGCAAATTCTACCTTCAACACTTACTGACCGTGCGATTCTGGGCATGTCCTTGAACCCTGTTTGCCTCCGTTTCCCCATCTGTAAAATAAGCCGGAGAAGGAAATGGCAAACCACTGCAGTGTCTGCCAAGAAAATGGAAAATAAAACTTTGAGGGCTAGGAACTGGAATATGGGATTCCAGTGGCGTAGAAAACTCCCAGATCAGGAGGGAAATTCTGCAGTGCACGTGGGCACCTTTTCTTCCATTTAGAGTTTTAGGGAGTTGCCTGGGTTCAGGGGTCATATAGTGTTAGAGACAGAACTTGAACTTTGACTTTTCTGGCTCATGAGAGCAGCTCTAGGCACTATAGCCACACTGCTTCAATTGAGCTGATGGTGAAAAATAGTCCTAGTCAGTCAGTCAAGGAAATAATTCCCAAGCATTTCTTATTATTGGAAGTGAACAGGGTTAAGTGACTTGCCCAGGGTCACCCAGCTAGTAAGTGTCTGAGGTCAGATTTGACCTCAGGTACGTCCTCCTGGTCCTGGTACTCTACCCACTGTATCACCTAGCTGCCCCCACAAGCATTTATTAAATACCTACTCGGAACCAAATCCTATCAGAGAGTCTTGGAGCTGAGAGGAACCTTGGAAAAAATCTGGTGCAACCCTGACATTTTATACTTAGGGGAATTTCCAAACAAGAAATGACTTCCCAAGGTCACTCAGCAAGGTAATGAAAGAATCAAGAGTTCCATTTTCAACTGATTATATACATATACACATAAATCTGTGTATACACATAGAAGTGGATGTAGATATTTAAAATCTAGCTGTACATAACAGACATTCTTATTTGTGTTGCAATCCTTTATTTCTGTTTCATGATGTATATGGAAAAGCACATTTATTTGGGGGTTGGCTAATTTAAAAAAAAAAAAAAGAGAGAAACTAGAAGATCAATTTGACAGTGGAGTGAATCAAGGGCAGTAATGTACAATAAAGTTAGAAAGGTACATTCGAACCAAATTGTAAAGAGCTTTAAAAACCAGAAGAACTTAAATTAGATCTTAGAAGAAATAGGGAACCATTTAGAGTATAGTGAGTAGGGGAGCAACAGAGTAAAACAAATACTTTTTTTAAAAAAATATGCTTTTGTTATGAATTTGACAAATACAAATATTTTCATACATGAGAAGAACAAAAAAAGAAGATTGTGTGGGGAATTGTCTATCTATTACATCCAGCTTAGTTTTTTTAAGTATATATTGAAACTAAAATAGCAATACCCACACTATTAGCTTGTCAAAGTAAGTGTTTGAGAGAAAAATCACTTCATCTTTCTCTGTCCTGGCTTTACTTCCCATCATTCAGAACCATATAGAGTTAGAGTTAACCCCCAAATCATGTGGTCTAGCCCCTTAATTGTATAGTTAAGGAAATAGCGACCCAGAGAAGTGAAGTGATTTCCCAAGATCTTTGAGGTAGCAAATGTCAGATGTGAACTCATGTCCTTTGACTTCAGAACTAGTACTCTTTCCACAATACCATGAGCCTTGAGTCATTCCTCTATCCGTGAATTCCTCACTGCCATTCTGTCCTACTAATCCTTGGAGAGGATCACTAAGTGGTGCTACAGGGAGTGGAGTGCCAGGCCTGGAGTTGGGAAGAGTCCTTTTCCTGAGTTCAGATGTGGCCTTGGATTAGTTGTGTTACGCTGGGCAAATCACTTAATCCTGTTTACCTATCATCTCTCGGACAAGAAGGAGAAGGAAATGGCCAATCATTCAGTATCTTTGCCAAGAAAATCCCAAATGAGATCATGGAGAGTTGGATATGACTGCCAATGACTAAAGAGCAATAATCCTGGGATGATTCCCCCTCTCCAATAATCCTGGGATGATTCCCCCTCTCCACCTTTTCTCCCCAATGAAAGTTATGAAACTGGGCTGATGGGATCCACTACTAATGCACACCGGGCCCTTAACTGCTACGTCAATCATGAATCATTGACTCCCTCTCATGTCTTCCACAGCAATTGTTGGAAATCTTTACTCCCCTCAAGCTCCTCAATTCATACCCACTCACTGGGTGCTCACTGTCAGCAAATGACCTCAAAACCTACTTTACAGAGATCAAGGCCATGAGCTTCCTTCAACTCCCCTCCTCCGCTCTGTCTGTGTCCTCTTTTACCCTTGTCTCTTTCTCCTCCAGTCTAAGAAGGACCAGCAGTCTCCCTTGGAAAGGTCAATTCCTTCCCCAACGGCCTTGAGCCCATCTCCCGCCATCTCTTCCCTCTCTTTTGTCTTCAATGTCTTCCTGGCTCTCTGGTTTCAGGCCTTCTACCTACCCACCCCGTTTTTATGTTTAAGTTGTCCCTACCCTTAGAAGAAATCTCCCTGACTCTACTATTCCACAAAATTATCTTATCTTTCTTTTTCCACAGCCAGATTTCTAGAAAGAGTTTACCACTGCCCCATGCTCACTCATTCCTCAACTCCTTCTAATCTGGTTTTACGTCACTGACCTTATGCTTTCCTCAAGGTCAGTGAAGCCTTTCTTATCATTCAGCTCAATGTATTTATTCTCATTCCTTAGGCTCCTTGATAACATTCCCTCTCATTTGTGACCATTTTTGCTACTGTATTTGTGGTTCTAGTCACTTAGACATATCCTCAACTTTAGTATCGTCCTCTCCTGCCCGACCTCTCCTTCCTTCTCATAAGACTGGAAATCTGACCTGGGAAAGGAGTCCAATCCCTTTGTTATAAAGAGGAAACTGAGGCAAAGGACCTTAGAGACTGTTGAGTCCAACCTCTTTGTTATACAGAGGAGGAAACTGATACATAGAAATGAACTTGGCCAGAATCACACCAGTAAGTCTTTGGAGTTGAATTTGACCTTTGTTCTATTTATTGTACCACACTGCTTCTTTTTTGTTGTACTCCCTCTTTCTTTGACATTAGTCTATCAGGCATTGTTTTAAGCTCTAATGATATAAAGAAAGTGGGGAAAGTCCCTGCTCTTAAAGGAGATTATTTTCTAATAATTAGCTATAGGCAAGATGTGTACAGAATCCATGGGAAGTAATCTCAGAGGAGAAGGCATTCAGGAGCAGGGACGTAGGGAAAGGCCTCCTGTTGAAGGTTGACTTTGAGAAGAACCTTGAAGACAGAAAAAATAAAAGGTACAAGTCAGGGGACAGCCAGGAGCTGAAATATTGTATGCGTGAGGAATAGCAAGGAGGGTAGAGTGGATGGATCATAGTGTGCATAAACTGGAAAGATAGGAAGGAACTGGGTTCTGAAGAGCTTTAAGTGCCAATTGGAGAGGTTTATACTTGATCCTGAAAGTAGTAAGGAGCCATGGGAACTCATTAAGGAGAATAAGGTGACATACTCCATCATTTCAGTCATGTCAGACTCTTTGTGACTCCATTTGGGGTTTTCTTGGCAGAGATACTGGAGTGGTTTGCCATTTCTTTTCCCGGTCATTTTACAGATGAGGAAACTGAGGCAAAATGATTTGCCCAGGGTCACACAGCTAGTATTTGAGGTTGGATTTGAACTCAGGTCCTTCTTAAGTTCATTTTCTGGATGAGAAACTGAGGCAAACAGGGTTAAGGGACTTTCTCAAGGTCACACAGCTAGGATATGTCTGAGGCCAGATTTGAACTCAAGAAGATGTCTACTGACTGTCAGCAGTCACTCTGCTGTCCGAAGTCAGAATTACACTTTAGAAAAATTACCTTGCTAGATGAGTGGAGGATCCATTGGAATAGGGAGAAACTTGAGGCAGGGAGAACAATTAGAAGCTTATTTCAAAAATCCAGTCAAGGGGTGAGAAGGGCCTCAACTATGGTTGTGGTTGTATGAGTAGAGACAAATGAATCTTTAGGAAAGCTGTTATGAAAATAGAAACGACAAGATCTGACAATGGATTAGATAGGGAAAAGAATGGGAGAGGACGATACTAAGGTGCCCTTAATAATAATGGGGAAATTCTGGAAAGCAATTTGAAACTATGTTCAGAAAGCTATTACAATGTGACCCAGGGTATAGGGTCTATTCCCCAAAGAGATAAAAGAAAGGGGAGAAAAAGGCCCCCTCTGTACAAAATTATCTGTAGCAATTCTTTCTTGTGGTAGAAAAGAATTGGAAAATGAAAGAGTGTCATCCATTAATTGGGAAGCAGCTGAACAAATTATGGTAGATGAATGTGATGGAGCACAAATATGCTGTAAGAAATGAAGACAGGGATGTTTTTAAAAAGACCCAGAACACTTGCATGAACTGATGCAATGGATTGGGCAGGTCCAGGAAAACACTGTATACAGTAACAGCGATATAAAAAGATTCAGCTTTGAAAAACGAAGGAACTCTGATCAACACGCTGAGCAACCACAATTCCAGAGAACTCATGATAAAATATGCTGCCCATCTCCAGATGGAGAACTGATGGACACACAAGTCAGACTGAAGCACATTTTCCCCCTTTCTCTTGCTTTTTTTGTTTGAAGCTGGCTAAGGCATAAATTCGTTTTGCATAAATACAAAAATTTGTAATGGTTTTGTTTTTTTTTTTTCCTTCTTGGTGGGTAGGAGAAGGGGAGGGACGGAGAGCATTTGGTATTAAAAATAAAATAAAATTGAATTTAAAGAAACTACAATAAGAAAATTCAGAAGGTAATAAGGGATTGATAAAGATATTGGGGACATGCTGAATTAGAGATGCTTATCAAGTTTATCAAGCATTAAGGTCAAGATGTCCAAGAGGCAGTTGGAGATGTGTGATTGTAATTCAGGAGAGAGACAGGGTTTTATAGCTCTGGGCATCAAATGCAGAGAGATGCTAATCAAACTTTGGGGAGCTGATAAAATCCACAGGGAAGAGAGTATAGTAAGTAAAAGAAGCGGGGTCAGGACAGAGCTTGGGGATTCCCACAGTTAGAGGGTATGATGAGGATGAAGAGCTGGCAAAGGAAACTGATGATCAGTAGGGTACAGAGGAAGAGAACCAGGGGAGACCGGAAGCAAGGTGGGTGATTAAAGGAGTGTGAAAGGCTGCAGAGAAGTCAAGAGGGGTCAAGATTGGAAAAGGCTATTTTCAAATACTTGAGGGGAAGGGAGACCAACTAGCAAGTTATTGTGGTAGTCCAAGGTGAAGTGATGAAGATTTATCTCAAAAGAGAGGTTAATGAAAAATGGCAGTAGAGGGACATTTGAGAAATGGCAGTGTGCAGTATTCCAACTCTCCCACTTAGACCACCCACTGCATCCTGGGGACATCACCAGTTGTTTTGACCTTTGTTTTGTCACTGGACTCCAATGACTAAGAGCAGAGAGGGAGGCTGATGATCCTGCAGGTCTGCCTCACTCAAATCCAGTTCACATGCAAGTCAATAATCATACTCCTCCTGGGCAGCTAGGTGGCTCAGTGGATAGAACACCAGCCCTGAAGTCCAGGAGGACCTGAGTTCAAATTTGCCCTCTTCCTAGTTGTGTGACCCTGGGCAAGTCACTTAACCCCAATTGCCTCAGCAAAAAAAAAAAAAAAAAAAAAAAAAAAAAAAATATATATATATATCATACTCCTGATGTTATTGGTCCTTTTTGAGAAAGACAGATGAACAATAGCAATCTCAGTGTGATAACTGTGTGAGTGGAGAATAGGAGACATATAGGACAAATGTGGTGAAGGCAGAAATGACAAGGCTTAGTGAGGGAATGGATGGAATTAGGACATCAAGTGGTTAATTGTGGGAGCTGAGTGAACCCCACAGACTCCATTTTGTGACTAAGTTCTGGAGTTAGCCCAATTTCCTTTCTTTTTAATTACTGGGCTAATTCAAATTCTATCTTGTGAGAAAACTTTATTCAATTGTGGGAATTGGGAGAAAACTTTATTGTATTGTTTGCACCTGGCCCTGTGTGTCTGGGAAGCTGAACCTCCTCTTCCTGCTGCTTAGAGACCTAAGGATCTCGCTTATGCTAAGGTTGATGCAAGGAGTTTTCTTAGAACTATACATCTCGATTCAGGCCAGTTCCAATGGTCTTGTGATGGAGAGAGCCATCTACATCCAGAGAGGGGACTGTGGGGATTGAGTGTGGATCACAACATAGCATCCTCACTCTTTTTGTTGTTGTTTGCTTGCTTTTTGTTTTCTTTCTCGTGATCTGATTTTTCTTGTGCAGCAAGATAATCATGGAAATGTCTACAAGAATTGTATATGTTTAACATATATTGGATTACTCGCTATCCAGGGGAGGTGGGAGATGAGAAGGGAGGGAGAAAAAAAATTGAGAACACAAGGTTTTGCAAGGGTGAATGTTGAAAATTATTTATGCATATGTTTTGAAAATAAGAGGCTTTTGCATTTTGTTTTCTTTCTCATTTTTTCCCTTTTTGATCTGATTTTTCTCGTGCAGCACGATAATTGTGGAAATATGTATAGAAGAATTGCACATGTTTAACATGTATTGGTTTACTTGCCATTTAGGGGAGGGGCTGGGGGGAAGGTGGGAAAAATTTGGAACACAAGGTTTTGCAACGGTGAAGGCTGAAAATTATCCACATAAGTTTTGAAAATCAAAAACTTTAACTAAAAAAAAAAAAAGTTTTAATTAAAAAGAATTATACATTTCCAGCAACTCTGTGTCTTATTTGAACACTGACCATATACTGATCCATCAGTTACTATTTCCTATGGCTCTTTGTTCACAGACCTTTGACGTGGGGACATGAAGAGGGACACCTTTTTTCTTTCTTTTTTTGACACCTTTTTTTCTGATTTCACCTGTTCACTCTCTTCCTCTTAACTTGGAAAGTCCCTGATCTTTCCTCCGGTTAGAAATCAGATCACCTAATTCTGTATCCTGGTTAATTGTTTCCTTTTAATTCACTGGTCTTATTTGGTTCACTGTTTTTAATATATCAAATTCTGTCTCTCCCTGTATTTGGGGTCCAGCCCCAAGCTGAGGAATGGGCTTTGGTCATAATCTGCCCGACAGTTGACATGCATTGTTTAATAAATCGATAAGCTAGAAGCTCAAACTTCTGTTTCCTGTCATTTTACCTTTCATCCTCCACATTGACAACAGATTGGCTGTGTGGGGTGAGTGCCAGGGAGCAGATGAGGATCAGATGAGAGGAAGGGAACTGAGGGGAGCTCGGGCTTTGGCTTCAGGCAGGGTAATCTCTTCTCCTGTCTGTCTCTCCCCTCATGGAGAAGGAAGCAACCTGGGGCCTATAGATAGCATCCCTTTGGTTCCAAGAGCCACTGTCTTGCATCAGCAGCCTGTCAGAGTCCCAGAGGAGGGAACAGGGAAGCCAGTGTCAAGAAATCAGCTGCAGCTCAGTGCTCAGGATGGAGTACAACTCCTCTCTTCCACCTTCTTACTTCTGCCTAGAATTCTCTCCCACAACAAGTGGTGAATTCTGGGAAAGAGCCTGCTTGTCTTAGTCATTTCCAGAGTCTGGCATCTTTTATGGGGGGGAATGATGGGAAGGGAACAAATTCCTATCAAGTACCTACTATATTCCAGGCACTGTCCTAAGTGCTTAATAAATATTATCTCATTTGATGTTCTCAGTCCCTCTGGGAGGGAGGTGTTATTATTGCCATTTTATAACTGAGAAAATTGAGATGGACTATGGTTAAGTGACTTCAGGGCACAAAGCTAGTAAGTGTCTGAGGCCATGTTTGAACTCAAGTCTTCCCCACTCCAATCCACTGCACCGCCCAGCCATGTAGCTCATAGCCATGTCTCATTCTTAAACTCACCACATCTCAAATTGAACATCATTTTCCCCTTTGAACCTGCCACCTTTGAACTTTCCAGTTTCTGTTGCTAGTACCTTCATTCTCTAAGTCTTACCTCTCCCTTACCCCCCACATCCCATTGGTTGCCAAGGGCCGTCTCACAGATCTCCCACTTTTCCCTCCTCCTGGTACCGTAAGACTTCATGTCTTACCTCAGTAATTGTCATGACCCCTAATTGGTCACTCCTCTACTGGTCGTCCATCTCCAGTTGATCCTCCATCCCACTACCAGGGTCATCTGCCAAGGGAGCAGCCCTGATCATAGCAATCCCTACTCAATGGCTCGCCATTGTTTAGAGGAAAAATCCAAATCCTAGAGTCTAGAGGCTCCCCCTTCAACTTCCCTTTCCTTCTTTTAATTTTTTTTTAAATAATAATAGCTTTTTATTTTCCCAAATGCATGCAAAGATAGTTTTCAACATTCACCCTTGCAAAACTTTGTGTTCCATATTTTTCTCTCTCCCTCCCCATCTCCCCTCTCCCCTAGACAGCAAATAATCCAATATTCCCTTTCCTTCTTTTAAATTAAAAATAATAATAATAGCTTTTTACTTTCCCCAATTCATGCAAAGAGAGTTTTCAACATTCGCCCTTGTAAAACCTTGTATTCCAAAATTTTCTCCCTCCCTCCCCACCTCCCCTCTGCCCTAGACAGCAAGTAATCCAATATTCCCTTTCCTTCTTTTGCTTTTTTTCCAATTCAGCAAATATTTCTTAGATACTTGCTGTATGGCAAGAATACCTCTGAATGGGGTGAGAGAGGCTAATGAAGTTTAGGTGACATCATCTCGAATTCACTCAATTTATAGTCTATCCCAGGGCTTCTGAAACTTTTTCCACTCGGGGACCTCTTTTTGTCCAAGAAATTTTTATGGGAGCCCCGGTATATAAGCGTGTAAAATAGCTATACAAACCAAATATTCACTGAGAAGAAATCATAATTTGGCAAATTCAGTTACAAGACCCCATATGAGGTCATGACCCACAGTTTAAGAAGTTTTGGAACCACACAGGTAAATAGACACACTTATATATGACTGACCTCATTTCCTGGTCCCATGTATCCTTGATAATCACAGTTTTTTGCTGCATGATGGGAAGAGCACTGGCTGTAGAGACAAAGGGCTGAAATTCAAATCTGGCCTCTGAGGTCCCTTCCAGTGTAAAACCCTGATCCTATGTGTGACCTTGGGTCTCAGTTTTCTTATCTGTCAAATGATAGATTTGGGCAAGATGGCTTCTGAAGTCCCTTCCAGCTCCAGGTCTTCATGATTTTCACATAATGTCTCGATTCAATCCACCTTTCATTGTCCACTCAACTATAATTCCTTGAAGACTGTGCAGCTTCATGATAGACATGGCAACATGAGAGAAACTACTGAAGTCAGAAGGCTGGGCTTCTACAGCTTGGGATCATTGAAAGCATTTCCAGCCACAGTCCACGGGAATCTCACCCTTCCACTGAGGCTGAGGACCACGGTCAGGACTTTCCCAGGAACACATCTTAGGTCCAATCTGTCTTTCCATCTTTCCCATACTTCTACTTTCAAGTCAAGTCAGCACGTATTTGTTAAGTGATTTACAATGTATCAGACATTGTGGTAAGCACTGAAAATGCAAATACAATAAAAAACCAGGCAGACCCTGCCTTCATGGAGTTTACACTCCCATGGGGGAAGATAACACATGAAAGGGGAGCTGAAAGAGAGGGGAGAAGGTGATCATTCCAGGGACGTGATAGAGAAGTTCAAAGAGGAAAGACTGGAACCAGAAGAGTGAAGAAGTGAACCTGGCTAAGGACCTGGAAATTGAGTGGATGCCCTTTAGTTTGGAAATGGCCGAATAAATTATGATATATGGATGTAATGGAATATTATTGTTCTATAAGAAACAATCAGCAGATTGATTTCAGAGAGGCCTGGAGAGACTTACAGGAACTGATGCTGAGTGAAGTGAGCAGAACCGGGAAAACACTGTACACAGTAACAAGAAGATTATGTGTTGATCAACTCTGATGGACTTGGCTCTTTTCAACAATGAAATGATTCAGACCAATTCCAATAGACTTGTGATGGAGAGAGTCATCCACATCCAGAGAGAGTCTATGGGGACTGAATGTGGATCAAAAACAGAGTTCCCACCATTTTTGTCATTATTGTTTTTTGTTTGTTTCTTTTCTTTCTTGTTTTTTTTTTCCCCTTTTTTTCTTTCTCGTTTTTTTCCCTTTTGATCTGATTTTTCTTGCACAGCATGACAAATATAGAAATATGTTTAGAAGAATTGCAGGTGTTTAATCCATATCTTATTGCTTGATGACTAAGGGAGGGGGGAGGAAGAGGAAAGGAGAAAAATTTGGAACACAAAGGTTTTGCAAAGGTGAATGTTGAAAATTATCTTTGCATGTATTGGAAAAAATAAAAAGCTATTATTTAAAAAATAAAAATTTTGTATCATGAGGAAAAAAAAAGAAGTGAGCCTGGCTAGTTTGGAAATTCTATAAAGAACTCACAAACTAAAGAAGGGGGCCATCGGGACAAAGGGACGGCAGAGATGTGCAGAGTTAGGAACAGAGCCCAGAGAGGAGAGCAGTCCAACCAAATTGGATGACAATTCAAAGACACTTATTAGCAATATGATCCTGGGCAAGTCACTTGTCCTCCATCTGCCTCAGTTTCCTCAACTGTAAAATGGGAATGATAATAGCACCTACCTCCCCAGGTGGCTATGAGGATCAACTGAGAGAACATGCTTGTTTCCTTCCTTTATATATATATATATATATATATATATATATATATATATATATATATATATATATTGTCTTACAGGCTCTACTAGATGGAAAGCTCCTGGATTATATCTCGTTTTTTGCATAAAAAGCAACCAGCATAGGACCCTGTGCATAGTTATTTAAGTGTAGCTGTTTGTTTCACTTGTAGCTGGATTGTCATTAGTGATAAGGCTATAAAACGGTAGCTGGACCTGCCCTGAGGGCAGCTAAATGGCACTGCTGTGGATAGAGTGAAGAGTCTGGAGTCAGGAAGAGTGGAGTTCAAATCCAACCTCAGATACTTACTAGCTGTGTGACCCTGGGCAAGTCATTTTGCCTCAGTTTCCTCATCTGTAAAATGACCTGGAGAAAGAAATGGTTCCAGTGTCTTTGCCAGTAATAGTCCAAACAGGGTCACAAAGAGTCAGACATGATTGAACAACAACAACAGGCCGGCACCGGTGAACCTGATCATCTACTCATTGAAAGGTGCTGCTCAGAATCAAGGGCTTTGGTCTCTGGTCTAAGATGGGGATGACCCCTCTAGGTCTCCAGGAATTTGTTTTCATTATGGATCGCTGCTGGTTCATACATTCTGCTGAGGACAGGAGGGCCATTTTGGAGCATCCTCTGGAAGGGGTCAGTGACAACATCTGAATCAAAAGCTGCTGCCTGACATGGAGCTCATCTAGGACACTCTGACCCCTCCAACTGCTTTAGCTTAGGAGACCTGAAAAGGAGGGTAAACTTGTTCAAAAGCTTCTGGTGTTTTTTTGTTTTTGCTGTTTTTGTTGTTTGCTAAGGCAATTGGGGTTAAGTGACTTGCCCAGGGTCACACAGCTAGGAAGTGTCTGAGACCAGATTTGAACTCAGGTTCTCCTGACTTCAGGGCTGGCGCTCTATTCAGCTGCCCCCAGGATTGTTAAAGATGTGAAAATGGATGAGCTCTTTAAGGGAGAAGAAAAGGAGATGAGGGAGAAGAGGCAGAGATTGGAAGGGTTCCTATTTCCAACACCCCCTAGCATCCTGTTGCTTATGCAGACTACACTGAGTCCTCATAGTGGGTGACTCCAAATGCCACGACAATTCTGCGCTCCTACATTGACTTTCTTCTCTTGGCTTAGTGTTTTCTGAAGGAAAGAAAGCAGATGGGAAGATCATAGAGCTGGAGCTGAAAGGGACCTCAGAGGCCATCCGGTTCAATGCTTCATTACTCTGGATCTCAGCTTCCTCCTCTGGAAAAATAGGGGGATGGATGCTGAGACCCCTTCCAGACTTAGACTTATGATTCGAAGCCTTCACCCAAAGGAGGTGGAGAAGGCAGGATGGGTTGCTATAGTGAGGGTGGACCCAAAGCCTAATGAAATGGAAAGAAGAAGGAAGGAGTCATTTTGTGGCTGTGAAGATATAAAAGCAGGAGCTGTAAGGATCTTGGGGGGAGTCAAAAATCCTTTCTGCCTCTAAAATCCCTGTATTCCTCACTTTGTCGCCCTTGAGTTTAGAACATGAAGAACTTGAGCTCATTTCTAGGATGCGGCCTGGTGAGCGGAGCCAGAGACAGGCCAGGTAGGGTCGGATGGCCCGGCCCCCCAACCCTGCCAACTTACCGGGGCCCACCTGGAGCGGGGAACGCCGATTCGGGTCAATGACTCACTTCACCAGCCATGAAAGCGCGTCTCTTTGCCAAGTCTGCCCCCAAATGGCTTCCCAGATTGACAATCCAGTTGGGGAGAGGGGAAGTCCATAACACTACAAGCTTTGTGACCTCATCCTATAATGAATGCTATAGACAAGAAATAAGGCTCGCTCATTGTACCGCTGGCGCTTATGGCAGAGAATCGGGGAAAATGAGCCCCCCACCAGCTGAGAGCTCAGTATCCATCTCGGGCCCTGCGGACGGGTTATGCAGACGCAAAAAAATAGGGATTGGAAGGACACGGGATCACCCATAGATCCAAGGATTCCCAGCATTAGGAAGAGGAGTTCAAAGAAGAGACTAAGGGGCATTAGCCAGCTGGAAGGCCCAGGCTCTCTGTTCCAAGAAGCTTGTCCCCTCCAGCTGGGAATATTGTGCTGGGGAGATGAGAGGCTTCAGCAGCCAAGGATCTCCTGGCACCAGCAGGGCAGGCTTTTTACTGGTTCCTGGGGCAAAGGGTTTCTATTTTTTCAAAGGAGATCCTGACGGGGGGAGTGGAGGGAGAGGGACTCTGACTGGGGGCTTTAAGCTAAAGAAAATATAGCAATGCAGCTTCTTCCCTGAGGAAGGACCAGCTGAGGAGTTCATCTATGACAGAGGCTGTTGCTTCCATTTGTATGTGGCCTGGTGCTTGATACTGCCCGGGGCTATTGAATTTATGAAGTGGTCTGTGGCAAAGCTTTTGCAGAATAATTATATGGGTGAGAAATGGAAAGCAATGGGCCTTTTTCCTGGGAAGTGATTTTTAGCCCCACAAAAGGGAAATCTAACCCTACTAAATATATCTGTAGTTTGGGATTTTCTTCATGCCAAGAATCACTTTGGGAGACAGAGAGCAAGAGGCAGGGCTAGCCTTGGATCTGCATGAAGCAGGGCTAGCCTCGGATCCAACTCTGGCCCATGGGAAGTCTGGATTTGAAAACTTCTGGTTCTACCTCCAGCCCCAACTAGGTGGGTTTGTTGAAAGTGGGGGGAGTTAACTGTATGGATCTGTATCCATATATTGTATTTAACATATATTTTACATGTATGGGTCTGCCTGCCATCGAGGGGAGGGGGGGGGGAAGGAGGGGAAAAGTTGAAAAAGAAGGTTTTGCAAGGGTCAATGCTGAAAAATTACCTGTGCATATATCTTGTAAATAAAAAGCTATAAAAGAAAAAAGAAAGAAAAAAAAAAGAAATGAGAAAGAAAAGAAAAAAAACTAAAGTGGTGGGAACAAGGTAAGTGAGTCATACATTTTGCAGTTGCCAGTTTGGGGGGTGCAGCTGGATTATGGACATATTGGTTAGAGAGAGACTCTGCTTTGGGTCTGGGCAGGAATCCTGACTCTAGCAGCATTTATTAGAGGTAAGTCATTTCCACCTCAGTTTATTCCACTGTAAAAACAGGGGCAAGAATCCTAGTTATAAAATCTGTATAGATTTTTGTATACACATTCTCATTTGAACCTTACAAATACCACATACCATCACCACCTCCAGATGTGTTTCCTCCAAGAAGTAAACTGAAGTTCAGAGAGATAAAGTATTTAGTCAGGGGTCATATAGCTAGCACTAATGACCATCAAAGTCAGAATTTGAACCCAGGTCTTAACTACCATTCCAGCATACTCTAAAAAAATCTTATCGCTATTTTTTGGTTTTTGATTGCCACCATTTCCATATATATTCTTTCTTCCTCCCTTACTTTCTTTGCAACAAAGGTAAAAATAAATAAATAAATAAATAAACAAACAAACAAATAAATAAATAAATAAATAGATAAAGGAGAAAAAAATCCGCAAAATCAACCTGCACATCAATTGGATCTGGTGGTATATGCAATATTCCTCTTCCATAGTCTCCCACTTCTTTGAAGGAGGAAAGGAGACCATCGTATTTTCTTCCTTTAAAAAATGTTTTATCAATGATCTTTCCTTTTAGGATATCATTATCATTTCCCAGTGACTCCCCTGTACCACCACCAGTAAAATCCATCCTTGAACAAATAAATTCAGTACAGTTAAGAAAAAGGAATCATCACACTAATCAGGTGTATGGCTGACAATGTCTGCCTCATTCTGCCCCCGTAGTCCACCACCTCTCTACCAAATCATTGTCCGCCCTCAAAATTCCAGACTGATCCTCTCTGCATTGATCATAATTTTAACCTTTTCATGATATTTTCCTTTCCATTTCTGCCCAGTAGACTTTCCACTTTCATGATATGAATTTGTATAATTACTTCTGCTCCGCAGAGTATCTCAAGGATCAAAAGAACTGGCACAGTATAAAACACTATAGAATTATCACCTCCAGGACTTAGTAGAAGTAGAAGGAACCAAGGTGTATAATTCACCTCTAGGGACTAGGAAACATTTCCCAGAGTCTTCCTTGGAGATAAATAAATCTTGAAGATATTGCAGTTGTTGTTTGTCCTTTATTTTTGAAGAGGACCAATGACATGGAGTGATGTCTTAATTCCTTCAGGGACTGGATGTTTGTTCCTTAATTTTTTATGATTATGATAGCTTTTTATTGACAAAACATATGCATGGGTAATTTTTCAACATTGACCCTTGTAAACTTCTGATCCAACTTTTCCCCTTCCTCCCTCCACCCCCTCCCCTAGATGGCATGTAGTCCCTTTATGTTAAACATGTTAATGTTAAATAATATATATATATATATATATATATATACACACACATATTTCTACAGTTCTCTTGTTACACGAGAAAAATTGGATTTAGAAAGAAGGTAAAAATAACCTGGGAAGAAAAACAAAAATGCAAGCAAACAACAACAGAAAGAGTACAAATGCTATGTTGTTGTCCCTTATTTTTGAAGAGGATCAGTGACATGGAGTGATGTCTTAATTCCCTCAGGGACCGGATTTAAGTGGAGCAGAGTTGCAAAAAATCAGTCTTACTCCCTCTTCCAGAGTCATCAAAGACCAAAGTTATGATGACTTGGTGATGACCCAGGATGCAGTGGATGACCTTGGCGTCTTTAATGTCTGACCCAGCTCTAAGTGCTTCACAGTGCCTACTTCGGTGCCTTATCTTGAAGATAATATACAAGTAGAAGCAGAGATAGCAACTCAAAAGCAAAGGTTTAATATCACTGAAAATTGACGGGATGAGTTTCATAATAGTGGGATGGAATGTGCCTTGGTGAGAAATGATTCATTTGGACCTTTACTCTATTCCAAACAGTATTAATCAGTTTGATATTTTACACAAACCATAATTAGACAAAATAAGTTCTTCTAGTAGGCCCTTATAATAGACCTCAAACTTTAACGTAGTGTTCATCGCTTGTTTAACAGTCCTGAAGCTCACTTGCACAACCACCAGAATGATGACAAAGATATCTCCATCTGTTTTCCTCAAATTCCATGTCCAAACCCAGCCTGGGTGGGTTGCCTTGATGCTTTGGAAAGTTCCCCAACTTATTTTTGTACCTCCGGAACACTCTCTCTTGCCCAGCATGAACAGGTGACCTTCTTACAACCCCTGTTCACCAAAGCTGATTCTTGCCCTGTCCACCTTAATTTTTGCTCCTTGAAGCTAGGTCTATCAACCAATGGGATTCTGTATTTTGTGTACCCCTCTAGAGCATTCAGGTAGCAAACCTAGTAGCAGATCTTATCAAAATAAGGCCCTGAAGGAAAGGGATGACTCAGATCATGAGGAAGATTCAAAGTCTACTACATTAGAGGAGAGCACAGACCCTTTAATAAAGTACCATTGGCTCAGAGCTCTGCCTCAGTTTCTTGGATCATGGATTGGACCATTTAAAACCCCACAATACAGAAGTTATACAAAGGGAACTGAGTAGATAAAAGAGGGGGCAGAATGGCATTGATCAAGAAGAAAACATACTCCAGTCGGGAAACTGAAGAGGGGGAAAGATGGATGTATTTGGGTGAAGACTGACAGAGAGGGAAAAGAGAAGCATATTACTAGAGAACACCTGAAAGGGAGACAAAAGATGGGGAGCTTGGGAAGCAGACAACCCCCTGCTAGGGAGTCATGATAAGACACTGGTGAGAGCCTTCAATCATCCAGACATCTGCTGAAACTCCCCCTCCACATAAAGTAGAGCAGCTGATAAAATCTTGCCTTGCCTTAATGGTAATTGCAGCCTTCAAAAGATGGAGGAAGTGCAAATTAGCAAAGATGACAAAATCCAGAAACAGTCATGGCGGGGGGAGGGGATTGGTGAGAATGTAGACTAATCCACCCAAGAGGAGCTGACTTTGTCTGACCGTTCAGGAAAACAAGCGAGAATTATGGGAGAAAAGCATCCATATTGTTCATACCCTTTAACCCGTTAATCTGTCTAGGGAACATAGACCCCGAGAGAGGTCAAAGACGGAAACAAAGCTCCAATAGAGAGCAAAATATTTATAGCAGCACTTTTTTGTGGAGGCCAGAAGAGCTGGAAGCAAAATGGGGGCCCATCCATCGGGGAATGGCTGAACGAACTAGGACGTGATGGATTAGTACTGTGCTGGAAGAAATGACAAATGGGGGGAATTCAGAGAAAGATCTGTATGAGCTCATGAGCAGTGAGGTAAGCGGAGGCAGAGAATGACTATGCAATGGAAAGCAAAGGTCGCTAAAGAGAAGCCAGATTCTGAGTAGTTGAAAAACCAGTAATGATTCCAGAAAAAGGAAGATCCAGCCTTCTTCTCTCTGAAGGCAGAACATTGTAGACATTGTCAGATGTGGTCACTGTATCGGTTATTTTTGTTTAACTGGTTTTCTTTGTTACAACAGAGGGTTCGATTCTGACATGGAGGAGGCGGGGGGGGGGGGGGGAAATGGGGCTGGGAGGTATATCCAGCAAGAGCTGGGATTGCAAAACAAAAGGCACTGGTAAAAAAAATAAATAAATAAAAATGTGATTGGAGTTGAAGGAAGGGACAATGGCAGCTGCTACTTTGGATCTGGTTCTGACCCAAAAGGAGGAACAAAATTAGGAAAAAAGCAGTTTAGTTAACTGAACAGGGCACTGGACCAGCAGGTTCAAACCCCATCACAGACACGTACCAGCTGGGTGACCTGAGGCAAGTTGCTTAACCCATCTGTGGCGCCATTTGCAAATCTGATAAAATGAAGGGATTGGACTCATAGGTTTCTAATGTCTCTTCTAGCTCTAGAATCTATAAAAGCACTGGGCCTGGAGTCAAGAGAGCAGTGGATAGAGCACCAGGTCTGGCGTCAGGAAGACCTCAGTTCAAATACAGCTTCCAATACTTACTGGTTGTGTGATCTGGGCCACTCACCTCACTGTTTTGCCTCAGTTTCCTCATTCTTAAAATGAGCTAGAGGGACAAACCACTTTAATATATTTTCCAAGAAAATCCCCATGGGGTCACAGAGAGTGGACATAACTGAAAAATTACAGGTCAAAAAAAACTGAGTTCAAACCTAGCCTCAGTGTGGGATCCCAGGCAAGTCACTTAACTTTTGTCAGACTCAATTTCCTCAACTGTAAAATGATATAATAATAGCACCTATCTCCCAAGGCTGTTGTGAGGATCAAAAGAGAGATTAATGAGAAATCACTTGGCACTATGTCTGGCACATGACAAATGCTTCCTTCCTTCCTATCATCCTATCAAACTTGGGCTTGAGGGAAGTAGAGAGGAGAGGAATCATCCCTTCATCTTAGAATTGGGGATTGAGAAGATAATGAGCATTTAGTGGGCTGACCCATGATCTCAAATCCAGAGGAATTCAGTCCTAAGGGATGGAAAGATCTCAAGGGTGAAATTCTGAAAATACAGTAAGAAATGATTCTGAAAGGAAAAAAGAAGGCGCTCCCTAAAGAGACTGGTGTGAATGCACAGGGGCTTCATATTCCAACTTGGACTTTTAAAAGATATCTAGAATATGGAAATATGATCAGAAGAATTGCTCATGTTTAACCTATCTCAGATTGCTTGCTGTCTAAGGGAGGAGGTGAGGGAGAGGGACAAATTTGGAACACGAGGTGAATGTTGAAAACTATCTTTATGTGTACTTGGAAAAATAAAAATCAGCAAAACTATACTAGTGGGGGATCCCAACCTTGCTCAGAACTAGATAAATCAAACCACAAAATAAATAAGAAAGAAATTAAAGAAGTAAACAAAATGTTAGAAAAGTTAGATATGACAGATCTTTGGAGAAAATTGAAGGGAGACAGAAAGGAGTTTACTTTTTTCTTGATGGTTCATGGAACCTACACAAAAATTGACCATGTGTTAGGGCATAAAAACCTCAAAATCAAATGCAGAAAGGCTGAAATAGTAAATGCATCTTTTTTTCAGATTGTGATGCAATAAAAATCACAAGCAATATAAGGCCAGGGGAAAATAAACCAAAAATTAATTGATAAAATACAAATCAATCAAAAAATTAAGGTATAAACAAATATAAAAAGACATGGTTAGAAAGAGAAGACCAAAGGGAGAATGAAGGATAAATAATGGGGTATGGTCCTGTAGCAATAGTCTCAGAATCACGGAAACTCAGAATGAGCAAAGGCTAATGATATGAGAGCTAAGGACAACAAAGTTGTAGTGGTAGTTCAGTAGTGTCTCTCTATCCCTGACCTCATTTGGGTGCTTTACCATTTCCTTTCACAGCTCATTTTATAGATGAGGAAACTGAAGTAAACAGAGTTAAGTGACTTATCCAGGGTCACCTAGCTAGTTTCTGAGACCAGATCTGAATTCAGGAAAAGGAGTCTTCTTGACTTAGGACTCTAATATCTGAGTCACCTAGCACAGATATCTTCTTATTCAATCGTTTTAGTCATGTCTGACTCTTCGTGACCCCATGTGGGATTTTCTTGGCAATCTGGAGCGATTTGCCATTTCCTTCTCCAGCTCATTTTATGAGTTTGGGGAGCCAGGATTTTGAAAGAACTCACAGATGTAATTGCTGGCCTACTGCTCAAAGACTTGTCAAAGAGGAAATATTTTCTAATATTTAAAAAAGAGAAGAGAGTGAAATCTGAAAACAAAAGGCCTGTGAGCATTGGGTGGGGAGTCAGTAAGACCTGATTTCAAATCTGGCCGTGTTACCCTGGGCAGGTCACTTCACCCTGTTTGTCTTAAATCACTGGAGAAGGAAATGGCAAATCACTCCAGTATCTTTGCCAAGAAAACCTCATGCACGGTATTGATGTGCTCTACTCCATGGGATCACACAGAGCCAGACTCCGTTGAATAACTGAACAATAAGTAACAAAGCTCTGTGAGCTTGACTTCGATTCCTGGAAAACTTTCTGATTGTATTATTATTTTTGTTATTTTTTAAATAGTAGCTTTTTATTTTCAAAATCCATGCAAAGCTAGTTTTCAACACAAAATCTTGCGTTCCAAATTTTTCTCCCTCCCTTCCCTAGACAGCAAGTAATAGAATATAAGTTAAACATGTGCCATTCTTTGAAACATATTTCCATATTTATCACGCTGCACAAGAAAAATCAGATCAAAAAGAGAAAAAAAACGAGAAAGAAAAAACAAGCAAGCAAGCAAACAACAACAAAAAGGTGAAGTTACCAGGTTGTGATCCACATTCAGTCTCTATAATCCTCTCTCTGGATGCAGATGGCTCTCTCCATCACAAGACTATTAGAACTGACCTGAATCACCTCATTGTTGAAAAGAACCATGTTCTGATTGTATTATTAAAGGGCTGATTTGTAAAAACTTAGAAAGGGAAGCAGCCATCATCACTAAGAATGGTTCATCAGAGAAGCTGATTGAACTCAGGGAGTACAGGGAGTACAAATTCAGCACCCAAGCCCAAGGAAATGACTTCCCAATATTTACAATGTGAATAAATCTATTCCTGCAAATTAGCAGAAGAATATTTGCCCAAAGAATGGGGGGAAGGAGATGGGTGTAGTGGCAGGAAGGCACAGAAAGGATTAAAGTTGGGTAGGCTCCACTGCCAAAGGCTTCCTGGAAGAGTGAGGGTTTGGAACACCAGGACATGGATGAGACATGGCTGAGAGGAAGGTTTGGGGGAATATGGTCCTCTGAAATCATTTTGTGTGCTGAAGAACTGAGCAGAGGAATATGGCTTCAACTTAAGACTCATGCTTCTTCTCCGCCCTGAAAGCTGCTCTCCTTAAAGACATAGACAATGTCTTTAAAGGGTATTGTCTCAGGGGTCAGAAGACCCGAGTTCAAATCCTGCTTCTCGGGTGACCCTAGAAAAAACATTCAATCTCCCTGAGTCTCAGTTTCTTCATTGGCAAAATCAAGACATTGGACTAGAACAGCCTCAACTCCATAATCTCATATGTAAGCTTTGCCAAGTCCCTTGGCCACCCTTGGGCTCAGTTTCTCCATCTAGAAAATGAGAACTGTTGGACCAGATGGCATCGGAGGTCACATGTTGCCAAACACACCAGCACGGGGCACTCTGCATAAATTGGATGCTATTCGTTTTACCTATTGCTTCAGAATTTAACCGTGATTTGGGGAAGTAAATAGAGGGCTGATCGTATGGACTTGTTTGTGTGAATGGAAAACCATGAAAGCCAAGGGCTCTTGTAAATGCCTCCAGAGGCTATTAAAAATCATCAGAGGGGTCAGGAGCAGCTAAATGGGCCTGCACACCTGGAATTAGTGTCCCTAGGCCCAGAACTTGGGTAGGGCAAGTGAAAAGGCAGAATTTATTTATTTATTTTTGTTTTCATTATTTTTTTAATGTCAAATTGACAACCATTCTGAAGCCCGTGTTAACTAACATTGATACTTAAAGGATTTTACAATGTTTAAAGTGATTCAACACATTTGAGAAATTTTTCAGAGTTCCTTCCGTTGAGAGCACCAAGGTTAGATACAAAGATTTAGAAAAAACAGAGTCCTTGATTTTCCATTCTGGAAGGGAGATTAGACTCAAATATCATTAAACTATAAGACAATCTTGTGAAATAGGTAGAGCTGTTATTTCTACCTCAGAGTTTGGGATAGTAAAACTATTACTATAGTAGTTTTACTGTTACTATTAGTGCTGCTACTGTTGCTGCTGCTGCTGCTACTGTTACTGTCATCTCATTCCCTCTAATAATAATAAGTAGCATAAATATTTTTGTTCTTTCTCTCTTTTATTTATTTTTTATTAAAGCTTTTGATTTTCAAAACCTATGTAGGGATGATTTTCAACATTCACCCTTGCAAAACCTGGTGTTCCAAATTTTTCCCACCTTTCCCCCACTGTCTCCCCTAGATGGCAAGTAAACCAATATACATTAAACATGTTAAATCCAATATATGGAAACATTTATGCAATTGTCATGCTGCATAAAAAAAATCACATCAAAAAGGGAAAAAAATGAGAAAAAATAAAATGCAAGCAAACAACAGCAGAAAGAGTGAGAATGCTGTGTTGTGATCTGCACTCAGTTCTCACAGTCCTCCCTCTGGGTATAGACGGCTCTCTCCATCACAAGACCATTGGAACTGGCCTGAAGACCATTGTTGAAGAGAGCCATGTCCACCAGAATTGATCATCACATAATCTTTTTGTTGTTGCGTATAATGATCTCCTGGTGCTGCTCATTTCACTCAGCATCAGTTCATGTCAGTCTCTCCAGGCCTCTCTGAAATCATCCTGCTGGTCATTTCTTACAGAATAATAATATTCCATAACATTTATATACCATAATTTATTCAGCTGTTGTCCAATGGATGGGCATCCATCCAGTTTCCAGTTTCTTGCCACTACAAAAAGGGCTGCCACAAACAGTTTTGCATACGTGGGTCAAAAGAGCAGAATTTAAAGACCATCCTTAGAAGCATGGGGGAAAGTGACTCTGAGTCTTGGATTGCAAGGAGATGGAGGCCTAGGACCCTCCCTGACCTTTAATGCCATATAGTCTCCCCATTCCCTCTTTCCCTTTACAGTAGAGGCAGCTAGACCTTTGCTCCACCCAGCCTGAAACAAGCTCTCACCCAGCATCAGTGTGAAGATAGGTGCCTCATGTCACGGTTGAACAAAGTTGGCAGTGGAAGGGAGGAGAGAAAAATGGATGGAGAAGGGTATTGGGATCCCCTGCTATCCCTCTGGCGTCTAGTTGTCCAGAAGAGTTAGTTTCAAAAAAATGAATCTGGCTCGTCTACCTCTCCTCCCTTTTACCACCAAACTCCTATAAAAAGCTGTCTACACTCACTACCCCCACTTCCTTTCCACCCACTCTGCAACTTCTTACATTCTGGTTTCCACCTCACCATTCAACTGAAGCTGTGCTCTCCAACGTTAGTTACCAGGACCTCTTTAGGCCTAAACCTAATGGATTTTTTTTAGTCCTCCTATTTCTTGATACCCCACTCCGGAGCATTTGATAGCTATCGATCATCCTTTTCTCTCTCGTATATCCTATCCTTCCAGAGTCTTTGTTTCACGGTTCCTCCTGCTTCTCCTCCTCCATGTCTAACAGCTCCTACTCCATCTCCTTTGCTGGATCATCAGCTACGGCCTCCCCCCATCCCAACCCCCTCCAACTCCCAACCGTGGTGTCCTAGGCTTTAATCTCTCAACAGCGTCTCTATCTGTGATCTCATCCGCTTCCGTGGATTCAATTATCATCTCCCAGATCTATTTATCCAGCCTTAGTCTCTCTCCTGACCTCCAGTCCTGAATCACCAACTGCCTACTAGTCATCTCCGCCTGGTATCCAGTAAGCATTTCCAATGCTGTTCCAGACAGACTTCATGCTCTTCCTTCCTCACTCCCCCTCCATGCTCTTCCAAACTTCCCTGGTTACTAGTCACACTCACTGCCTGTAGCTTGTCGGTTGCCAAGAACTGTCAATTCTACCTCTGTGGCTCTCCGCCAGCCACGTCCTCTTCCCTTATAGCCGCCATGCTAGTTCAGGCGCCTATCACCTTTCACCCGGAACGGGCTCCTAACTTATTTCCTTCCTCCCCATCTCTCCTCTGTCCACTACAAAATACTGCTAAAATAATCCTCCCGAGTCTATATGAATGAATAGAGAGAAAGACAGAACCAGGGACAATAAGCACAATGATGACAATGTAAATGCTGAGGGGTACCATGGATAGAGCATTGACCTCAGACACTTCCTGGGCAAGCCACTGCATCTCTTTCTACCTTAATTTCCTCATCTTTAAAATGGGAATCATAAAAGCACTTACTCCTAGGGTTATTTTGAGGAGCAAATGAGGTAACATATACAAATGCTAGCTATTATTTTTGTAATGAAAAGAACAAAAAATTGAAACTGGATTCAATGTAATTTTATGGGTCAAATTGGGCCTCAAAGAAGAATGAATAAAACCTACCTCTTAGTTCTGTGCAGAAGTGGGGGGGCTATGGCAGCAAAACATTGCATATGCTTTCAGACACGCCCAGTGTAGTGGTTAGTTTTGAGTTGCGTTTTTCTCCTTTTGTTTTTTAAATTTGGGCTTCAAAGGATGACTCACTTACTAAAAAGGAGGAACAGATATTTTCGGAAATAAGGTGGTGTAAAAACAAAAATTTCCAATAAAAATGACATCCAAATAAATAAAATTATCTTCCTTCGCATGTTCAGCCACATCGCTCCTTTACTCAAGAAATTTCTGTGATATCCGTGCTAGCTTTCTGGAGGTTTTGGGGATCAACCTGAGTCCTTAGTGAAGAAGTCATGAAGGCGGGAGAGTCACCATGAGGCTGGTCAAAGATGCAGTGTCTCTCTTCCAGTGCTTCTTAGCCCTTATATACCTTATTGTAATTACATCATTACAGCATATTGAGCATGTGTGAACTAGAGAACCATGACATCATTACACAAGCACTGAGTACATATGTGAACTAGAGAACCATCAATCAATTCCACTGAGTTAGCACCTTGTTTCAAGTATATTTTTCCAGAGTTCTGACTCTCTACAAACTTCAATGGCTCCCTATTGCCTCTGGGACAAAATATAAATTGCTTAGCTAGGCATTTAAAGCCTTTCACAATCTGTTTCTAGCAGTCTATATTCTACCCAAACAGACCTATTCAATTTCCTCCAAACTCAGAAGTCCATATCCCACTTCCATGCTTTTGCCTAAGTTGTGTCCCATGCCTGAAAGACCCTCTCTCTTCACCTCCACCTCTTAGAATCTCTAGTTTCCTTCAAGGCTCAGTTCATGCACCACCTGGTACATGTACCCCCATATTCCCAAAGGAAAGCTTTGCAGACTCCCCTAGTTCCAGACTCCTCTTCCTCCTCAAATGATCATGTATATCCTTACATGTGTATATGCAGAAATGAACACTCCTTTAAGGACTGGGGGTTTTTGTTTGACTTTTCTTTGTATCTGAAGTGCAGGGGTATATAACTTGGAGTCTGGGGATAGATTTCATTGGGGGATGTGGGGAAATCTGTGAACTTAGATGAAGGGGATATATCTTTATTTCATTCATCTCTAACCAAAATATTACATTTCCTTCAAACATGAATGGAAGCAACAAATCTAGTAGTACTGAACTTTGCCGGGATGCCAGAGGGTCCTATGGCTAAAAAAAAAGTTCAAAACCCCTGCTCTGGGGCCTGGCGGAGGGCATTACATGTGAGACGTGTTTCGTAATTGTGGGATTGAATTAACTTGGTTTGAGTGGAATTGGAAGCTGGAAGCTGCTCAGCTTCAGAGGGAGAGCTTTTCCCTCCCACCCACCCTTAAACTAGTGTTGCAGGGTCCCAGTCCTGGCCTCTCATCTCTCTTCCCCATCCCCTGAGTAACCATCAGCATCGTGGGCTTGCTTGATTGACTGTGTTCTCTAATTCCTGGGAAGCCTGAGAAACAAAGGGAGATTGAAGAGGCAGCTCAGATGCTTCATTATGCTTTAAATGCATGTCGAAGTGTGAGACTGGCTCTGTTTTTGCTCCCTGGCTCCACTCAGACTATGTGGGACATCTCTGTCCTTAGAAGCTGCTTCTGTTTTCACTCAGGATCATTAAGGAATGAAACCATGGCAAGTAATTCTACCGCCATGATTTTACAGCTGCTCCCGCCATTTGGCAACCGGCTAAGGAACAACACCAATGGCTAACCCGCTCTGGTTAAGCTGGCAACAAGTGTCTCATCTTTCGCAGAAATGCCAGCTGCTTAAGTGGAATGGGGACATATTAGGCTTGGACAAAGTAGACCTGTTCATAAAATGAATCTCGAGAGACCAGGAGTGATCCTGAGAAGGATCAAAAGCGTCCTGTCCCATTCGGGGGCTTTAAGGTTGAATGAGGCCTTCTGGGTATGTAACCCTCAGACAAACCATGAGGAGGAAGTTGGCGGTCTTCTCCAGCCAGAATGGGGGGGGGGGGGGTCATGCCTGATCACAGAAGACAACACATAAAAGAGAGAGAAAGGGGATGGGAGAAGGGGATGTGTCAGATCCCGGTGAAGCAGTATGGAAGCTGATTCTGGGCTAAGATAGGGCAAAAGCTCATCCAGGAGAGCTCAGGTTAGTTCTGTGGGTGGTATCTAGAGGAGGAGATGGGGATGATGGCCAAAATGGAAGTGGTATAGCATGATAGATGACTAGAGTGCTCTGTTTAGTTACCCATGTTCAAGAAAGGAAGACAACCTGATGTTCGCTGGATCGGCAAGTGGTTTTTGTCCACATCTTTCGGGAAATCCTCCCCAAAGGATTAACTACACATACTAGAGGCCTTCCTCTGCAACTCTCAATATTTCACGGAGACCCAGTGCTCAGGACGTCCATCTCTTCCCTCTTAGTCTCAATGTGGGACCAGCTCTCTGCCCTTTCCCTTCCTGAATTCTCCAGTCCAAGAACGAGTGGATGGAGGAGAAGCTGCCCCCTTGAGAAGATCACCACTCTATTAAAACAGTGGCAGATTGCTGAAGGGTCTTGAGACCATCCGATACAAATGCAGTAGAGCTTATACCCCACGGAGCATGCACAAGAACAGGCCTCTAGTGGTCCCACCAGGAAGTGCGCCCTGAATCTCCCCTCTAAATTTCCAGGAACTGCAGAATATATATGACTCAAAACTGAAAATGTTTTGAGAAGATTAGAAAAAAAGTCCTCTTATTGGCCATGGATCGGGAAGAAGTATTGACTCATGGGACCTTGAAAAATAAGTGACTCTACCCTCAGTCTCCTCTTCCCATGTGCAGATCATGTCAAGACGAGCCAAGTGTCCCCACTGGAAGGGTGGTGCTGGTAGTGGTGATGGTTTCATTTCCCCACTCGGGCCCCAAGTTGGCTCATGAACGCATGACAGCTAGAGCACATGTCCTACTTGGGCAATCCTGAATCTGGGTCTCTAGCTGCCTCTAGCTTCTTGGAGCCCTAGCGCCATCTTTAGTTTTGTCTTCCTTTCTTGAATTTAGGTAACAACAGAGCACTCTAGTCATCTATCATGCTATACCACTTCCATTTTGGCCATCATCCCCATCTCCTCCTCTAGATACCACCCACAGAACTAACCTGGGCTCTCTTGGGTGAGCTTTTGCCCTATCTTAGCCCAGAATCAGGCTTCCATACCGCTTCACAGGATCCAACACATCCCCTTCCCCCATCCCCTTTCTGTCTCTCCTTTTTGTATTGTCTTCTCTGATTAGCATGTAACCTAGAAGGGATTGTTTTGACAGTACAAAGATGAGGTGAAATGTAAAATGTTTACTCAGCAGTCCCACAAAGTGCTTCGTGAGACACATGATGCCTTTTAGATGTTTAAGTTTCAACCTCCAGAGAGAAGATAATAGCAGTTATGTTGCTGCTGCACTTGCTTAAGGTTTCCCATTAAAGCACTCTGCTAAGTTTTAGGTGCATCAAACATTCCTTTTGTGTAGAGGAAATAGCAATCTTAGGCTTGATCACTAGTGTGAGTACCTTTTTATTCCCCATTTTGAAAAGGCCCTAGATACAAGCGCAACTTATCTTAAGTAATGTTCCTTAGAACACTGGGTGGAGAATTTAAAAGAACCAAGGAGTGAGAGTCAAGAATCTGACCCCAAACCAGAGTGGCTGCTGGCTCTAGAATTGAGGAAGGCTCCTTATTGAAAATGAAGATGGAAGGGTCAGCTAGATGGCACTGCAGCAGATAGAGCACCAGCCCTGGTGTCAGGAGGACCTGAATTCAAATTCTGCCTCAGACACCTGACACTTATTAGTTATGTGACACTGGGCAAAATGAAAGAAAGAAAGAAAGAAAGAAAGAAAAGAAAGAAAGAAAGAAAGAAAGAAAGAAAGAAAGAAAGAAAGAAAGAAAGAAAGAAAGAAAGAAAGAGAAGAAAGAAAGAAAGAAAGAAAGAAAGAAAGAAAGAAAGAAAGAAAGAAAGAGAGAGAGAGAGAGAGAGAGAGAAAGAAAGAAAGAAAGAAAGAAAGAGAGAGAGAGAGAGAGAGAAAGAAAGAAAGAAAGAGAGAGAGAAAGAGAGAAAGAGAGAAAGAAAGAAAGAAAGAAAGAAAGAAAGAAAGAAAGAAAGAAAGAAAGAAAGAGAGAAAGAGAGAAAGAAAGAAAGAGAAAGGGAGAAAGGGAGAAAGGGAGAAAGAGAAAGGGAGAAAGGGAGAAAGGGAGAAAGAGAGAGAGAAAGAGAGAAAGGGGAGAAAGAGAGAAAGAGAGAAAGAGAGAAAGAGGGAGAAAGAGAAAGAGAGAAAGAGAGAGAAAGAGAGAAAGAGAGAAAGGGAGAAAGAGAGAAAGAAAGAGAGAAAGAGAAAGAAAGAGAGAGAGAAAGAAAGAGAGAAAGAGAGAAAGAGAAAGGGAGAAAGAGAGAAAAAGAGAAAGAAAGAAAGATAGAAAGAAAGAGAGAAAGAGAGAAAGGAAGAGAGAGAGAAAGAGAGGAAGAGAGAGAGAGAAAGAGAGAAAGGAAGAGAGAGAGAGAGAAAGGAAAGAAGGAAGGAAGGAGGAAAAAAAGGAAGGAGGAAAGAAAAGAAAAAAGAAAATTGAGTGGGAACATCATCCCACTTCTCTTAGCTAAACAGTCATTCTTATTGGGAAACAAGGTGCCCTGCTTTCTTAAGGTCCATGAAGTGAATGTATCTGCCCCATGTACTGGAGCCAGGGAGCATTGCCAAGGATTGGCTCTGCTCAGCTTGGCTTATCAATAAGGGAAAACTTGTGAAAATTAAACAGAAGCAGATTTAGGCTCCGTATCAAGGAGAACTTTGCAACTGTTGTTTAGTCATGTCTGACTGTGACCTCTTTTGGGAATTTTTTTGGCAAAGACACTGGAGCGGTTTGCCATTTTCTTCTCCAACTTATTTTACAGATGAAGAAACTGAGGCAAAGAGGATGAACTGACTTGGTAAGGCTAGTATGTGTCTGAGGCTGGATTTTAACTCAGGTCTTCCTGACTGCAGGCCTGGTGCTCTATCCATTGCACCACCTAGAGTTATTCAAAGTAGAGTAAGTTGTTGGCTCATTCTTTCAATACATATTAAGCAGCATACTGGAGGTGATGGGGAGGATTCAACACATGCACAAGATAAGTGTGATTCAAGATGAGGAGTGGCTGAATAAAAGTCAGAATATTCTAGGAAAAACTGCAGTTTTGTTTACCATATTACCCCATACAATTGAGGAAAGGGAAAAAAAATCCCTTTCAGTTGTGAGAAATATCCCAAATGCCTAGCAGTGACTTACGGTTAACGGATTATGAATATTTGTTCATTGCATTAAAATGTGGAAATAAAAGCAGAACTAGTCGCTCTCTCTTGGCTTTCTGTCCTCTGTGTCTCTGTTTCTCTCTATATCTCTCTCTGTGTCTCTGTCTCTGTTTCTCTTTGTATATATCTCTCTATGTGTCTCTGTTTCTGTGTTTATGTCTTTGTCTCTCTCTATGCTTGTCTCTGTTTCTCTCTGAATATGTTTGTCTCTTTCTCTGTCTCCGTGTCTGTTTCTCTCTGTGTCTATATTTGTGTCTCTGTGTCTCTATTTCTTTGTGTGTATGTCTATCTCTCTGTGTCTGTGTGTCTCTGTTTCTTTCTGTGTCTGTCTCTATTTCTCTGTGTCTGTCTCTGTCTCTTTGTGTCTCTTTCTCTCTCTGTATCTCTGCCTCTGTTTCCTTCATTGGATGTCTCTGGGCTTTCTGATAGCTTCATCACTGGAATATTATAGAGCTAAAGATTCAAATGCTGTCTAGAGATAGGAAAAAAAGGATTTGTCTTAAAGACAAACGCAGACGTGGCTACCTTGGAAAAGAGAAGGGTTCCCCTCTGGAAGTTAAGGCTGACCGAGGCTGGAGTGTTTACTCTTCTGATTCTTGTTTAGGCCCGAGATGGGCCAGTGGCTGCTGAGGCCGCTCCCAGCTCTGAGATTCTGGCTTTGCAACCCCTGCCCCCTTGCTGAAGTAGGTGTGTGGCTTGGTGGCTAACAAGGGGACTACTTTGTCATCTCAGAATACCCTGAGCTAACAAGGGGACTACTTCGTCATCTCAGAGCACCCAGTTTTATTCCTCTTTGAGTTGGTTGAGGAGTGAGCCTTCTTTCCTGACTGAGTTCCGAGGTGGTTTGGACCCAAACTATGTGGAAAGGGAGAAGATCTGACTATGGGAGGCAGGCTTACTGGGCTGCAGGACCCGAGGAGGCCCCTGAAGTGGACAGGAACTACCGAGTCACAACAGGACCGATGGCCGGAATGTTAGGCAATCCTGCTAGGCCAGGAGAAGGCCCAAGTGGGGCCTCAGGCTCAAGGTGCTGGACCCCTACCCAAACTTAACAGCCACTCACTCGTGTTCCAGGTCTCACCTGTGCCTCTCTCGGCAGCTTTTCACCCCTTGGATCCAGAGTCTAACACACTGAAAACCAGATCCCACAGATTAAAGATGGGGCTGAGAGAGTAAGGCTGGTTGTTAGAGCTAGGTCCGAGGTCTGACTGCATGGGCCAGCGGTGCTGCCCTTGTTGAGGTCTGGAGCCTCTGTGGAGCGATCAGCTCAGCCCAGAACCCAGGGTGGAGCTGATTTTCTGGGTGGGGATTGTGGTCCCAGCTATGGGGACAAAGGCATTGGGAGGTCAGGAAGCCAAGCCATTCATGGAACCTCCTTTGTACTGCTTCCCACAGCCCCCTCAAGCAGGAACTTGGCTTGGAAATCATCTGGGCCTCCCCTTGCCGAGCTCCCTGTGGAGCCCTGCCAGCCTACAGACCCTCCCTGTGTCCTCCTTTCTCCTTAGGACCTAACTGACCATGCAGGCCCTTTACTCCAGCCTGAATCCCTGTCCTCGGGATAGTCACTTGGTCTAGATAAAGAAATCCAGCCCAGCCCTCTCCAGCTGATTTCTGGCCTGTTTCCAGTGACCCAGTGGCTTCCTTCCCCGTGATGCTGGGCATCTCACCACACTCCCTGGCCTGGGAAGTCTTCCCTTACTATATTCCAAGTGGAAAGAGGGATTCACCTGACCAAGGGCAAGGATCATAATTGCCCAGTGCTTTGGATAGACAAAGGACACCAATTATTTTCCCTCTCCATCTCTGTATCCTTTTGGACAAGGCCAAGTAAGGGATTTGTTTCCTTTAACTATATGTATTTGTTATAAAGCACTTCTTTTTAAAAAAAATTGTTCCATTGATAGGAAATAGAAAAAAACCAAATGTTTGAACTCTGACTTAGGAACTCCAACTAATACAATGTTTTTCAGTCCTGTCCAACTCTTTGTGGCGCTATTTGGGGTTTTCTTGGCAAAGATACTGGAATAGTTGGCCATTTTCTTCTCCAGCTCATTTTACAGATGAGGAAACTGAGGCAAACAGGGTTAAGTGATTTGCCCAGGGTCACAGCTACTAAGAGGAAGATGAGTTTTCCCTGAGTCCAGGCAGGGTGTTCTGTGCATTAGGGCGCCGCCTAGCTGCCCCAATGCAATAACCAACCACAATTGCAGAGGATTTCTGGTAAGATAAGGTTGCCCTCTCCCAGACAAGAGAGGCAAATTAAAACCCAAGTTTGGAGAGGATTTGGGTTGTTGTTTTTTGTTGTTGTTGTTGGTTTTGTTGTTGCTTCTGCTTTTGGACACAACCAGTGCAGGAATTTGTTTTGCTTGACTACATGTTTGTAATGGATTTCGTTTTCCTTTGCCCTCTGAAGGAGGCTTGGGGAGAAGGGAGAGGGAGAGAATTTGGACCAGGAAATAAAATAAAACTAAATTTTAAAATGAAGAAACAAGAAAAAAAAATGTTCTTCCATCAAAAAAGTAAGTTTTTTAAAATGCCATTAAAAAAAACAAAACAAACAAAGAAAAAAACTTTGCCTTTTTTAGTTGTCCTCTCTTTAGGAGGCTTGAAGAGAGAGGGAAAGGAAGAGAATTTGGACCAGAAAATAAAATAAAATTGAATTTTAAAATGAAGAAAAAAGAAAAAAAGAAAAAATGTTCTTCCATCAGAAAAAAAGGAAGTTTTAAAAAATGCCCATTAAAAAAATAAACAAATAAACAAAAAAAAAAAACCTTTGTCTTTGTTAGTTGCCCTCTTTAGGAGGCTTGAAGAGAGGCAAAAAGGAGAGAATTTGGACCAGAAAATAAAATAAAATTGAATTTTAAAATGAAGAAAAAAAGAAAAAATGTTCTTCCATCAGAGAAAAGGAAGTTTTTTAAAATGCCATTAAAAAAAAACAAACAAACAAAAAAAAAACTTTGCCTTTTTTAGTTGTCCTCTTTAGGAGGCTTGAAGAGAGAGGGAAAGGAAGAGAATTTGGACCAGAAAATAAAATAAAATTGAATTTTAAAATGAAGAAAAAAGAAAAAAAGAAAAAATGTTCTTCCATCAGAAAAAAAGGAAGTTTTAAAAAATGCCCATTAAAAAAATAAACAAATAAACAAAAAAAAAAAACCTTTGTCTTTGTTAGTTGCCCTCTTTAGGAGGCTTGAAGAGAGGCAAAAAGGAGAGAATTTGGACCAGAAAATAAAATAAAATTGAATTTTAAAATGAAGAAAAAAAGAAAAAATGTTCTTCCATCAGAGAAAAGGAAGTTTTTTAAAATGCCATTAAAAAAAAACAAACAAACAAAAAAAAAACTTTGCCTTTTTTAGTTGTCCTCTTTAGGAGGCTTGAAGAGAGAGGGAAAGGAAGAGAATTTGGACCAGAAAATAAAATAAAATTGAATTTTAAAATGAAGAAAAAAGAAAAAAAGAAAAAATGTTCTTCCATCAGAAAAAAAGGAAGTTTTAAAAAATGCCCATTAAAAAAATAAACAAATAAACAAAAAAAAAAAACCTTTGTCTTTGTTAGTTGCCCTCTTTAGGAGGCTTGAAGAGAGGCAAAAAGGAGAGAATTTGGACCAGAAAATAAAATAAAATTGAATTTTAAAATGAAGAAAAAAAGAAAAAATGTTCTTCCATCAGAGAAAAGGAAGTTTTTTAAAATGCCATTAAAAAAAACAAACAAACAAAAAAAAAACTTTGCCTTTTTTAGTTGTCCTCTTTAGGAGGCTTGAAGAGAGAGGGAAAGGAAGAGAATTTGGACCAGAAAATAAAATAAAATTGAATTTTAAAATGAAGAAAAAAGAAAAAACGTTCTTCCATCAGAAAAAAGGAAGTTTTAAAAAATGCCCATTAAAAAAACAAACAAACAAACAAAAAAACCTTTGTCTTTTTTAGTTATCCTCTTTAGGAGGCCTGAAGAGAGGGGAAAGGGAAAGAATTTGGACCAGAAAATAAAATTGAATTTTAAAATGAAGAAAAAAGAAAAAAATGTTCTTCCATCAGAAAAAAAGGAAGTTTTTTTTAAAATGCCATTAAAAAAAAAACAAAAACAAAAACAAAAAAAACAACAAAAAAACAACTTTGTCTTTTGTAGTTGTTCTCTTTAGAAGGCTTAAGGAAAGGGGAGCGGGAGAGAATTTAGAGCTAAAATAAAATTGAATTTTAAAACGAAGAAAAAAGAAAAAATCTTCTTCCATCAGAAAAAAAGGAAGTTAAAAAAATGCCATTTAAAAAAACCTTTGTCTTTGTTAGGTGTTTAGAGCGCCCTCGTGTGACCATCAGAGTTATTGCAGAGAACATATTAATTTGAAGTTCAGCGTTCATCTAATTTATAATGAGAATTCCCTTCCCCTCCCACTTTAATAAGTAAAGTTCTGCAGAGCCATTAGTTAGGTTTTGGCAGGTCTCCTGTCCCCATTCCGGGTACTCTGACACCATTGCTCTCCAGGGAGATAACTCTGGACTTACCCGACTCCGAAAAAGAAGCCGTACTTTGAAAGCGGAAAATGCTTTGCTCTCTCTAACTGCGATCTAGGACAAGAACCTAGAACAGAGTTTGACCCCTTGGGGAGTATATGTGTCCTCCTGATATGTGACATGTTATCAGTTCAGTTGGATATGGAGTTTTCTATCTAGTAACTGCTGTGTCATCAAGACTGAGTTGACAATGTTTGCAGAAGTCTCCTGTGACCATGGGCAAGTATCTCTCAGTTTCCTCATCTGGAAAATTGGAAGGAAGGAATTGGACTAGATGAGTTCTAGGTCTATTATTTTATGGAACCATATATAGAAAGTGCTTTATAAATCTTTTAAAGCATGACAAATTTAGTTATTACCCTACGATAATAAAGGAACTTCAGAGTCAGAATCTCATTGCCAGTCCCTCAACTCTTGCTGGAATTCTCTCCTTCCTCATCTCTGCCTCCTGGTTTTCTTGGCATCCTTCAAGTCCCAAAAGTCTTTCCATTTCTCAGTTTTCTCATCTGGAAAATTGGAAGGAAGGAGTTGGACTAGATACTATTATTTTATTATTATTATTATTTTTTTATTATTATTATTAGTTGGACTAGGGCTATTATTTTATGAGACCGTATATAGAAAGTGCTTTGTAAATCTTAAAGCATGATGTAAATTTGAGTTATTATTACTACTATTATTATTTTCATTATTGGATGATAATAAAGGAACTTCAGAGTCAGAATCTCGTTGCCAGTCTCTCAACTCTTGCTGGAATTCTTCATCTCTGCCTCTTGGCTTCTTTGGTTTCCTTTAAGTCCCAAAAGACTTTCCATCTCTCAGTTTCCTCATCTTGAAAATTGGAAGGAAGGAGTTGGACTAGATGTATTCTAGGTCAATATTTTATGAGACTGTATATAGAAAGTGCTTTGTAAATCTTAAAGCATGATTTAAATTTAGTTATTACCTTATGATAATAAAGGAACTTCAAAATCAGAATCTCATTGCCAGATCCTCAACTCTTGCTGGAATTCTCTCCTTCCTCTTCACTGCCTCCTGGCTTCCTTCAAAAACTTCACCATCTACAGAAAGCCCTATCCCTATCCTCCATACTTAGTGCCTTCCCTTTGATCCTTCAATCCAAAGGATTCTGTCTCTAGTTTGTTTGTCCAATATGACGTTTGCAATGTTATCTCCCCCATCAGAATGTGAACTCCTTGAGAAAAGATAATGATTTTTCATCTTGTCCATCTTTCATCTTTTCATCTTCTCATCCTTTCTTTGTATCTCTGACTCAAAGTATGTAAATTAATAGAAACTTGTTGACTGACTGTTCCTTGAACTTATCCTCCCTTTTCTCATTTCCTTTCTATATGATGAATGTTTCCTCCCCTTCAAGGTCCAGTTCAGATGTCATTCCCTCCATTTGAAATCCCCTGGTCCCCTCAGCTGGGAAGAAGCTCTCCCTACTTAAATTTCCCATAGCACTTTGAACTACTCCATCATAGTTGTATCACGAACACAGGATTTGGGCCCCAAAGGGAACTTAGTCTTAATAGATTTAGAGCTGGAAAAGACCTTAGAGGTCATTTAGTCTAAACCATTGATTGTTTGTTCATCCTTCCTTTTTGGAGAGGATCAATCACATCAGGAGGAGGATGTCTTGACTTGCAAGTGACTTGGATTCCAGTGAGGCAGGACCGTGCAAAGTCATCAGCCTCGTTCCAATAGACTTGGGATGGAAAATGCCAATCACATCCAGAGAGAGAACTGGGGAGACTGAATGGGGATCAAAGCACAGGATTTTCACCTTTTTGGTTTTTTCTTTCTTGTGTTTTTTTTTTTCCTTTTGGATCTAATTTTTCTTGCACAACATGACAAATATGGAAATATGTTTAAAAAGATCACGCATATTTAACCTAAGTTTGCTGTCTTGGGGTGGGGGAGGTAAGGAAGGGAGGGGAAAAAAATTTTGGAACACAAAGTTTTGCAAAGATGTATGTTGAGGGACAGCGAATTCAGGAGATCCTGAGTTCAAATCTGGTCTCAGACACTTAACACTTCCTAGCTGTGTGACCCTGGGCAAGTCACTTAACCCCAGCCTCAGGGGAGGAAAAAAAGGTATGTTGAAAACTATCTTTATATGTATTTGGAAAAATAAAATACTATTGGGACAAAAAAGTCATCAGCCTCACTTTCTCCCCAGAGCTATCAGGGTCCAGTGGCAAGTCAGGACAACTGGTGGTGGTTCAGAAACTTATTTTATATATAAAGAAACTGAGGCTCAGAGAGGTTAGATGATTTGCCTCAAATCACATAGCTGGTAAGTAGCACAGTCAGTATTTGAACCTAAATCTCCTGCCTCCGGATCCAGAGCATTTTTATCACACCACATTCTTCTCTTGTAATCTTCCCTGTTTGATTGGAAATATCATAAGGGCAAGCATTGGCTTGTTCATCCATAAAAGCTGCTCAACGGAAAGAGACATCTATGTGCCAAAATGTTTGTGGCAGCTCTTTTTGTTGTAGCTAGAAACTGGAAGATGAATGGATGTCCATCAGTTGGAGAATGGTTGGGTAAATTGTGGTATATGAAGGTTATGGAATATTATTGCTCAGTAAGAAATGACCAGCAGGAGGAATATAGAGAGGCCTGGAGAGACTTAAATCAACTGATGCTGAGTGAAATGAGCAGAACCAGAAGATCACTGTATACTTCAACAACGATACTGTATGAGGATGTATTCTGATGGAAGTGGAAATCTTCAACATAAAGAAGATCCAACTCACTTCCAGTTGATCAATGATGGACAGAGGTAGCTACACCCAGAGAAGAAACACTGGGAGGGGAATGTAAATTGTTAGCACTAATATCTGTCTGCCCAGGTTGCATATACCTTTGGATTCTAATGTTTATTGTGCAACAAGAAAATGATATTCACACACATGTATTGTACTTAGACTATATTGTAACACATGTAAAATGTATGGTATTGCCTGTCGTCGGGGGGAGGGAATAAGGGAGGGGGGGTAATTTGGAAAAATGAATACAAGGGATAATATTATAAAATATATATATATATATATATAATAAAAAAAAAAAAAAAAAAAAAAAAAAAAAAAAAGCTGCTCAAAGGGGCAAAATCTCCAGTAACCATTGGGGAATCCTAGGCTAGAGAATTTAGTTCAAGAGATTGACTCTCCTCCACAGTTCAGGCACTGCCCCCCCCCCACTCAGTTAATTTTTTTTTTCCCCCTGAGGCTGGGGTTAAGTGACTTGCCCAGGGTCACACAGCTAGGAAGTGTTAAGTGTCTGAGACCAGATTTGAACTCGGGTCCTCCTGAATTCAGAGCTAGTGCTCTATCCACTGCGCTACCTAGATGCCCCCCCTCAGTTAAATTGAAATCAGAATTAAGAGAAATCCCTCCCCAAGTCAGTCTCATAGTCTAAACTCTGTGGATTGTAGAATATTCCCAAATTCCTAACTATCCTGTCATAGCCCATTGAGCTCTTTTCTGTCATGACAGACTCCCTGTTTTCCTTCACTGTTCCTTGGCCTAGCTATTTCCCATCACAGGCACTTCTAGACTAGTGCCCCACCCTACCACCAATTACTTCCTATATATTGTATTTACTGCATTAGGGGGAGCTCAAAGCCTATTTAAGTTTTGCTGGCTAATCTGAAAGGCCAGGAATGTGGCTAGGACACTGGAAGAGACTATGACTTGGCCCTCAGACTTAGATTTGTCTTCCTGCCTTTTCTGAACCCATTCATCCATCAACTGGGGAGACTTGAAGACATTGGAGATTGAAACCTGGGAGGACTCTGAGAGGTTTGGTAGTTATTATGTAAATAGCTCTTATAAGGATAATAACTTTATGTAGACTTCAGAGACTGAAATTCAGAGATGTTAAGAGCTCACCATAAACTAGGGGAAGGTTGCTTTTTTCCTCCCCTCGTGATATTGTTAGCCCAATGATTTCTAATACTTCGTTTATCTTAATGTTCATTTTTTAAATTTTTGAGGTTTAAATTCTCTCCCTTCCTCCAGTCTCACTCCAAGTTATTGAGAAGGCAAGCAATGTGAAGTCATGTAAAACATCCATATTACCCAATGTTGCAAAAAAAAAAACAAAAAAAAAACCTCAGAAAAGTGAAGTGTTCACTTTCACTTTTACTTTTACTTTTACTTCTTTTATTTTCTTTATTGAAAGTTTTTTTTTAATCTGTTTTGTTTTACAACATAAGTATTATGGAAATGTTTTGCCTTGCTACATATGTATAACCTATAAGGAACTGCTTGCCTTCTCAATGAGAGGGGGGAGTCCAAGTGAGGAGGGAGAAAATTTGGAACTCAAAGCTTTAAAAATGAGTGTTTTAAAAAAAATTTTTTTAAAACATATAACAGGGGAAAAATAAAATACTAACTTAGAAGATGTTGGGGGGGGGGAGTATGTTTCAATCCGTACTCAGAATGCATCAGTTCTCTGAAAATAGATAACATTTTTTTTATCATGAGTCTTTTGGAACTGTCTTGGATCATCATCTTCATCAGGGTAACTAAGTCTTTCACAGTTGATTATTGTTACAATATTGCTGTTATTTTTTATTTTTTTTTTTGCCAACAATCTTCTAGTTTTGCTCACACTTTGTATGAGTGCATATAAATCTTTCCAGGTTTTTCTGAAACCATCCTACCCAGCACAATAATATTCAGTCACTATTGTACACCACAGCTTGTTCACCATTCCCCAGTTGATGGCCTTCCACTCAATTTCCAATTCTTTGCCACCACAGGAAGAGCTGCTACAAATATTTTTTTGTATGAATAGGTCCTTTTCCCTTATGTTTGAGCTCTATGGGATACAGATCTAACAATGGTCAAAAACCATGTACAATTTTATAGACCTTTGGTCATAGATACAAATTGTTCAGGTCTGATTTTATTTGTGTGAAAAATGTTTCGTAATTGTGTTCACTAGAGTTCCTGGGTTTGTCTTGCCAGGTAAACTCCCAAGTTTTTTATATTATATACAGTTATTTTAAATGGAATTTCTCTATTTCTTGCTGCTGTACTTTGTTGGTAATATGTAGAAATGCTAATGATTTATGTGGGTTTATTTTATATTCCTGAGAAATGCCTATTTATATCCTTTGACCATTTGTCATTTGCAGAATGGTTATTATATTTATAAATTTAGCTCAATCCGTATACATTTGAGAAATGAAGCCTTTATCAGAGAAATTTGTTGTATCATTTTTCTACTTTCCTTCTTAATTTGGCTGCATTGGTTTGTGCGAGACCATTTTTAATTTAAAGTAATCAAAATTACACATTTCATTTCCTGTGGTCATAAACTCTTCCCTTCTCCTTGGATCTGAAGGTATATTTCCCTCATAATTTGTTTATGATCTCCCCTAATTTGCTTATAATCTCACCCTTTACATCTAAATCATGTAGCCATTTCAATCTTATCCTAGTATACGGAGTGAAAAATTAGTCTATGCCTACTTTCTGCTTTCCAGTTTTCCCAGAAATTTTTGTTAAATAGCAAATTCTTATTCCAAAAGCTTAGATCTTTTGGTTTTCCAAACACTAGATTATTATGGTCATTTACTGCTATATTATTGTAATCTAATCGATTCCACTGATTCATTCCATTTATTTCTTAACCAGTAGTAGATTCTTTTGATGTTTATAGCTTTTTAAGACAGCTTGAAATCTGGTACTATTAGATTGCTTTCCCCACCCCGCCACCCCCCACCCCCGTCCCTAATTCCCTTGGTATCCTTGATCTTTCATTCTTCCAGACGAATGTTGTTATTATTTTTTCTGGATCTATAAATAATTCTTTAGTAGTTTGTTTGATTGGTATGTTATTGAATAAGTAAATTAATTTAAGTTAAATTGTCATTTTATTGTTTTGGCTTGGCGTATCCATGAGGAAATGATATTTCTCTAGTTGTTTATTTGTATGAAATATTTTGTAATTGAGTTCATAAAGTTCCTGGGTTTGCCTTGGCAGATGGACTCCCAAGTATTTAATATTTTCTGCAGTTATTTTAAATGGACTTTCTCTTTCTATCTCTTCCTGCTAGGTTTTGTTGATAACATACAGAAATGCTAATGGTTGATATAAGTTTATTTTTCCTCTTTGAATCAATTCAAATGAAATTGAAGTTCAAATGTTGCCCACCACCACCTCTGTTTCCCTCTATTGTAAAAGCTGTTTTTTGCATGCTTCTTTTATATGAAATAATTTTTCTCCACTATTCCTCTCCCCCTTTCCTTGCTCCAGTTTTTCCCTCCTTTTTTACCTTTCTATTTTTTTTGAGAGCCTCCCAACATAGTCAAATCATACCCATAGTCTCTGTGTAGACTTCTTTTAACTGCCCTAATAATGATAAAGTTCTTCTGAGTTATGTGTATTCTTTTCCCATACGAATGCAAACAACTTAATCACATTAAGTCTCTTATGATTTCTGTTTCATGAATGAAATAAGCAGAACCAGGAATACATTGTACACAATAACAGCAAGAATGTATAATGATCAGCTATGAAAGACTTGGTTCTTCTCAGCGGTTCAGTGATCCAAAACAATCTCAATAGACTTTGCTCAGAAAATGCCATCTGCATCCAGAGAGAACTATGGAGACTAAATGTAAATCAACACATGCTAGGTTCACTTGTTTTTTCTGTTGTTTTTTTTTTTTAAATCTCTCCCATGATTTTTTTCCCTTCTGATTGGATTTTTCTTTCCCAACATGATTCATAAAGTAATGTGTATTAAAAATAAATAAATTTATCAGGAAAAAAATTGATTTCTCTTTCATGTTTATCTTGCTATATTTTTCTTGAGTATTATGTTTGAATGTCAGATTTTCTATTCTACTCTAGTCTTTACAGCAGGAATGTTTGAAAAATCTTCTACTTCATTAAATATCCATCCCTTCTACCCCTGCCCCCACTCGAAAGTATTATATTCATTTTTGCTGGGTAGGTTATTTTTGGCTGTATTCCTAGCTTCCTTGCCTTTGAGAATGTCATATTTCAAGTCCTTTACTCCTTCAAAATGTAAGCTGCTAAATCCTTGTATGATCCTGACTATGGATCCATGATATTTGAATGGCTTCTTTCTGATTGCTGGCGATTTTTTCTCTTTGATCTGAGAGCTCTGAAACTTGGCTATGTTTCTGGGAGTTTTTATTTTGGGATCCTTTTAAGGAGATGATCAGTGGATTCTTTCACTTTCCATTTTACCCTTTGCTTCTAAGATTTTAGCAGTTTTCTTTGTAATTTCTTGAAATATTATATTTATGCTCATTTTTTGATCATGGCTTTCAGATAGTTCAGTAATTCATAAATTAGCTCTCCTTGATTTATTTTCCAGGTCATTGCTTTTTAAATTAGATTCTTCACTTTTTTTTTCATTCTTTTGACTTTGTTTCACTGTTTCTTGATGACTCGTGAAATCATTAGCTTCTACTTGCTCAATTCTAATTTTTAAGAAATTATTTTCCTCCATAAGCTTTTAAACTTTTTTTCCCCATTTGAACAATTTTCCTTTTTAAAGAGTTCTTTTCTTCAATGAATTTTTGGGCCTCTTTTACCATTTGATCAATTTTGGTTTTTTAATATGGCATTTTTTTCATAAAGTTTTTGTATTTTTCTTACCAAGCTGTTACCTTTTCAATATTTTCTTTCATAATTCTCTCTTCCCAAAATTTCCTTTGCTACTCATATCTTTCTTTAGCTCTGGTAGTTATTTTTGGATTTATGTTCAATTTGGATCTTTTCTTTGAGGCTTTGTTTGTAGTTCTTTTTGTGTTGCTGTCTTTTTCTGAGTATTTCTAGATCTTCCTCTGTCACCATAATAGCTTTTTATGACCACTTTTTTCTTTGTTGTAGTTTGCTCACTTTTCCACCCTATTTCTTTACTTTGAACTTTATGTTAAAGTTCTCCATACATTTGGGATCTGTTCTCCCTGGGGGGTGTGGGGGAGGCACTATTCCAAGCTTCAGACTTATTCATGCTGCTGTTTTCAGAGCTAGTTCTGGAGGCCTACAGATTTTCAGTGCTTCCAAGGTGGTGTGATCAGGGGATAACTGTCATCACTGCTCTCTGAGTCTACTAGCTCTCTAATTCTTATCCAGGAAGGGTCTTGTTCCCCTGCATTCTAAAGCACTAGTGTTGTTCTCTGCTCTTGAACTATGACCAGATTCCCTGCTCCCCTGAAGCCATAAGTGCTAGTGCTTTTGCCCTATAGCTGCATTTGGCAGTAAAGTTCCTTAATAGTAGTCAATCCTGTTCCCAGGGCCAGTACAGAGATTTCCTGCAGTCTCTTTCTGACCGGTTGCCCAATCTACCTATCTAAGCTGAGAGCTCCCTAAACTACTACTGCTGCTGCTGCCTCACCTATTTCCAATGCTCACCATCAGTGTTACCATTTTATATGGTCTGCCAGTCCCCACCCCAGTATCATAGATCTTTCTGTCAACCTTCTAAATTGTCTTAGACTGCAGAAGTATCTCACCCTTTCAGGCCATTTCTACTGGTCTTGTGATAGAGAGTCATCTGCACCCAGAGAGAGGACTGTGGGGACTGAGTGTAGATCACAACAGAGTATTTTCGCTTTTTTATTGTTGTTTGCTTGAATTTTGTTTTCTTTCTCATTTTTTTCCTTTTTTATTTGATTTTTCTTGTGCAGCATGATAATTTTGGAAATAGGTATAAAAGAATTGCACATGCTTAACATAGATTGGATTATTAGGGGAAGGGGGGAAGGGAAGGGAAAATTTGGAACACAAGGTTTTGCAAGAGTGAATGTTGAATATTACATATACATGTGTTTTGAAAATAAAAGGCTTTAATTAAAAAAAAAGAAAGAAATATCTCACCCTGACTTTTTGTTGACTCTTGTGCTCCAGATTTTGATTCGATGTGTTATATTAAAATTGTTTGGAGGGGAATGTTGAGGAAATTGACTGGCTTTCTGCCTCTACTTCACCATATTGACTCCTCCACTCTTGAGTTTGTGTCTTGATCCTCTCTGTTATCATAATAGCTTTTTATACTCAGCTTCTTCTTCTCCTTCTCTTCCTCCTCCTCTTCCTCCTTCTCTTTCTCCTCCTTCTTCTTGCTGCTTCTGCTACTTGTGCTGCAGTTTCTTGACCTCCTCCTTCTTCTTTTTTTTGGTTGTTTACTCATTTTTCCAATACATTTCTTGACTTTGAAATTTATATTTAGGTTGGGCTCTTCTCATCTTAGTGAAAGAGGAGACTGGGAATGAGGCACTGTCCCAAGCTTTTTTTCCCTGCTCTTTTCACAACTACTTGAGGAGGGGGAGGGGTGTCCTCTAAGCTTTCCGAGCTTCCAAGGTGGTATGATTTAGGAAAAGGTTTGGTTACTGCTATCCTGATCTGTGACCTAGCCACAAGGTATAATGTAACTTTGATCCAGAACTGTGTACAAGCAATGGAGTTACCAAACAACACCTGATCCTACTCCCAGTGCTAACCAGAGGACCCCATAATCTCTTTCTGACCAGTTTTCTAATCCCCTCATTATCTCTGAGCTGAGATCTGCCGAAGCTATTGCTGCCATTCCTGCTGCCTCCAAATGCTGTGTACAATCTCCAGCCTCCATTTCTGTGTCATAAATCTCTCCCCACCAACCTCTTCATTTGTTTTGGGCTCAACAAATGTCTCACCTCAACTTCTTGTTGACTTTGCTGCTATAGAATTCAATTTGTTTTAAAGTTGTTCAGGAGGAAATGTTAGAAGAACTAGGCTGCAGTATTTCCTCTACTCCATCTTGCTAAAATCAGGAGTAGTTGGGAGCTGATTTTCTATTTTTTAAATGTCTCTGATTTTAGAACCAAGCCACTCATTCTTGACAGCCCAGAAGGCAAGGATTTCAACTGAACCTCGAAATTTGAGATAGTTAGGTATTGCAGTGAATAGAAAGCTTGGAACATAGGAAGACCTGAGTTCAAATCCAGCCCCAGACACTTACTAGTTGTGTGACCCTGGCAAGACACTTAAACTGTGTTTGTCTCAGTTTCCTCATCTGTAAAAGGGGATAAAACGATAGCACCTACCTGTTATTATTATCTGGAAACAAGGAGAAATTCCACCATCACATTTTCGTAGGGCTGTGAACCAAAACATCCAGTAGCGACTGTGTATGTGCCCACAGAAGCCGTGACCAGAAGTAGCAGTGAAGACTCTGTGTCCCATGGGGATAAGTGGAGAGCAGGCTTCATAAGAGCAGAATAATGACTTCACCAGCTGACCTTAGTCCCTGTGAAGCATCAGAAACATGAATTGACTTTTTGCCAGTCAGTCAACAAGCATTCGTTAAACAATTACAATTCACCAGGCACTGAGCTAAGTTCTGGGAATACAAATACAAGCAAAAAGAAAGAGGATCCCTTGCCCTCGAGGAGTTTATGTTCTAGAGCACCAGCCCTAGTCAGGAGGACTTGAGTTCAAATTTGATCTCAGACACTTAATACTTCCTAGCTGTGTGACCATGGGCAAGTCACTTAACCCCAAATGCTTCAGGAAAGAAAGAAAAGAAAAGAAGAGAAGAGAAAAGAAGAGAAAAGAAAAGAAAAGAAAAGAAAAGAAAAGAAAAGAAAAGAAAAGAAAAGAAAAGAAAAGAAAAGAAAAGAAAAGAAAAGAAAAGAAAAGAAAAGAAAAGAAAAGAAAAGAAAAGAAAAGAAAAGAAAAGAAAAGAAAAAAGAAAAGGAAAGAAAAGAAAAGAAAAAAGAAAGAAGGAAGGAAGGAAGGAAGGAAGGAAGGGAAGCTTATGTTCTAAGGGAAGAAGACAACATATAAAAGGGAAGACAAAGAGGGGAGGGGAAGAGGTGCTGGTCTCGGCCCTTCTCCAAAAAGGGACGTTATGGAAAGAATCTATCAATGTAAGAAGTGGCCCACAGGAGCCTAGTCTGTTAGAATTAGGGATGATTGTTCTCGGGTTCTTCCAGGAAATAGAAGTTTTAGAGAAAATGCACTTCCTGTGCTTGTGCCCAGTTGCTTACATGCATGCCCTTCATCCATTCTTGCTTCCTAAGTATGTGTCTTTCCCTGTGGGTAACAGGGCCATTCTCTTTCCTTGGGTGTGTATCTCTTCAAATATGTTTTCAGTGTTCCCTTACTCTTTTCACTGTTGGTGTGTCCTAGAATTGTGGAGTTGGAAGGAACTTTGGAACTCAAAGAAGCGACCACAGTGGAGATGGAAGAGTCCTCTGAGGTGCCCCAGTCCAATGCTCTCCTTCTAAAGAGGATGAATCTGAGAGGCCCAGGGGAGTGAATTAACTTACCATTTATAGGATCCTAAATCTAGCACTGAAAGGGATCATGCAGTCAGGCAATAAGCATTTAATGGCCCCAGCTCTCTGATCCTAAGTGATCTTGAGCAAGTAAGTCACTTTCCTCCCCTCTTAGAACCTCAATGTTCCTGTGTATAAATAAAAAAGGGGGCATATCAAGGATCATAGAATCAGAAAGTTGGAAGAGAACTCAGCAGCCTTCTAGTCCAAAACATCCATGAAAGAAATCCCCATCATAACATGTCCAACATGTGGTTGTCCATCCTTTTCTTGAACACATTCTCCCCCCTCTCCTTTCCCTCAGCACTTCTACGTAAGATGAGGTCCAGAGTAACTAGGTGGGGCTGGCAGAGAAAGACTGAAAGATTGATAAGAATACTGAGGCAAGCAGGGAAAGGCACTGATGGGGATCAGTTCAACCTTACAGGCCCGCCCTCTGGAGCTTGTGGGTAGCTCCACCTTTCCCTGTCCGGTCAGAAATCCAAGTTATGTCAAACTCCTGAGATTAAATTTCTCCCATAAATCTGTCCAAGGCTCATACCATCGATGCTGAATCCTTCTGGGTCAGTCCTTCATGGTACTCTGCCTCCTGGTGTTGTTTTCCTCAGCCCTCCCCCTTGTCTCCTGGTGCCTTTCCTCTCATCCCCCCATCATGCCTCACTTTATCTTTCTCCTTATAGTTAACTGACTCCTCTCAGAACAGGACAAGAGGGGAGCAGAGGAGAGAAACCTCAGAGAAGTACAGCCCCTTGGTTTTCCATTTCCTAACTCGGCCCAATGGTACATCACAGACTCTTTGCCTGCAGAGCCATGGAAGTGGCCAGCGGGCAAGGCCTGGAAGCAGCTTCAGCTCTAGTCTAAGGCACCAGGAGCAAAAGAGAGGGCAGGGAAGCAGCCAGCCCTGGCGCTGGGGGCTGCTTAAGCCGGTGCCATTGCATTCCTTGGCGGGGAGCTCGTGCCAATAGGACCGGCGAGCCGGGGTGCTCTGGCCTTCATTCTCTCCCCTGGCATTTGGCTGAAAACAAAAGAGAAAACCAAACAAACTGAGGCAGCAGCTGACACAGCCTGGGATTTTTCTGTGGTTTGGTGTTTACAGATCAGGGATGGAGAGGGGGGTGGGGGGGAGAAGGAAGTTCTATTTGTGAGACTATTTTAAATCGTTTTAATTTCTTCTTCTGCTTTTTGGCTTAGAAAATGAAAGCAGAAAGGCCTTTTCACCACTGGGCTTGAGTCGAGCCCTGGGGTCCCTGGACTAAACGGACTGATCTGGTCTGTTGCTGACATTCCCATTGAACTCTCCCAGTCATCACTGGATGCGCCTTGGGAGAATCCCACGCCTTTAGTTTCAGTTCCAGAGCTATAACGGGAAGTCTAATTGCTGAGGAAGCTTTGGGCAACCTGATTTCTAAATGAAAATGGGAACCTTAGAATTCAGCAGTGAAGTCAAGAGTAAGTGGAAAGAACCCAGTCCCTGAAATGAGAAGAGTTCCAGGGTGATCTTAGAAACAATCACTTAACCTCTAAGAAGAAAAGTATTCACTTAACTTCCTAGGTCTCAGTTTCCTCATCTGTCTCTCTGGGTCTCAGCTTCTTCATCTATAAAATTTGGGGTTTGGACTGGATGGCCTCAACGTCTCTTAAATGTATGAACTTAAATCATTGTCTCTCTGAGTCTCTGTTTCCTCATCTATAAAATTTGGGGGCTGGACTGGATGACCTCAACGTCTCTTAGTCTATGACCTCAAATCACTACCTCTCTGGGTCTCAGTTTCCTCATCTGTAAAATGAGGGTGCTGGAGAGCTGGCCTCTGAAGTTCCTTCAAGCTTTTACATTTATGATTCTATGCTCATTTCATGAAACAACAAGGTGTTATGGGTAGAGAGCTTGTCAGAGAATCAGGAAGTCTTGGGTTCAAATCCTGCCTGACTCAAACTAGCTGGGTTACTCATTTCACCTCAGTGCCCCAACGCATTACAGCCAGTGGTCCTCACACTTTTAAACTAGGGGGCCAGTTCCCTGTCCCTCAGATGGTGGGAGGGCCGGACTATAGTAAAAACAAAAGCTCCCACTCTGTCTCCGCCCCTCAGCCCATTTGCCATAACCCGGCGGGCCTCCGGCCATAGTGTGAGAACCCCTGCAGTATCCTAGACAGGAAGTTTCCAGATAATGCACTTGTGAGTGAGTTTATGATTGCTTTTCCTCCTCCCATCTATAAAATCTCGAGGCTAGTTCTCTTGCCCCTTCCCTCCAAGAAATGACTATCATCAATGTTTTGCTGAATTAAAGTTGCAGAATCAGGAAGACGAGGTTTGTGGGCATGAAAAAATAACTCCAATAGAGGGGTAGACAATAATAAGTGTAACTGACTGTTACTGTCAGGCCTACAGGGGTTCAGAGGTAAGTGTGGGGAGGATGCTTCCCAGAGCAGGGGATGGCTCTGACTTGACCTAAAAGAATGAATAAGAAAGAGGGAGGAAACGCAGTCCTGGAGTCAGGAGGTCCTGAGTTCAAATGTGACTTTAGACACTTAACACTTCCTGGCTGTGTGACCCTGGGCAAGTCACTTACCCCCAATTGCCTCAGGGGGAAAAAAGAGGGAGGAAGGCACCTCTAGGGAAGAGTTAATACCCTGTCCCTGCTCTTAAGCTCCTTCCCTTCCATATCCATTATTTACATGTTGTCTCCCTATCAGAATACAGGCTCCTGGAGACTGGGGCACTCAGCAGACTGCCTTGCGCTTAGTCTGTGCTTAAGTTCTCTTTGGCTAAGTGCAAAAATGTGCAAGTGGGAAATTGCAAGAGTGGCTGGGCCATGGGATGCAGCCAGTTTGGCGGAAGCAAATAGGGCTGTTCCCAAAGAGTTGGGGAAGGTGGGCTGGGGCCGGTTACAGAGTGAGCACAGAGAATACCTTTTTCCCCCTCTGGGCAATACGCGGAGGACTCTGGGACCAGGGGCACTCAAGGTCAGAGGCAAGCGGTTTGGGCTGGCTTTGCGGGAAGGTCCGGAGACTAGCACCTGCCACAGGCCCGGGAGAGGGAGTACCTAATTGTTTCGCTCAGGTGGCGCTGGGCCGCGGTAGGATGGTGCAGCTGGCGGAGTCTTCCGAAGGGGCGCCGAGGGATGAACCAGAGCGGGGGCTCCTTCCCCGGCCCTCCCCCGGAGGCGGGCCTCCCACGCCTGCCCCCGGCCCCCCCCCCCCGAGTCTCCAGGACCTCGGGCTGAGTGTGAGTCACCTGGAAGAAGCGGTCGGCCCCGGGTCCGATAAGGGAAAGCATCTCGCTTTCTTCCCAAATCCGCGACCTGCCGCCCTCCTTCCCGGCAGGACAAAGGTCCCAGCCTGGGCGGCGTGGGGGAGGGGAGAGCAGCCAGTCCTTCCCCGGGCAGGAAGGGTCCCTCGGCCCGGGCTCTCCCTGGACAGCTCCCTGGCGGCTGGGACTGGAAATGGGGGGAGGAAGGTGGCCCCGACTCAAGGTCAGGCGACCGGCCAGGGAGAGGGAGGCGGAGGGACGCCTCCGAACGCCACCGGGGACAAAGGCGGCTGCGGGACAAAGTTCAGAGCGCCCCGAGAGGGAGGAAGGGAGAGGGAAGGGGGCGGGGAAGGGGCCGGGCGGGGCCCAACCGCCGGGAGCCGAGGCCGCCCGGGGAGCGGAGGGCGGAGCTCCGGCCCGCAGCCTCAGGTCGCCCCCGCCTGTGGCAGGGGCCGCGGGGCGAAGGCGGCCGGCGGGTCGGCCCCTGGGATGCTGAGGGCGTGTCCGGGCCGGCCCGGGCAGCCGAGGAGGCGGGGCCGCGGAGCGCACCTGGACGGGGCCGGGGTGGAGCCGGGCCGGGCCCAGGGTGACCGCGGCGGGCCGGGCAGCTGGCAGCTCGGGGGCGGGCGGTGGGGTCCGGGAGCCGGGCCTTCGCTCTCCGTCGCGGCTCCTGCCCCCGCTGCCCGAGCGCCCCCGCGTCCCACGCCGGCTCCCGGCGAGCCTCGGCCGATCGGGCCGGGGGGCCATGGCCGAACCCCGAGGGGAGACGGAGCCGCCGCCGCCGCCCGCGGCCGTCCACGGCGGCCGCGGCCAGTCCCGCACCCTGAGCCTGGATAGCCGCAGCCTGGGGAGGGCCCCGCGGGAGCCCGGCTGGCGAACCTCGCTGCGGCTGTCGTTGGGGATCCCGGGGCGGCGGCGAGGGGCGTTGAGGGAGCTGCTGGGGCTGCCGGCGGGGCCCGAGCGGGACGACGAGCAGCCCGCGGCCGGGGCGGCGGCGGCTTCGGCGGCCGGCGGCCCCGGCGGGCTGTGCCTGGAACCCCACGAGCACGCGTGGATGCTGGCGGCCGCCGAGGGCCGCTTCGAGGCGCTTCAGGAGCTGCTGGAGGCCGAGCCCGGGCTGCTGAACCGCGTCGACCCGCTCACGGGCTACAGCGCCTTACACTGGCTGGCCAAGCACGGCAGCCACGAGGGGCTCATCCGGTTGCACGACTTCGCGCGGCGGCACGGGCTGGCTCTCGACGTGAGCGCCCCCGGCAGCGGCGGCCTCACCCCGCTCCACCTGGCGGCGCAGCAGGGCCACGAGCTGGTCATCAAGGTGCTGGTGGGGGCGCTGGGAGCCGACTCCAGCCGTCGGGACCACAGCGGCCACCGCGCCTACCACTACCTGCGGCCCGACGTGGCCCCCGACCTGCGGGAGCTGGCGGGCGCCGAGGACAGCGAGCCCCCTAGAGCCACGAGCGCCCCGTCGGGGTCCCTGTGGCGCCGAGGCCCGGCCGGAAACGCCAACAACAACTGCAGCAGCAGGCGCAGCAGCTGGATCGCCCCGCCGCCGGAGCGGACGGAGCGAGGGGCCCGGGGCGGGGACAAGGCCTCCAGGGGGGCCCAGATTCAGGGATTTTTCCGGCAACTCTTCTCTCTCTTCCAAGACGGGTGAGACTGGAAAAGCTGGGAGATCTTGGGGGGGGGCGGCGGGAGAGGCTCTCCCTTCACCTCCCCTTCTTGGGACTCGAGGGGCGCAGCCTGTCGGGGCTCCCTCGGAGTGATCGAGAAACCCACTCTCAGCTTGGGGATTTGCAAACCGCCCCCGACGTCGGCCGAGGAGCGTCCGAGCCGTGAACTTTCCTCCCGCCCCACCCCCCAAGCCCTCCGGGTTTGTGAGCTGCTTGGGGGAGATAGGGCTGAGCTAAACCCTAAAGCCACGGGGGGGGGGAGGGGGGGAGCCCTAACCTGGCCGAGCTGCCGCCGCCGCCCTCTCGGACCAGCCGGAGGATGGGAAGCCGCGGCTGGGGCCCGTTCGGACCTGATGGGCGGGAGCATCGAAACTAAGGAGAGGCTTCTCCGCTGGGCACGAGGGAAACGCAAGACGCCACTCAAGCCGTTCTTGGTGCCATGCAGTTTCGGGGGTCCTGGAGTCACCGCGGGAACCCCTAATGCAAGAACCGCTCCGGCCTGGAGCAGCGTCGGACGGGAGGGCGGGTCCTGCCGCCAGGAGAAAAGCAGTCACAGAATGGACTTTTCCTCAACATTAAAAATGGGAATTTTCTTTTTTTTAAACTTGCCGGAGCTGTCTTTAAAGTAGTGTGTGTGTGTGTGTGTGTGTGTGTGTGTGTGTGTGTGTGTGTGTGTGTGTGTGTGTGTGTGTGTGTACACACAACAGCCGCAGCTGGAGTTGCCAGGGTGATGAAGGGGTAACTTTTTCCAGATCTGGTGTTCAGGAGGAGTGGTCTTCGTTTCCCCTTTAGTGAAGCGCTCATGAGTGACCATGGAACCCCCCCCCCTCTAACTTTTGAATGGAGATTATTGGACCCTCGGGTGCAGACTGAGTGGGGGAGAATAAGGATCTAAGGGAGAGCAAGCCCCAGTCTCATTTTCCTTTATTTGGGTGCTGAGTCATACATTCTACCTCAAGGCCTCTACCCATGAAACACATCCCATGGCATTTTTGCTTCTTTTCCGAGGTACTGCTTCTTCTCACTTTTTGAAGTTTAACAGCTGTGATTTGGGGAAATGCCTGGTTTTAGCTGGAAATGAATGCAGAGCTTGACTCAGTGTGAAAGGAGGGAAAAGCAGTTGGTGGCTGCTGCATTCTGAAATATCACAGACGCTGCTTTTCTCCCAAATCCCGTGACATCCCCGGCAGGAGTAGCCCTTCTAATGTCAGGCCTCTGTTTCCTAGAATTCGCAAACCAAGTCCTGATTGGCAGGAAACTGACTCACTGTAAAATATACCACGGAGAGACTCGAAGAAATGCCAGGCAGACTCAGCCCCCGTGAGCCAGCCAGCCTGATGTTCTATGTAGGACAGTAACACCAAAGAGAGCCTTGCTTTTCTTCCTGAATAGCACCCAGACATCCTTCTTCCCTTCAGAAAGCAGAACTTCTAAAAATGGCCTACCCGCTTACTGGGCCAAGGGCAGGGAGAAACAGTGTGGTCCTGGTGATCTCCAGATTCAATAGTCTAAGCTCATTTTTATTTTTTATTTTTTTATTTTTTTGGTTGAGGCAATTGGGGTTAAGTGACTTACCCAAAGTCACACAGCTACGCAGTGTTAAGTGTCTGAGGCCATATTTGAACTCAGGTCCTCCTGAATTCAAGGCTGGTGCTCTCTCCACTGCGCCCCCTAGTTGCCCCTCTAAGGTCATTTTTACATTAAAACTTCACTATAAGGTTGTCTTCAGGATCTTATATGTATGTACAATATACATAGACAATTGTATGTATGTGTGTGTATATATACACACACACGCATATACACATATACCTTATTGATGAGATCAAAATGCATTTTAGCCTTCAATTCCTAAATCTTTCTGAGTGAAGTCCAAAATGAGGCAATGTTGCCTCATGGATAGCGTGTTGCAGGTCTTGGAATCAAGAAGAGTTGGATTCAAACCCTTTTACTTACTATGTGTGTGGCCCTGAGCAAAGTCACTTGAATGTCGTTCACTGGAATAAGCACTGTCCCTGGAGACAAAGGACCTGGGTTCAAGTGCTACTGTTGACATTTATTACCTCTCTCTACCTGATAAAATGAGCGGGTTAGACCAAATGGTACCTGAAGTCAGAGCTCTAGAGATTTAGGACCTTGGACAAGTCCCTTCTCTCTGGCCCTCAGTTTCTTCTATAAGATGACATGGGTTCAACTAGATGACCTCTGAGGTCCCTTCCAACCCTAGATGCCGGAGCTTATGACATCTCAGTACCCCAGTTCGGTAGCCATCATTAGTGGAAGTTTCATACTGATAATGGAAATCATACAAACCCAAGGCTTAAGAGTGTGCAGGAGTGGCTTTCATCTCAGCTTTAGTTGCTTATAATATTGTAATGTTTATAAAATATTTAACTCAATAACTCTGTGAGGTGGATGGGATAAAGACTATTTCCATTTACAGAAAAGGAAACAGGTCTACAGAGATGAAGTGACTTGCCCATGGCCTCCAAGCTAGAACTCTTCGAGCCCAGATTTGGTCCTGGGGTCCCTGGTTGCAGAATTGGAGTTCTTTTCAGTGAACCCCACTCAAGTGACTTGTTTAGGGCCATACCTGGGAGAGATTAAGATTTGAGCTGAACTCTTTCTGACTATATCTGCTCTGCCGCACTGCTTCATATGGCCCATTTTAGACTCTATTAAAGGAAGTTTAGTTGTGGCATCCCATCCATAAGGTAATACATGCCCCTACACATAACTACATATGCTTGGTGTCCAAAAAATCTGAGTGCAGTTTCAATGTTTTTATTATAGCTTTTTATTTACGAGATACAATTTCCATTTTTAATAGCTTTAGTAGCTTAAAATGGCACTAAGGCATTTGGGATACCCTGTATATAGAGAATGAGGTTCCTATGGAAATGACTCTGACTACTCAAAGTCTGAAGATTGCTTGTGGACCCCATTTCTCTCCTCCCTTAGAGTAACTGAGTGAGACACCTAGGGCCACCCCTTAATTTGATAGTTACAAAGGAATTAACATAATATTAACATATTTCAATAGGTTCTGACAATGCTCATGGAAAGCAGGCGTTCTTATTATGCTGGGACTTGTAGAGGTGGCACTATGTGTCCCGGAGGTACTGAAGCCCAGAGATTCTCATTCCAAATGCAGGTTCCTAAGTGTCACATGAGCCCTGGTAGAATCATTGATTTTTGTTGTTCTTAAGCAATTTTTTTTCTCTCCATTTCCAATGAAAAAGTACTTTACTGAGACTTTTTTTTTTTAAAAAACAAAAACTTTACAAAGCTTTTGAAACAAATGTGGATAACTGAGCAAAACAAATCCCATGGTGGCCATGTTCAAAAATATAGGTCTCATTCTGCACTTTGTCAGCCCTCTCTGTCCAGAGGTGGGCAACATGATCCGTGGTTGGTCCTCTGAACTAGAGGTTAATCATTGCATTGACCAAAGTTCTAAAATCTTTCAATCGTTTTCCCCTAAAATGTAGTCATTGCATGAGTTGTTCTCCTCGTTCTGCTCACTTCTCAGTTACCTCTGAAACCACCCCTTTCTCATTTGCTGTGGTGAAAAATATTCCATTCAATTCATTTACCAAAGGATCCTGTTCAATCATCACCCAATAGATGGGTACCTCCTTAACTTGTGGGTATTTGACACCCCAAAAAGCTGCTATGATACTTGAAAATTATTTTTATTTTCAATTCCATATTCTTTCCCCCACATTTCCTTCACCCCTTGGGAAAACAAAAAGTACAAGATCCATAATACATAAACAGTTATGCAAAAATATATCTCCACATTACCCAGGTTTCCAAAAAAATAAAAGCAAGAAAAAGAAAGGAAAAAAAATGAATTTCGATCTGTACTCTAAATATATATATATGTGTGTGTGTGTGTGTGTACAATATATGCACATATGTGTATATATGTATGTTTAAATACATATGTGTATATATGCCTCTTTGGAGAGAGAGAGAGACTACTTTGGAGCTGTGGTGAATCATTGTATTGATCAATTATTAAGTCTTTCAAGTTAATTTTCCTTTTACCACTATTGTTATTGTGTGCAATATCCTCCTGCTTCTGCCGATTTCACTTTGCATCAGTTCATTTAGAGCTTCCCACATTTTTGGAAAGCAATCCATTCATCATTTCTCACAGCAAATTAGTATTCCATCACATTCATACACCATAACTTGTTGAGTCATCCTCCAATTGATGGACATACCCTCAGTTTCCAATTTTTGTCACCACAAAAAGAACTGTTATAATTTTTTCTTACTAAAAACATTATTTATTTTATCTATTTTATTATGATTTTTTCATAAAACTAGCTCCTCCTTTTAGTTAATAGTTTAATGGCTTTTTTTACTTTCAATTTTATTAATCTCTTTTGATTTTCAGGATTTTTAATTTGTTCTTTTTCCTAGTTTTTTTTAGTTGCATGTCCAATTAATTGATCTACTTTCCCTCTTTTTTATTGATATAAGTATTTGAGATATACAGTACTGCCTTGGCTGCATCCCACAAATTTTGAATGTTATCTCATTGTTAGCATTCTCTTTAATGAAACTATTATTTCTATGATTTGTTCTATGACCTACTCATTCTTTAGGATTAGATTATTTAGTTTTCAATTATTTTTTAATCCATACTTCTAGATCCCTTTATTAAATGTAACTTTCATTGTTTTATGGTCCAAAGAATAATTTAATATTTCTACCTTTCTGCATTTGTTCGTGAGATTTTTATATCTCCAAAAGTGGTCAGTTTGTTGATGGTGCTATATACAAGTCAGAAAAAGGTACAGTATATTCCTTTCTATTTCCCTTCATTTTCTCCAGAAGTTCATCATATCTTAATTTTTTTTAAATTCTATTCATTTCCTTAACTTTTTCCTTATTTATTTTATGGTTAGATTATCTAGTTCTGAGAGGGGAAAATTGAGGTTCCCCAATATTTCCTCCTGCAACTCATTTAATTTTTCCTTTAAGAATTTACATATTTGGTGCATGTGTATTTAGTTTTGATATTACTTCTACGTCTATGATGCTTTTTAGTAAAATGGATTTTCTCTTTTTAATTAGGACTGTTTTTACTTTTGCTTTACCTGAGATCATGATTGCCATCTCCGCCTTTTAACCTCATAATAGATTCTGCTCCAGTCCCTTATTCTTTCTCTATGTATGTTTTCTGTTTCAAATGTATTTCTTGTAAACAACATATTGTTGGCTTCTGGTTTCCAATACTTTCTATTATCTATTTCCACTTTAATGGATGTCTTCATCTCATTAACATTTTCAGTTGTGATTAGTATGTATTTCCCTCCATCTTGTTTTCTTCTGTGAATATGTGTGTCTTTCTGTCTTTTACTGTCCCTCCTCTTTAGTCTGCTTTGCTTCTGACCACTAACTTCCTTAAAGCACCCTTCCTTTATCATCATCCCCCCTTCCTTTTATCCCCTTCCCTCCTATTTCCCTGCTGGATAAGATAGATTTCTATACCTGTGTGCATGTATGTATGTGTGTATATGTGTGTATGTATAATTCTTCCCTATTTAAACCAATTCTGCCTCATTTAATTATGTTATGTTAATTACATTTTAATTATTTTCTTGCATAACTCATTTCTTTTCCCAATTTTTCTTTTACCACTCTTATTTCATTTTTTAAATCTTTTTTTTTTTTTTTTTTTTTGCTATTTCTTTAGCTCTTTCAGGAATTGTTGATGGCTCTGTTCCAATTTTCATTTTTCTTTGAGGTTTTGCTTATACCTGTTTCCACATTGTTGCCTTCTGAACTTGTGTCTCAATCTTTCCTGTCACCATAGCAGCTTTTTATGGTCAGTTTCTTTGTTACTGTTTGTTGTTTGCTCATTTTTTAAACCTATTTGTGGAATTTAAACTTTTACTTTCAAGTTGGGCTCGGTTTCCTTAGTAAGGGGTGGGGAAGGAGAGGGGAGTGGCCCTATCTAAAGATTAAGACTTTTTTCACTCTGCTGTTTTCAGAGCTAGGTTTAGGTATTTATCAGTTTTGAGTGTTCTAAGAAGATATGACCTGGGGAGAGGTGTGGCCATTGCTTTCCTAGTCTGCTCTCAGGTCCTTCTCCAAGAAAGGCCTGTGTTCCACTCTAGCTTCAAATGCTAGCGCTACTTTCTCCCTTTGAACTGTGACACAAAATAGACTATGGGATACCCAGATGTGCCAAGTGTCAGCATAGGATCCCCTATAATTTCTTCTAACTAGTTTGCAATCCCTTTACAGGCTCTGGGTTCAGAGCTCCTGAACCTGTTGCCTCAGATACCTAGTATCTGTGACCCTGGGAATGTCACTTAACCTTTTTTTGCCTCAGTTTCTTCAAATATAAAAAGTGGATAGTAATAGTACCTATCTCAGAGGATTGTTATGAGGACCAAATAAGATCATTTTTTTTTTTGGGGGGGGGGTCTGGGTTTCAAGTGCTTAGAACAGTTCCTGGCACAGGTTAATGCTTATTCCCTTCCTTTCCCCTCTTAGAGGTAATAGAGAGCCACTGGAGGTTACTGAATTGAGATAGAGAGGACCTAAAATAGAGACTTCAGGAAAATCACCTTGGTACCTGTTCTGGATGGATCGGTATGAGGAGAGCCTTGAAGCAGAGAGTCCAATTAGGAGGCTTTGGCAATTATCCAAGAGAGAGGTGATAAGGGTGTGTACAAGGGGGGAGATCATGTGAGTGGACAGAAGGCGAGAGAAGTGTGAAGAAATGACAATATTTGGCAATAGATTGGATAGATGGGATGAATGTGAGGATTTAAGAATGACATCTAGATTGGGTTCCCTCATAGAGTAACTGGAAGGTTGAGAAGAAGGAAAGAAAGGGTTGGGAGGAAAAGAAAATGAGTTGCATTAAACATGCTGAGATTAAGATACCTAGTAGTGATAAGGAACTGCTCTGGGAAGGGCTAGGGCTGGATATAGACATCAGGGAGTGATATGCATAGAGATGAAAATGGAACCCAGGGAAGATAATGAGATCACCAAGTGACAGAGAGATAAAGGGGAAGAGGGTCAAAGAAGAGCCTTTAGGTCTCCCTTATGGTTAGTGGGTGTGACCTAAAAAAGTTCAGCAAAGGAGCTTGAGAAGAAATTGTCAGGGAGCTAGAAGGACAACCAGGAGAGAATGATGTCATGAAAACCTAAAGAGAATAGAGGATTCCCATGGGAGGATGATTAAATGTCTCAAAATCTAGGGTGAGGATGGAGAAAAGGCCATTGGATTTGGTAACTTGGATGAAAGCAATTTCTAAGGAGTGATGATGTCAGAAGCCAGATTGCAGGTATAAAAGTGAGAAGAGAAGTAGAGACCCCTAGAATATAAAGTTTTCCCAGCAAGTTTTGCCAAGGATTTTGTCCCCGGCTCCTCATTCAACTCATCCCACATATCCAATCTGTTGTCAAGTCTTGATTTATTTATCTTCACGACATATCTCCTGTATGAACCCTTCTCTCCACTCATAGACGCCACCCGGGTATAGGCCCTTATCATTTCATGCCTACTCTACTGCAATAGCCTGTTCCTTAGTTTCTCTGCCAAGAGTCTCTCCCCATACCGATCCAATTTTGCACCCAGGTGATGACAAAGGGATCACGTCACTCCCTTTCTTAATAAACTTCAGTGGCTCCCTATTATCTCTAGGATCAAATGTGAAATCATTTGGCTTTTAGGGGCCTTTATGATTTGGCCCCCTCCTAATTTTCTGGTCTTACTCTGCATTTCTTCATCCTCTATGACACTTGTTCCTTATACCTGAAACTCCATGTCTTTGTCTTAATTGTCCCTGATTTTCGAATGCTGTCTCTCCTCAGCTCTGTCTCCTGACTAGCTCAAATCCCATTTCTGCAAAATGCCTTTTCCAGTGCCCCAACCCGGCTATGCTTTCCTTCTGTTGACTATCTCCTATTTATCCTTTTTAGAGTTTGTTTGTATGCTTTCTCCCCTATTAGAAAGTAGACTCCCTGAGGGCAGGGCTTTCCCAGCTTTTCTTAGCATCTGGGACACAGAGCAGGTGTTTACTAAAAACTTGTTTATGATACTGTTGATTAAGCATTCTGGCTTTTTACTGGTGTGAACCAGTTCCCACCTTCTCTAGCTGAAGTCCATTTCACACTGGTGTGATGGGGGATCAATTGTCATAAGTTCGATTCCATTCATTCAAAGTCCAAAGTTCCCATCCTGTGCCAGGAGCTGAACTAAGTGCTCAGGACCCAAAGACAATTAGTAGAAAAGGTCCCTGCTCGAACTAGGAGATCATTATACACTTCCACAACAATACTGTACGAGGATGTATTCTGATAGAAGTGGAAATCTTCAACATAGAGAAGAGCTAATCCAGTTCCAGTTGATCAATGATGGACAGAATCAGCTACACCCAGAGAAGGAACACTGGGAAATGAGTGTAAACTGTGAGCATTTTTTGTTTTCCTCCCCAGGTTATTTTTACCTTCTGAATCCAATTCTTCCTTTGCAACAACAACAACAACAACAACAACAACAACAACAACAACAACAACAAAATTCGTTTCTGCACACACACACACACACACACACACACACACATATATATATTGTATCTAGGATATACTATAACACATTTAACATGTATGGGACTGCCTGCCATCTAGGGGAGGAGGTGGAGGGAAAGAGGGGAAAATTCGGAACAGAAGGGAATACAAGGGATAATGTTGTAAAAAAAAAAAAAATTACCTATGCATATATACTGTCAAAAAAAGTTATAATTATAAAATTAATTTTTAAAAAATTAAAAAAAAAAGAAAAGAAACGGTCCCTGCTCACAGAATCCTTGCCTTCTCCTTGAACGTGTTCAAGGAGAATTGGTTGTTCAGGCATGTCTGACTCTTCATGACTCCATTTGTAGGTTTCTTGGCGATATATATTGGAATGGTTCACCACTTCTCCAGTTCATTTTACACATAAGGAAACAGGGTGAAGTGACTTATCCAGGGTCACACAGGTAGTGTTTGAGGCTCAATAGGAATCTTTCTCACTTTAGGTCTGGCATTCTACTGTACCATTTGTTCACAGGTAAAGAACTTAGGAGATCAGACAAGGTCTGTGACATTTAAAAACCCTAATGGGTGGGCACATGTATCATTTATGCTGATTATTCTTTATTCCCTCTACCACACTCTGCCCCCAGCCAACCTGACCTGCATATGATGTCCTATTTCCCACCTCCATACTCTATTTTCTCTGTATTATCTATTCCTCATTCATTGGACCCAGTAGGTAGTGCTGCAGTGGATAGAGTGCCAGGCCTGAAGTCAGAAAGATTAATATCAAATGCAGCCTCAGACACTTCCTAGCTGGGTGACTCTGGGCAAGGCCCTTCCCCCTGTTTGCCTCAGTTTCCTCTTCTAGAAAATGAGCTGGAAAGGGAAATGGCCAACCACTCCACAATCTCTGCCAAGAAAACCCCAAATGGAGTCCCCAAAAGTTAGACATGACCCAACATGACTAACCGACAACAAAATTGCTCCTCCCTGGAGTGCACTCTCTCTTCACTCCTATCCCATAGGATCCCTAACTTCCTTCAGAGGTCAGCTCATATAATACTTCCTACATGAGGCATTTGCTTTTTTTTTTTTTTTTTTTTTTCCCTGAGGCTGGGATTAAGTGACTTGCCCAGGGTCACACAGCTAGGAAGTGTTAAATGTCTGAGATCACATTTGAACTCAGGTCCTCCTGAATTCAAGGCCAGTGCTCTATCCACTGCGCCACCTAGCTGCCCCTATGAGGCGTTTGCTGATCTCCCCAGCTGCTAATGATCCCAAACCATACAACTTACATTGTTTACTTTGAATATAACTTGTATGTAATCATCAATGTACAGTATCTGATCTCCCCAGTAGAAAATAAGATCCTTGAGGGCAGAGATGGTTCTATTGCTGACTTTGTAGCCTTAGCCAGTGTCTGCTAAGTAGCAGACACTGAATAAGTATTTTTGAATGGCTCAGCAGAGGAAATGTGGCAGAGCTAGGGATGGTAAGAGGCAAAAATGAGGGAGGAGCAAGAGCTTTCCAGTCCTGAAGGAGAGAAGCAGGAGAGGGAAGTGGGATGTCACGCCTAGTTTGCTTAGCTGGGAATGTAGAGATCTTGAGAGGAAGGGATGTGAAATCAATCTGGAAAGAGATTTCAGACCTGTGTTAGAAAAGCTTTAGATGTCATTGGATTTGTGCCCAGTGCCTGGCTCACAGTAAGTGTTTAAGAAACGTTCATCAAATCTGGCCTGTGCTTTGAGGCCAGTAAAGGGCTTGGGGTGGAGGGGGAACATTTCCTAATAAGGTTACCCACAAATAAGGGCCCTTCCGTTCTCCATCTCCTGAGGACCACTTATTATCTGCCTTAACAGAGACACCTCAAAGGAATACTACCATTCCTCCTGGGATAAACAGAATGGCATTTCCAGCAAGTGCTCGATGGAATAGGCCTGGGGGGTTTTGAGCAAGAGAACCCCCCCCCCCCAATGCAGCGGCTCAGCCTTGATTTTCCTGGGAGAAGTTAAGCAAGGCTGTATCACATGATGGGAGGGAAACAGCTGACTACAGGAAAAATTACTGAAAACTACTTCCATAGCTGACCAGATTTATCATACAAATGCAGAAAGGGAGAATCAAATGGACTACTTAAAACTCTGAATGTCCAAGCAAGGATGAAGATATGGGAAGTGTTACTGTACAGGAGGAAATCTGCCAGAACCTATATCCTCTGCTCCTTACAGTCTGGGATCTTAGGCAAATCTCTTCCCCTCTCTGGGCTTCAGTTTATCTCTCCATAAAATGAGGAGAGTTGCCTTAGATGGCCTCTGGGATCCCTTCCATTCCCTAAATCTGCAATCCTGTGTATGACCTTGGCAAGTCAATTCCTCTCCTTAAGCCTAAAAGGATTTTCCTCATGTATAAAATAAAGGATTTGGTTGAGATGAACTCTGAGAACCCTTTATCTCTAGATCTAGAGAGTCCTGTGAAAGGTGAGGAGGGAAGATTTTCCAAACCTTCTAACTAGTCTTGGAACAGGATAATACTCCAGACTGTTGGTTCTATGGAGCATGACCTATTGTTTAACATCTGAGGATTCTTTGCATCTCCTAGGATTGTCTTGTGGGTTATCTGGAGCCACACAGTGCATCCTAGCTGTTCCCATAAGAGACAGATTCTGCATTTTTCACCAGTGTTTTCTGCCTATCATATAATTCAACATCATTTTATAGAAGAAGAAACAAGAGTCTTAGGGAGGTACTGTGACTTGGCTGACATCCAGGAAAAGTCAACCCTCCCATAACCCCCAGGCTATGTTGACCACCTGAATAAATGCTTGTGGACCAGAGGGCTAATTTCCCACCATTTGTTAAATAAAACCTTTCTGCCTGTGGGAAAAATCCTAGTTCGTCACAATATTGGGACTCCGGGAGCACTTGTGTGGTCTCCTAACTTGTAGAAACCTTAGAATCCTAGATCTGTATTCTACAAGAGGCTCAATGCTAACAGCTTCTACTAAGCTGATGCAAAAGAAATAACCTTCCTGATATGTGGGTCAGTGAGTCTGTCTGATTTTTCCAGAGCTAGATGGCCTCTTCATCAGACTCCTACATGGGTCTTAGATGAAAAGATTCAGTCTTAAGTTAAAATTGTAACTTAAAACAACTCTTCCAGCTAGGCACAAGGCCTTTGAATCAAGATTATTCCCTCTAGCTTCCCCACTTTTCCTCTGACAAGTATCCATAAACATTTGGAAAGATTCAGAGGCTACATTCTTTGTCACAAGGTCACCTTTCTTTCTCAAATCTCACCGTTTTATTTTTGTCCTTAGATAACAGTAGTCCTTGGAACAGTTCCCTCCTTCAGGCGTTTGCCCCATGTCCTTACTGATATGCTGGAACAGAAAGGATTCAAACTGATCAGAGAGGGAAAACACACACACACACACACACACACACACACACACACACACACACACACACACACAGAGCTGCTTTCTAAGTAGGGAGGTGAGGTGACAAATCAATGGCCTGTTGTTTGTCCCATCAACCTGTATTCACAGCTTCCAAGTCATTTAAAAGTTGAGTAGATTAGGATCTACTTGAGTTTCAGTTTCAGGCCCTGCCCTCCTTTTCTAATTCATTTAATAGATTGTTGACAGACCATTCCTCTAAAACATCTTTCTTGTTACTCTCTTGGCTCAAAACCCCACAATATCTTATTACCTCCTGCAGTGTAAACTCTTCCCCTTGGCATTTGTGGCTCTCTGGCCACCCAACCAACGATCTTTGGAACCTCCAAATGGTCCCAATGGGACCCCTGGCCAAACATATTTTATTTATTTCTACTGGCCTTTGCACTTCTGGTTTAGCCCAATGGAAGTCAAGGGAGCAGTGTTAACAGCTCCAACTCTGTCATCATCCTTAGATAAATTTTTTTACCTCCTTGGGTTTTTTCCCCCGTGTAGCAAATGACTTCAGTTGGTACTAATGGCCTTTCTTTAGTTCTAAAGTTGATTATTTGGACTTCAGCCTGTATGCTAATTCCCTTCTATGAACTCCTGAAATCTATTTGCACTAAGTATGGTGACACTTAAATGCTAAATAATTTTCACATGATACTTTTACCTTTCTACTTCAAAATACTTAATTCGTTTTAAAATTAATGAGCATTTATTTTCTTTTTAAAATTTAAATTTTTTTAACTTAAAAAGTCCATTTTTTTCTCCCTCCTAACCACCATCATTAGAAAAAAAAAAAAAAAAACTCTTGCAACAAATACATTCATACACACATACATAGAATAGCAAAATAAATTCCTGCATTTACCTTGTCCAAAAAATGTCTGTCTCGTTTTGTATCCTGAGTACATCACTTCTTTATCAGTAGGTATGTAGCATAGCTCTTCAGTGGTCCTCTGGCCTTTTGGTGGGTTGGTCATAGCATTTATCAGAATCCTTGTTTCAAAGTTGTCTATCTTTAACAATGTCATTGTTATTGTTCTGTTCTGCTTCTTTGCCACCATAATTCTTTATTCAGGTAGGAATCTTTTCCTCTTTCTTTGATCTTTTTTGAGGTAAAAACCGAGTAGGAGTGTATCTGAGTAAATGGAAATTCACAGGTTAGTCACTTTTTCAGCATTGACCCTTGCAAAACCTTCTGTTCCAACTTTTCCCCTACTTCCTCCCCACCCCCTTCCCTAGAGGCAAGTAAACCAATACATGTTAAATACATTAAAGTATATGTTAAATACAATACATTATACTTATCCAAACAATTATTTTGCTGCTCTTGTATGATTTCTTACTTTATTGTGTCGAGGTTGTTGGTTTGTTGTTTTTTTTTTTTTGTCACAATCTTCAGGTAGTCCAATTAGTCTTATATTTTCTCTTCTTGATCTATTCTCCAGATCTGTTGTTTTTCTTATAAGATGTTACACATTTTGTTTTATTTTTTCATTCTTTATATTAAAACTGTTTTGTTATTTCTTGGTCCGTTATAGCTTCACAAGCTTCACCTTGTCCAAGTCTAATTTTCAAAAAGTTATTTTCCTCTTTAAGACTGTATCTCCTTTTCTAGTCGGTTAACTTTTTTTCTTTCACAGTCTTTTTGTTTTTCTTGGATAGTTTTTAGTTAGTTGGTTAGCTTTTCCTCAAAGAATCTCCTTTGATTTTTAAACTCTTTTGGAGAATTTATCTGGGCAGGGAACCATTACATTAGTGACTCTTTGGAGTAAAAGAAGCTTTTTTTTTTTTTTTTTTTTTTTTTTTTTTTTTACTTCAGTGTCCTGCTCTGAAAATGAACCCCATCGTCCCTATTCCTATAGTAAGTTTCTATGGTTGGGTTCTTTCTTCTTGTTCTTTTAATGAGAAGTATTAGTGTAAGCACCTCTAAGGGATGGAGCCTCTGGTTTTACTTCAGCTCTCCCCTATGTCCTGGAACCCCAAACCAAAAGCTTCACCCTCCAGCAAATCCCTGCAGCCAGCAGCAGTCCCTGCCCCACTGCTCCTGCACTCTAGGTGAGCTGCTTCCTTCTTGCCCAGGGCTGAATCTCTGCAGTACACTTGGGTCTGGCTTTTCTAATCAGCAAAGGTTTCCTCATTCTTCCCAGACTGAGGCCCCTAACTCCTCAGGCTATCCAGGAGGTGAAAGTTTTTGTGGTTCCTCCTGAGGCTGTAGCCCAACCCAGCTCAGCTCACCCCAAACTCCGCACTTGGTGTTTCCACTTCACCTGAGATAATCCCAGCCTGAGTCTTTCTTCTGGTCTTCTAGGGTTCTGTCCCAAGTGTGTCTCTTCTATGTTCTTCCTGAAGTGTAATTTCGTTCTGTTTGTGGGGAAAAATCTGGAGAGCTTGAAATTTGCTTACTTCGCCATCTTCCCAGAATCCTCCCCATTCCTCCACTTTATGGGTATCGCTTCAGATTCCTAGTCTTTGCCACCTCATAAAGAGCTATAGTTTTCTTGCATCTTTAGAGATTATTTTGCTTAGAACTAACCTCTCTCTTAAACTACTGTTTCTCTAATTCCTCTTTTCCCTGCTATTTCTTTGTTGAGGGAAAATACTTCTGTATCAAGGTGTGTGTGTGTGTGTGTGTGTGTGTGTGTGTGTGTGTGTGTGTGTGTGTGTGTTTTCCTCTTTTGACCAGTTATGATGAGGGTGAGGAGGTTCAAGTGTCAGCTGTCCCTCCTCTCCCTCCTCCTTGTTTGTATCGATAGCAGTTTGTGCACCATGATTACATGAGCTTATTTTTGCTAACCTTTCTTCCCTTTCCTCCTCTGTCCCCTCCTCAGTGTTTCCTCATAGGTTTTTCTCTTTCATTTTTCTCTTAAAATCATAAAGGCATAACAACCATTCTCAGATTTTGTCTAATTAGAGATCTTGTCTAATTAAACATTTATTAAGGGCCTATTATGTGCCAGGCACTGTGCTAAACACAGGATATACAAAGAAAGACCCCAAAAGTCCCTGTTTTCAAGAAACTCACAATCTAATAGGAGAGAATTACAAACAACTGTGTACAAACAAGCTCTATTATCCAGTACAAGTAGGAAGTAATCAAGAGAGGGAAGGCACTAGTATTAAGAGAGATTGGGAAAGGTTTCCCACCAAAAATGAGATTAAAACTTGAGTTTGAAGGAAGCTGAGAAAACCTGGAGACAGAGATGAGGACAGAGAACATTTCAAATATGGGTGAAAATGCCCAAAGTCAGAAGATGGAATGGTTTTTTTCTTTTTAATTTTCTTTTCTTTCTTTCTTTTTATTTTTTATTTTTGAGGCTGGGGTTAAGTGACTTGTCCAAGGTCACACAGCTAGGAAGTATCAAGTGTCTAAGAGCACATTTGAACTCGGGTCCTTCCGAATTCAAGGCTGGTGCTCTATCCACAGCGCCACCTAGCTGCCCATTTTCCTTCCTTCCTTCCTTCCTTCCTTCCTTCCTTCCTTCCTTCCTTCCTTCCTTCCTTCCTTCCTTCCTTCCTTCCTTCCTTCCTTCCTTCCTTCCTTCCTTCCTTCCTTCCTTCCTTCCTTCCTTCCTTCCTTCCTTCCTTCCTTCCTTCCTTTCTTTCTTTTTTTCTTTCTTGCATGGGATAAACTATTTTCTTTCTTTCTTTCTTTCTTTTTTTTTTACATTTATTTATTTATTTATTACAAAAATTTTATGTATAGGTAATTTTTCAGCATTGACAATTGCAAAACCTTTTGTTCCAACTTTCCCCTTCCTTCCTCCCATCCCCTCTCCCAGATGACAGGTTCACCAATACATGTTAAATATGTTAAAGTATATATTTTTAAAATTCTCGATAGTATTTCATTTTTCCAAATATAAGTAAAAATAGTTTTCAACATTTATGTTGAATAAGACTTTCCAAAATTTTCTCCCTCCGCCCTTTGCCTCCCCACACAGCAAGTAATCTGTTAAATATATGTAATTCTTTTAAACATATTTCCATATTTGTCATGTTGTACAAAAAAAAAAATCGGATCAAAAGGAAAAAAAAAAAACACAAACAAAAAGTGAAAATCCTGTGCTTTGATCCACTTTCAGTCTCCATAGTTCTCTCTCTGGATGCAAATGGAATTTTCCATCACAAGCTGCCTTGAATCACCTCAATGTCAAAAAAAGCCAAGACCATCACAGTTGATCATCACATAATCTTCTTGTTACTGTATATAATGTTCTACTCACTCAGCATCAGTTCCTGTAAGTCTCTCCAGGCCTTTCTGAAATCCTCCTGCTGATCCTTTCTTATAGAACAATAATATTCCATAATATTCAGATACCACAATTTATTCAGCCATTCTCCAAATGATGGGCATCCACTCAATTTCCAGTTCCTTGCCACTACAAAAAGGGCTGCCACCAACATTTTTGCAGACATGGGTCCCTTTCCCTCTTTTATGATCTCTTTGAGATACAAACCCAGTAGTGACCCTGCTGGATCAAAGGGTATGAACAGTTCTATAGTCCTCTAGGCAGTGTTAGGTGGAGTGTCTTTTTCAAGAAACAGGATGCTTGTGTCCCTGTGACGGAGTACATGGGATTTAAGATGTAAGAAGTGTGGAAAGCTGGGAAAAGGAGCTAATTTTCTTTCTTTCTTTCTTTCTTTCTTTCTTTCTTTCTTTCTTTCTTTCTTTCTTTCTTTCTTTCTTTCTTTCTTTCTTTCTTTCTTTCTTTTTCTTTCTTTCTTTCTTCTTCTTTCTTTCTTCTTTCTTCTTTCTTCCTTTCTTCTTTCTTCCTTTCTTCCTTTCTTCCTTCCTTCCTTCCTTCCTTCCTTCCTTCCTTCCTTCCTTCCTTCCTTCCTTCCTTCCTTCCTTCCTTCTTTCTTTCTTCTTCTTCCTTTCTTCCTTTCTTCTTTCTTTTCTTTCTTCTTTCTTTCTTTCTTTCTTTCTTTCTTTCTTTCTTTCTTTCTTCTTTCTTTCTTTCTTTCTTTCTTTCTTTCTTTCTTTCTTTCTTTCTTTCTTTCTTTCTTTCTTTCTTTCTTTCTTTCTTTCTTTTTTTTTAACTTTTTATTTACCAGATACATGCATGGGTAATTTTACAGCATTGACAATTGTAAAACCTTTTGTAAGAAGCTAAGTTTTAAAGGTCTTTAAATTCCAAATAGAAGATTTTTAAAATTGAAGGTGATAGGGAGCCAGGGAGTTTATTGAGTGGGGTAGGAGTAGTTAGTTACATGGTCACAACTGCATTTTAGAAAAATTCCCTTATCAGTTGAGGGCCATGATAGACTAAACTAGGGAGAGACAAGATAGATAGAATTACCAAGAAAGCTATTGCGACAGGCCATGAATGAGATAGTGAAGCCCTGCATCAGTGTGCTAGCAATATCTAAGGAAAGAGAGGGGAGTATATGAAACATAACAAAGGTGGACTTAACGAGCCTTGAAAATAGATTGAATACAGGGGGTGTGAGCTAGTGAGAAGCTGAGAATGTCACATAGATTGCCAGCCTGGAAGTAGCAGAGAGATGCTGGTGCCCTTGACAGGAATAGGGAAGTTTGGAAGTTTGGGGGAAAGATAATGAGTTTAATTTGGGATATGTTTAGCTTCTACAAAGCTCGGATCTTTTCAATGTTTGGAATGTCCTCTATTTCATTAAAACTCTATTTTCCCCACTCTAGTCTCATAATCGATTTTCCTGGATAAGTCATACTTGGTTATATGTCAAGAGAAGAGTATCCCTGAGAAGCTTAAGGATACCTCCATTGTCCATGTCTATAAAGGAAAAGGAAATTATCCTGTGACAATCATGGGGCAGGGCTGGGGCTGGGGTGGGATCTCTCTCCTCATTATTGCTGGCAAGATTCTGGTCCTGGTCCTCTTTAATAGTCTGATCCTTCACCTGGAAGAGCCAGTATGGATTGAAAAAGGGCCAAGGAATGAATGGTCAGCACGGTGTTTGCTGCCTGATAACTCCAGGAGCAATGCCAGAGCAGAACAGCCTGTACACAGTGTTCATCAAGGCCTTTGATACTGTCAGTCATGAGGATTTAGGGAAAACTAGATCAAAATGTGGTGGTTCAGAGAAGTTCATCGGTATTGTATGCCAGTTGGATGATGGCCCATGCTCTAGTGCTTTCCCAGTCTCCAGTGGAGTGAAACAAAGCTGTGTGTTTGTTCCTGTGCTTTTCATCATGATGTTTTCAGCCATGTTGTCAATGAGAAAGAACAAGGCATCAAGGTCAGATACTGCATTGATGCTCCTGGCCAGACTCCGTACTCGGTGTCCACAGACTTGCTCCTGCTCTCCGTCTATGTCCCTGTGCTAATTTTTCTTGTGAAGTTTTCTTGGATTCCCCCATGGCGACCCATTTGAGTATATTGTATTTTCTATTCATCCGTTCATTTGTTTTTGCTTGTTCTATTTCGAGTTGCAAGTTGTCTCCCCCCCAACCCAACATTTCATACAGATATAGATTTGAGGAGCCATATAATACATATTTCCATTTTTCAATCCTTCCTCTGGTGGTGGAGAGCATTTTCCTTCCTAAGTCCTCAGTAGTGGATGTGAATGATTATATATTACTCAGAATAGTTTAATCATTCACAATTACTCTTGAAATAATATTGCTGGAATAGCTGTATGGACATATATGTACATATACTGTATTTAACTTATACTTTAGCATATTTAACATGTATTGGTCAACCTGCCATCTGGGGGGGGGAAGGAGGGGAAAAGTTGGAACAAAAGATTTTGCAGTTGTCAAGGCTGAAAAATTACCCATGCATATAACTTGTAAATAAAAAGCTATAATAAAATTTTTAAAAAAAGAAATAATATTTCATGCAAGTCTTTCCATGTTTCCCTAAAATTAACCTGCTTTCTTAAAGCATAGTAATATTCCATAACAATCATGTACCACAACTTATTTAGCCATTCCCCAATTGATGGTCATCCTTTCAGTTTCCAATTCTTTGCTACCACAAAGAGAGCTGCTAGAAATATTTTAAAACATAATAGGTTCTTTTCCTTTCTCCCTGATCACCTCGGGGAAGGGAGAATATAGTTTTTTTTGTTGTTGTTTTTTTTTTTTTTTTTTTTTCAGAATATAGTTTTATAATTCTTTGGCCATAATTCCAAATTGCACTCCAAAATGGTTAGATCAGTTCAAAATTTCACCTACAATCTTTCTACATCCTCTCCAGCATTTGTCATTTCCCTTTTCTCTTATTTTAGCTAAGCTGATATGTGTGAGAAGGTATTTCAAAGTTGTTTTAATTTGCATTTCTTTAATCAATAACAATTTACATTTTTTTACATGACTATATAGAGCTTTGATTTCCCCTCAAACTGTCTATTCATATCCTTTGATTTATATTCTTATAAATTGCCTCAGTTCTCTATATATTTGAGATATGAGGCCTTTATCTGAGAAACTGGCCATACAATTCCCCCCCCCCCCACAATTTTCTTTTGCTTTCCTTCTAATCTTGCCTCTATTGGTTTATTGCTAACATTTCTAGTACAATATTGAAAAATAATGATAATGGACAACCTTGCTTCACTCCCTATTATTGGGAAGGCTTTCTAGCTTAATCCCCTTACAGATAATGCTTGCTGGTGATTTTAGGAAGATGCTTCTTATCATTTTAAGGGAAATCCATTTATTCCTATGCTTTCAAGTGTTTTTAAATAGGAATAAGTGTTATATTTTGTCCAAAGCTTTTTCTGTATCTATTGATGTACTCATATAATTTTGTTATTGATATAATCAATGATATTAGTAGTTTTCCTTATATTGAGTCAGCCCTGTGTTCCTGATAGAAATCCCCCTTCTTCACTTCTAGCACAATCTTTATACTAGATAGCTGTAGTTTTCTAGCTAGCATTTTATTTAGAATTTTTGCATCAATATTTATTAGTGAAATTGGTTTGTAATTTTCTCTTTGCTTTTTTGCTCTTCTTGATTTAGGTGTCAGCATAATATTTGTTTCATAAAAGGAGTTTGGTAAGACTCCTTTGTCTATTATTCCAAATAATTTATTTAATATTGGAACTAGTTGATCTTTAAATGTTTAGTAGAATTCACTTATAAATCCATCTGTTCCTGATGTTTTTTTCTTAGGAAGGGCATTTTTGGCCTGTTCAATTTCTTTTTCTTAAAAAGATTTATTTGAATATTCGATTTGCTCTTCTGTTCATCTGGGCAATTTATATTTTGGTAAGTATTCTTCCTTTTCACTTAGGTTGTTCAAATTATTGCCATATAATTGAGCAAAATGGCTCAATAATGACTTAAATTCCATCTTCATTACCCTTTTCATTTTTGATAATGAGTTTTTTTTGGTTTTCTCCTCTATTTTTAAAAATCACATTAACCAATGGTTTATCTAGTTAAATTTTTTTAACCATAAAATAAGCTCCTAAGTTTTATATGGGTGCATTTTCTAGTTTTGTTTGGAGGAATTTTTTTTTGGGGGGGGAGAAGGGGAAGGTGCTTGCAGTACTCTTTCTTTCTACTCTGACATCTTGGCTCTATCTCTAATTTATGTTGTAATTTTATATGTGTGTGTGTGTATGATTTGGTACTTATCTTGGACTTAACTTCTCTAAATTTCTATGTAGCTTCTCCAGCAGTTTGGGTGTTTTTTGAGGGGATAGGGTGTCAAATACTGAGTTCTTATCCCAGTTTATGGAACATGAGGTTACTATGGTAGCCTCAAGTCAAATCAAGTCAAGACACCATATATATTAAGCAGATATTTTGTGCCAAGCACTGTGCTAATATTCTAGGTATACACAGAATACCTTAGGGGATTCACAATATGATGGGGGAGAGGGAGGGAGAGACAAGCTATGAATTGTTAATTATAGGCAAATTAATGGGAATAGGGAAAGGCTTTTTTCCAGAAAGTTGGGTTTTAATTGAGAATTAAAAGGAAGCCAGGAGACAAGAGATGAGGAGGGTAAGGATTTCAGGTTTGGGGGACAACTAGTGAAGATGTCCAGAGTTGAGAGTGTCTTGTGCAGGCCACAGTAAGTGCAGGCTAGAATCATTAGAGTAAGGTGTACGATAGGAGGGGGCCAGATTATGAAGGGTTTTAATAACCAGAGCATTTTATAGTTGATCCTGGAAGTAATAGGAAACACATGGAGTTTATTAAAACACAGATGGGCTCAAGACTGAAAAGAAATATTTTGATTGGAGAATGGAAGATCTGACTTGAGGTCAGATCAAGCAGATTATTGCAGGTGACAGGACCTGGACCAAGGCGGTGGAAGTGTAAGAAAAGGGCGTCTGAAAACACCCTGCAAGGGCAGAACCTTGGACAGGATTTGAATATAGGGTGAGAGTGAGTTGAAAATGACCTCCAGGTTTAGAACCTGGATGAATGAAAGGACACTGGCACCCTGGGAATCTGCAAATTAGGGTAAGGGGCAGGCAGACCATGAGTTAAGGGGTTAGATTTCTTTTTTTTTTTTTTTTTATAATTTTTTTGATAGTATAAATGCATGAGTAATTTTTTTTATAACATTATCCAAGGGGTTAGGTTTCTATGGGACAACCAGTTCAATATATACCCGCTAGAACAATATATCATTGTTAAAACTTTAAAATGAGTATTAAATCTTTGTTTACTGCTCTATCAGTTATTGTTGTCTCCTTCACATTTTATGCAGATACCCCTTGTGATTCTTGGCGTTTTGTTCAAATTTTCCCTCAACTGTTTCATAAAATAGTTATGGGATGATTTTTAGATTGCTTCACCCTCTCCATCAACCCATTAATATAGCCCCACTTTGGTCTTTGTTCTTTGGGAACCTACTTGCCCCCCCAAAAAAGGAATTGAATGAATAAACCACTAGTTTATTCATCTTATACATCCCATATTTCCAGTAGAATCTTCTGTTGTTCTTGTTTGCGATGTTATTTTAATTCCTTATTCCCGTTTTGATTATTCCAACAGAAATGGGTGTTGCATTTTATCCAAGTCTTTCTGAAGACATGATTAATAAACATGGTTTTAAGTTAAGTAGCAGGCAATGCTAAGCATTCTGAACAGAGGAAACCCTACCCTGCTTCTCCTCATTCCCTCCCCTTCCCAGAGGCGCAAAGTAATCACAAATAAAGCTTTTTTTTTTTTTTTGTAGAAGCCCTTTATTAGCAGAATTGCATCTTCAGATAACTGTGAAGCCATTCACCTGGACCAGGTCTAGTTCCTACATAAAGGTTGGGCCCTCCCGTTACACACAAATAACCGACAACTTTTTAAGGTCGCCAACACTCAAAAAATACCATCTCCCAACTAGGAACTAAGACGGCTTATTGTATGAAATAAGCAGGGGGTCAACAGGCTACTTTTCTGACTGTGAGTTTGATAAGTGAGCACAGTCAGCTGCGCGTAATCTGGCTGAGACAGCTCGCGATTAGCAGCACTGGAGGCTTACACTGAAGGCTTGCAAATCTTAGATCCCCACAACAACCCTGTGAGGTAGGTGCTCTCTTATAACTCCTTAGAACACAAAACGAAACACAGAGAGGTTATTGTGACAGCTTGTTCAAGGCAGGGCTTGAGCTTGATTCTTCTTGACTGGAGTAACTTTTTTATTTTTATTTTCATTATGATCTCTGCCTCTTAAGCATAACCTCAAACGTACAGATGCTACATAGAGATGCAGATAACAGTAATCGAAACTATATCACAACACACATTACCCAAACGCATGGATGGAATTTATGAACACATTTAAGGGCAAGACAAATTTAACAGTTTGTTGGGGTTGGGTTTTTGTTTGTTTTTTTTTTTTTTGGATATCTGCCATAGCAGAACAGTTTCCGAAATCAGAGAGGGCAATACTAGTATTTATTTCTCATTAGGGGGCAATGAGGTGATTGCATGATTGATGGATGAGTGACTGGATGGCCGGATGGATAGATGGATGACATGATTAAGGGGGGGGTGGGGGTGGGGAAGAGATGATCTTGGTGTAGAATGTCTTTCATTGAGCTGGCCATTCTTTATAACCCGAGCTTGGTCCTTCTCCAGTGTCTTCTCTTTGAGTTGTACCTACATGGAGAGAGAACAAAGGACCCAGTTACTCCATTACTGCTTTCATAATGAGCTTTCGGTGTAAGCCAACATGTTCATGGTAAAAATAAATCGCATGAGCTGATTTATTATTTCCAGTTTCCTTTTAATTATATATATATTTAAAAAAAAAAAAAAAAAAAAAAAGCCACACCCACCCATCTCTGTAGTCATTTCTTAGGGTTTCACTTGAAATATTCTCCTGATTCATGGCAATATTCCCATACAACAAAATATTCTAATTGCAACCTGTCAAGATTTAGGGCAAGATCCTACACAATCAGACCAATTTAATTCTTTTTTTAGGAAGTGAAAAAAAAAAAAAAAAAAAAAAACCACCCTTAAACAGAGCTCAAAAATAAATGGAAACGGATTAGATAAAAAAAATCCCCTTATTGGGGCATATTCTGTTGAACGGACCGATTGACATTCACAAATTAACTAAGTTCTAGCTTACCTGATCTTATTACCAGTTTTCATTCGAATCCATTGAGGAATAGGACGATTCTGCTTCTGTTTCTTGGCCAGGAACCTTTTGATTCTGAATGTTTTATGAGAGGACTAACAAAGAAAAGCATTGTTTAAAAGACTCTAAGCCAAGCCTTTTTTTTCTATTCAGAAGGTAGGGGAGGGAGAAGCCCCGCCCATCTGGTCCCATTCACAATACTTTATGCCGGAGCCTCTGCAGAATTGGGGGCGGGACAAGATGGCTGCAGACAAGCTGACGTCACAAGCGACTAGCAAGCCATTTTCTTTCTTTCTTTCTTCTCTTTTATTTTGCCCAAGCCAATTTCAAAAGCTAATCCAAGTCACAGGATTAAAAACCTGGAAAAGGACCTCGGTTTAAAAGTAAAACAACAAAATGTAGAGGACCTTTTAGCAGGAAAGACCGTCTAATCCCATCCCTTTATGTTACCGAGGAGGACACTGACTGGCCCAGGATTAGAGATGGCACTTGTAGCCAGATCCTTTGATTCTAGGACTAATGCCTTTTTCGCGTTGTCCCCCATTTAATTGGCAGTTGGGGGGAAAAAAAAAAAAAAAAAAACAACCCTGTTTTTTTTTTTTTTTGTCCCCACCTAGTTTCCGAGTTTAAAGTAACTACCCAAGGTTCCTTTCTGCTCTAAATCTATGTCCTTTTAACGCTCACGATCCCAAAGTCATAGCAATGGCATCCAAGGGACCTTTTTCTAAGACAATTCTTCCCTTTTTTTTTTTAGAAGGAGTAAGAGGGGGAGTCCAAGCCGCGAGCTTTATTTAAGGCTTCGGCGTCTCCCGGAAATCTCCTCCGTGGCTCTTCCTAACTAACTCCCAGTTGTTCTAAACGCAGCCCAGAGAATCCTCCCTCCCCGGCTGGAAACTTGGGAAGATGGGGGGGCTAAGGCAGCCTGCGGTTACGCAGCGCCAAAAACGCCGGGGTCCCCTTCAAAAGCTTCCTCGAAGCTTCCCCGAATGTCCCTAGCTGCTGCTGAGCCGCGCCCGGGGCCCTGGGAGCCGCGGCCGGGGGGGATGGCCGCGGATCCTCTTACCATGATGATGAGATGACAGCCGAGCTTCCACCACGATGGCTGGACGGGCGAAAAAGGGAGAAAGACTGGCGGAAGCTCGCTATTAGAGGCTCTGCAGAGGGCGGAGCTTGGAGGAAGTGCGCGTGCGCATTGGGGACGGGCTGCGCCCTCTGCAGGTTCCCAAGGGACATTACGGCACAGGCAAAGCGGCTAGTTTCCAGGCTCCCCTCCGTCCAGAGCCCACGGAGAGCCAGACCCCGCCTCCCATACTGCAGCTTTTTGGAGGTGACATCATCCTGGTCTTGTTTTTCTGCTTCGAGCCTCTTTGCTGCAGTGCGGAGTTTTACAGCCCCCCTCCTCTTTTCCCCCTTCTCCGCAGCCCATACTCTATTGTTCCCTTTCTTTCTCTTCAAAAATAATTTGTAGTGATTAAAAAAAATTTTCTATAATCGATTTCCTCCTGTCTCCTTTTTGAATATCCCTTATAACAAAATGTTTTGGAAATATAAGCTATAAAATAAAATAAAAAATAAAAAGAAGGGGGGAAAAATAAAAAAAAAACGGATATTATATGCAATGTACCACTCACTCCTACCCCCCCAATCTTTGCAGAGGAGGACCCCCGACCCTGTAATCCTGGAGAGGATTTAATAAGAAAGGAAATACATTCTAGAGCTTACTGTGCCTATTAATTGAAATAAAAGAAAAGAGGCTACTTTTTCTTTTCCAAGGGCTACATCATCATTTTATAATTGCATTAATTGGGAAATCACGTTTCTGGGATATTTCCATAAGAAATTACAGAGTATTAATCTCATATTCCCCCAGACTTGTTGATAAATGCCTCAGAGGGAAGGGGAGGCATTCTAGCTTTGGATGTTGTTAAAATGAATTTGGGTTCAAGACCAAATTCGGTCTCAGGTCCTTCCTTTGTTCTTTGGGGAGTCGTTTACACGATTTAGGCCTCAGTTTCCTTATCTGTAAAAATTAAAAACAGTCATTTCTATGACTGAAAAGAGTGCCAAATGAAATGAACAGAAAAATGACAATGTTGCCGTAATTATTTATCAGGATCTTCCATTGAATTGAAGTTGATCCTTTGAGACTGCACCATGGCTTCTTTTTTTTTTTTTTTAAATATATTTTTTTTATTTAGAATTTTTTTTCCCACAGTACATATGCCTGAGTAATGTTTTTTATAACATTATCCCTTGTATTCATTTTTCCAAATTATCCTCCCCTCCCTCCAATCCCTCCCCCCCCCATGGCAGGTAATCCCATACATTTTACATGTGTTACAATATAACCTAGATACAATATATGTGCTGCACCATTGCTTCTAAAGAGTCACTATCTATTTGGTGGCACAGAGGCTGAGAAATTTGCCGAGATCTTAAAGTGGCATCTGCTATTTAAATTAAAAAAGAAAAGAAAAGAAAAGAACTGCTCGGGAGGGAGTACAGTGGGAAGAGCCTCATCTCTGCATTCAAAAAACCTGGGTTTAGATGTTACCTTTGATGCTTACTGCATGTATCTTCCTGACCATGAGTGAGTTACAGACTCCTGTTTTCCCCTCTATAAAATGGAAGGGTTGAACTAGATAGCTTTTTCTAGCCTAGATAAATCACTTCCTTTCCCTTCTGTTAAAAAAAAAAAAAAAAAAAAAAAAAGGGGGGGGGGAGGACAAAGACCCTAAATGGCCTCTGAGGTCCCTTTTAGTGTGAAGCTTAGGATCTCAGGTGTGCTCTTGGAGAAGTGACTTTCCTTCCATGGACCTCAGTTTCTTCCTGTTTAAAGTGAAGAGGCTGAGCCTTGGAGGTCCCTTCCTGGCTCTAGCATCCTGTGTGTAACCTCAGATAAATTCCTCCTCCAGGTCCCCCAGCTGTTAGAGTGTGGGGGACGTGTGCAAAAATGTTTGCCGCAGCCCTCTTTGTAGTGGCCAGAAACTGGAAACTGAGTGGATGCCCATGCATTGGAGCATGGCTGAATAAATTATGGTATATGAATGTTATGGAATATGATTGTTCTGTTAGAAATGACCAGCAGGAGGATTTCAGAAAGGCCTGGAGAGACTGACATCAACTGATGCTGAGTGAACCAGGAGATCATTGTAAAAGGCAACCAGATTATCCGATGATCAGTTCTAATGGACTTGGCTCTTTTTAACAATGAGATGATTCAGGTCTTGTGATGGAGAGAGCCATCTATACCCAGAGAGAGGACTGTGGAAACTGAATGTGGATCACAACATGGCATTTGCACTTTTTGTGGTTTGCTTGCATTTTATTTTCTTTCCCATTTTTTCCTTTTTTGGCCTGATTTTTCTTGTGCAGCATAATTGTATAAGTATGTATGCCTATATTCAATTTAACATATATTTTACCATGTTTAACATATATTGGATTAGTTGCCATCTAGGGGAGGGGGTGGAAAAATTGGAACACAAGGTTTTGCAAGGGTCAATGTTGACAAATTATCCTTGCATATATTTTGAAAATACAGTTTTAATTAAAAAAATTGAGTATGGGGGAATGGAGGGACTAGTTAGCCTGAAGCCTCTTCTAATTCTAGAGTCATTTGGATCAAGGTTGGTCCTGGAAAAGAGTAAGGCAAATGTACTTCCTTTTCTTGTTTCCAGATGATGGGACACTATGGATGTGGAATATGGACTTTCTTTTCCTTGACTTTGCATTTTGCTACAAGGACTATTTTTTCCTTTCTTAATTTGGAGAAAATAGAAAGAGGTTGGAACAGGGTTGCCAAAAGAAAAAAAAAAGGGTCATTGAATTCTTTTTAAAATCACAGATAGAAAGCCAGCCAGAAAGAACCACAGACAAGGAGCTTTAAAATTTATGTATTCAATTTATTATATACTGAAAAAGGAAAAAAAATGATAGGGATTTGCAGTTTTACATACAACCTTTATTTTTTCTGTTCTACTTTTAATGTGGATGTACTCATTTGATTTGATATTTAAGTTAAGAATTTTAAAGGAAAAAAAAATCAAAAGTGAAAAGAAATGAGGATCACGTAAGAATAAAAGTCATCAAGATTGCTGGTTCCAGACTATTATAATCCCCTCCCAATGGGGTTTCTGCACTTCTAAGAACAGTGTGTGCTTTTAAGCTACAAATTCTCCATTCTGGAAGTCTCCATGCCTCTTTATGACTGAGCTAATGAACTGGCAGAACACTGAAACCTAATAGGGTTCGATGGAAAGTACATGGAGTCGGGAGGCTGGGGTTCTCTGTTTAGCTTTGACTGTGTGACCTCTCTAAGCTCTAACTACCTCCTCTACAAAATGGAGACATGGGACGAAATGATCTCAGAGGAACAGAAGGCCAGCCAGAGTTACAAGCAAGACAACTGGGAAAACAATATGCTGAAGTATTATTTATAAAAATGCAGCTGTTTATATATAATATGCATGCATATATATAAAAACAGATTTGGGATTTCCTATGTAATCTTCTCTGATCCTTCCATACGAAAAAGCTCGCGTGGATGATTGTCAAAGTTCAAAGTAGTAAAAAGCAAAGATTATTTTTAAAAAAAGCTGATGTTCTTAAAACTTTTTATCTCATGGTTTTGTCTTGATATCTGCCTTTTCAGCAGCAGTTAAGACTTTTAAATACTTCAAAATATTTACAGTTTCTACTATAGAACAAATAACTTGAGAAGAATCAGAATTTTGTTACTTGGATAATTTTCCCCTCAGTGATATCATGACTTGTGTGTAAGACAGGACAGGAGAGATCCTGTAAGATCAGGAGGCCCCCATCCCTATTTGCAAAGATGGGGCGGGGGAGAGCTGAGGGTATGAGCCATAAATTGTCAGACATGGCTGATCCATTCACTTGATTATATCTGCTGAACTTTTTTGCTTTTTTTGGCGGGGGGAGTGTTTTTGTTTTACATATATATATATATATATATATATATATATATATATATATATATATATGTTCAGAAATTTGAGGGAAGTATTAAAAACAGAAGATATCAATACAAATCAGATTTATTTTCTAAGGAGCTGGACTGGTCATGGAGCGAGTTCTGAATTGGCCCTCACCCAGTGCTAGAAGGCCCAGAGGGAGGCTGCCAGCATATTAGGCAGTCCCCAGCTGGAGGGTTTACGGGAACCTGAGATGAACAGGATCTGCGATCTCTACTACGAGAGGAAATCCCCACGTTAGGAGATGTCAGACCTGCTGAGGTTTTAAAGGAAAATATTAAGGTGCATTATCAGACAAGAGATATCGAGGGATATCAGGAAAAGTACTGGCCAGTTCAGCTTGGAACAATGTCACTTAGTAGCCAAGAACTCTGAGAAGTCAATTCCCTTCTCTGGATCTCAGTTTCTTGGCTACCCTGGTTAACACTGTTACTGGTGTGACTCACGTCACTGAGTTGCAATTCGGTTTCCCTGAGGTAGTGGAAGTAATAATCCACTAGAAAGCACCATATAAACTTGCTTAGATTGCTAGGGTGGCCGGGCAATAAGGCAGTCAGAAGATCAGTTCCATTTGTTAGATCTCTCCCCAATTGAGCTGTAAGCTCCTGGAGGGGAAAATAGCATCTTGGTTTTTGCATAGGTGCCTCCCAATATCTGGAGGCAACACAGTGTTCCCTGACAGATGGCAACAGGTTAGATGCTGTTCGCCCGAAATGAGTAGAGCTTTCAGGCTAAACTAGATGAAGAGATCCGGGCTCAGAAATCTTGGGCTGGTCCAAACCCATTGCTTTATATGGAATGAAAGCATTGAGAATGAAGTGATTTGTTCTGGATCAAAAGCTAGTGTCTGAGGATTTGAACCCAGGTCCTCTTGACTCCACGGGCAGTTAGATGGTGCAGCGGATAGAGTGCTGGGCTTGAAGTCAGGAAGGCTCCTCTTCCTGAGTTCAAATCACTAGCTGGGTGACCCTGGGCAAGTCACTTCACCCTGTTTTTCTCAATTTCTCCACAGATATAAAATAACCTGGAGAAGGAAATGGCAAAGCATTCCATTATCTTAGCCAAGAAACCCCAAATGGGGTCAAGAAGAATTAGATACAACCACACAGCATAGTTTGAGGCCCTCTTGACACGAAGTCCAGTGCCATAGCTACTATGCCACATTGGTTGAGGATGAAGGGAGATGGGGGTTCCAAATGTTTGTAATCCCACTTGGGGACGTTAGAAGGGGTGCCCTTGGTAAAGTTGGAAATAAAGTTGGAAGCGCTATGGATGTGGTGGAAGCTATTATTATTACTCTTATTGCTATGTGTAGACGTGGCTGGTTTTTTGCCTTTCCTTATTAAAAAACACAAAACAAAACAGGCTCTTGGAAGACTTGGATGTTCATGGATTGAGGTAAACAGAACAGGGAAAGCAAGTACAGTGATTATGATGGTGTAAATGGGGGCAAAGCCCAATAAAACAAAACCAAATGTGTGTGATTATGATGTGCAAAAAAAGATGAGTAAACGTTCCTTCCTTTCTTCTTGAGAGAAATGAAGGACTGGGGTGAAGAATACTGAATTCGAAAAAACTTTATCAACCGTGTACTGAATATGCCGTCAGATTTGGTCGATAGTTTTTTTTTTTTTTAGTTTTCCTATACCGCTTCCCATCCCTGCCTTTCTTCTGTATTCTGGTACGAGAAAGGGCTGAACAGAGGCAGACAAATTGGGAAAGGAAAGCGGTAGGAAAAATTAATATTAAGAAATAACTTATTGCTGAATTTGTGGTCCCAAAAGTTCTTTATGGAACACTGGGGCTCTCTGGCAGCTTGGGCTCCACTGCCTTTGCTCTGGACTCACCCTTGATTCTTCCTATCCACTTCTGCCTTTTCCCTTAAAGCTTCTGTACCCCTTCTGGAAATTTGAACCATATGGTCCAAGGCCTTTACAAGAGTCAACCTCCAAGGTCTCTCTGCCTGGGGACATTAAAAATGGAAGTCAACAGCTATCCTCTCCTCCCCACTCACAACTTCTGTCTGTTACTCTTTTTCAGGCTGCCACCTTAGGACACGGATGGGACAGGACCATCATAGTCTCCTAAGACCGAGTTCACCAAAGACTAGATTATCCACCATGGCCCATCTCCCTTCTTTGGTTCAACAGTGTCACTACTCTCTCTCCTTTGACTTGCCTCTTCCTTCAGTTTGACTTCTGACCTCTGTCCTCTGAAACTGCTCTCTCCAAATTTCAATAGTCTCTAAGCTATCAAATCCAAAGGGCTTCTTTCAATTCTCAGCCTCCTTAATCTCTCTGCAGCCTTTGGCAGATGGTAAATTTCTCCTGAAAATTCTCTTCTCCATAGGTTTTGGGGATACCCATCTTCCCTGGCTTTCCTCCTACCCAACAGCTCCTTTTTAGTTTTGCTGGATCTTCATCCAGGTCATGAAGATCCCACGGGGCTCTATCCTGAGCCCTCTTTGCTTTTCCTTACAGATTATTTCACTTGATGGATCTCATGAGCTCCAATGGATTCAATTATCATCTCTAAGCTAATGACCTCCAAATCTCTATAAACATCCCTAACCTCTCTGCTGACTCCCGGTAGTCTCACCAACTGCCTCTTGGACATCTCAAACTTGATATGCCATAGACATTTTAAACTTCACACATTTAAAACTGAACTTATTTTAAGTTTCCCCCAAAACCTTCTCCTTCTTCCAAACTTCCCTGTTATTGCTGAGGATAGTACCATCCTCCTGATCTGCCAGGCTCAAAATCTAGGTGTTATTTTCAACTCCGAGGGAGCTTTCTCACCTCCCCCTACATCCAAGATGCTGTCAGGTCTTGTCATTTCTACTGTCACGACTTCTCTCCCACACTCCCCCTTCCTTCTCTGAAATTGCCACCACTCTGGCCCTTGTCACTTCAATCCAGCTGGTCAATCTGCCCACTACCAGTCTTCTCACTCCAATCCATCTTCCACTTGGTGACCAGTGATCCTTTAAAGTATAGGTCTGACCAAGTCACATGTTACCCACATACCCCCTCGATAAGCTTCCTCTCACCTCCAGGATCAAACATTAAAATCCTCTGGCACTTCAAAATCCTTCATAACCTGCCGCCTCTCATCCCCCCACCATTCTGAGTCTTCTTACATCTTATACACCCCCTCCTACACACGCACATACTGTGATCCAGTGATGTAGGTCTCCTACCACAAGACTACAGCCATTTTCACTGGCTATCCCCCATGTCTAAAATACTCTTCCCTCTTCTCATCTCTGTTTTCTGACTTCAAGTCCCACCTAAACTCCCTTCTTCTAAAGGAAGGCTTTCTTAATCCTTCTTAACCATAGAGCCTTCTCTCTGTAGCTTATTTCCAACTGCTCCTACACAGATCTTGTTTGTACCTAGTTTTCTTTAGTAGTCTCCATCTGATCTATGAATTCAGGGCCTATCTTTTACTTTCTCTGTAGCCTCCCAGGACCTACCACAAAGCCTGATTCATAACAAGTACTTCACATATTAAACAGTGGTCTTTCCCTCATCCAATCCAAACTGGGACCCAGGACTCACAGGACTTGGGATCTAAGGTTTCAAAGCTATTGGGAATTCCCAGATGAGGAAACTCCCTCTACCTTTCTAGGTCAATAACTTGTCTTCATTTTACAACTTTAAGTTATCTTAGGCTAGCTCTCTATTCACTAAGGCTATGTCACCCCTCTAATAAGATCTTAGAGAGATCTAGTGCTTTGGATTCTTTTTATACATTAATAACACAAATGGGAGTAAGAGGAACGTTTCCCCCCCCTCGATTGTAGACTTCCTCCAGGGAAGGGTGTCTTCCCAGCTGTATCTTTCCTAAGTTCTGGCACACAAAGTAGGGTAACTAAATGCTTTAAAAAAAAATTGAATTACAACTAAAAAACTATTGTAAACTTTGTAAATGTACTTCAAAACAGCTTTTAGAGTTTGCTGTTTGCTCAGAACTTTATTGATATCAGTACAAAATAGTGAAAACTGAAATCTCCTATGATAAAAGGTGACCGTAAGTGGTAGTGACCATTGTGCCTGGAACAGGAAATGAACTCATGCCATAAAGGATAAAATGAAGCAATGATGGAAATGACAAATTTGGAGGGCTGAATTATGGGTAATTCTGTTCTGGGGAGAAAAACAAAAACAAAAACAAAAAGGCCCAAACAAGAAGAAATGCTGGAACTATTCTCAGATGCTAACCTCTAGTCAAAGAAAAGCCAGTGTTGGCGTACGGAGGATATAGACGTTATTTGCCTATGGTCGGCAGGTCACCCAAAACGTTCGTTATTTGAAAGTAGTCTCATATCTTTGTCTGGCCTAAAGTAGTAGGATGCTTTCGGTTTCTAATCAATTCCTATCTGGTAATTAATTCCAATGACAGGGTGATACGGTATACGGCTTAAGGTGGAGCCAGCCTTCCTTCAAAGGTGGCTCGGTCTACCTCAAATGAAAGCATTCTCGGCTTACCTGGCCGAAACCTTTCAATCTCTGCTACAGCCTTCCAACTTTAGCACACATGATTAAGGCCACAGAAGACATTTCCATATTCAAGCAAACCTCAAATCAAGTAAACCTCAAATCATTTTCCTCATTGTTATCTGAATTCCTAAAAGAAAATTCCAATAGCTGCATAGATAAGAATCGCCTCAAATTTAGCCTCTTGAACAAAGATTTCTGCGTTTGCCCCACCCCCCCCATGCTCATCTGAAAGGTAGCCCACCTGGACCCTCTGAGATACTCTCTCTATTCCTTCTTTTTTGAAGGCACTGCTAGACTGCTTGATTCCTGCTCTTTGGCCATCTGCACAGTCAGCACAGTGAACTATCTGGGCCCATCATTCCTCTTCTTTCCTACTATTGTTCTCATTCTCTTGCTTTTTATCTGGAGCTGGCTCTGCAGATTTCAAAGGGCTGTCTTCGTAGGGTCCCAGGCGGTTCCGGCTGCGGGCACCTGGCTGGTAGAGTTGCATTGCTGGGCGGTCCTAAAGAGAAGTGTGAGACGCATTAGTGGGCTGCACTTGACCTGCAAGTTGCTTCTGGCCCTTTTCGTAGCATTTTGAACGTCCTAAGCACCATATACTTGTCAGTGGTAGCAAAACTTCAGTGGTGCCGGGACTGTGGACTTCCCAGAGGCCCAAATTGGAGTGCATGGTCCAATAGTCAATCTCGACTAGGATTCTGCTTGCAAAATCCAAAATGAGAGATCGTTTCCCAAGCACCACAATGCATTCCTAGCTACCCAAGACACATGCACATACGTACAACGTTCCAGATCATCTGTCCAAATTTCAGGACCATTTGAAAATGAATTCAACCGATCTAAAATATTCCGTTTGGGAACTACCCCCATCACCTACCTCATTCCAGCTAGAATAAAAAACAAAAACAAAAACAAAACAACAAACCACAACCCTTTAGCGAGCAGTTTTAGAGGAGGAAAAGACAAAATCAAAAATTTCTTTCAATGCATTAGACCCTTCCAAGAACTCCTTTTTAAGAATTATAAAAACCAAACATGGGAACTCTGCCTAGCGCTGACCTAGCCTGAAACCAAGATCTCATTTCCCTGTAAATAACCCTGTTAAAACACAACTCGCAAGACCAGAGGTCAACAACGTAACAGCTAGGTGAGAGGCTCTGTGCCAGCCGCAGGCTGGAACTCAGATTTGAGAAAGCCATTTGGTACGATATATTTGCTTCATGAATTAATTTGATTATCAGAAATTTCATTCAAGTTATATAATCTGAGAGTTGCTAAGGGGCCCGAGGCCATCTAGCTTAATCCTTAACTGAGAAAGTACTCCTACACTACCTCTGACAAGAAAGCAATCCATCTCTATTTTAAGACCATCAGTGACAAGCAACTCACTACTTCCCAAAGTAGCCCCTTCCACAGCTCTCACCGTTAGGATTTTTCTCCTCTGACACCAAGGCTAAATTGACCTTGCTCCACCCCAACTAATACTCCTCCTCCTGTCTTCTGAGGCCGTACAGCAACCCTTCAAATACCTGACAACAGCTCTCACACTAAGTCCCCCTCCAAGAACCTTTTTCCACTGGACGGCTCCGAAAGCCAGTTCTTGTAACCCCTCTCTGAGTGATAGAATCAAAGTTAGCACAGGCAGCATCACTCCTTTGGGCCTAATCCCAAGCACATTTCAGCAATATTTCAAAAGGAGGTGGCCAGATGAGCGCCCTGTTTCAAGGACTTTTTGCTAGAAGATAAAATTTTGCTCTAAAAACCATCCACCTAAAATCTCAGTATCCAAGGTTTTTTAGTAGCTTTGTTTAATTTCTAGGGAAATTTCAATCCCAAAATGGCTCTTCCCATTTTAGATTTCACCAACCTAACTTATCTTTCCTTGCCAATGCAGACTGTGGATAAGCTGTTTACAAAGTGGCCATGGAGAAACTCGGGTCTCAAGAGAACAAGTGACAAGCTAATTTTCTAGTATCTAGTGTGTGTTTTTTTAAACCACCAAACCACCTTATGAAAATAAAGAAATTTAAAGAAAAATAGCACCTTGTTTCTTATGCGATCTCTTTTCGCTGCATCTTCTTTTCTGTCCTCTTTGGTCATTCTGTCTGAGTTGCCTATTAAATCTGTACCATCACTCCTCTTTCCTTTGTCCCTAAGTAGATCTCTTTCCTTTTTCATCTCTTCTTCTTTTCTTCTAAAGGTCTTCTCCTTCTCAAAGCGTTCCTTTTGTCTCCTTTTGTCTTCTTCCTGCCGCCTCAGTTTCTCCTTCTCTCGCTGCTGCCTCTCTCGCTCCTTGTCTCTTTCATAGTCCTTGTCCCTCTCCCTGTGGTCTTTGCCACCCTCATCTTCAGATCTGCATGGAAAACAAATCTGAGAATGAACCCTCAGTGTTCTGGGCACCACAAGGGAAAGACAGACTGTGCTTTCGACGTGGCTATCGAAATGAAGCTACCTAGAAAAAAAAAAGGCCCTCAGAGCGTGCTGTAACCGGTCACATCGTGTAACCCTGCGTTTGTTCAAGCTCCTCTGGAAAGCTGCCCAGGGACGCACGACAAGGAGCATTTTGGACCCTCCTCCCCACCATCTGATCAGAAACAGTAGCTGATCTTCATTCAGCGGCAAAGCCAGGACAGAGCAACCAATGCCAATAGCACCCTTGCATATAGGAGCCACTTAACTGTTTGGAGAATTCAGTTCAACGCTGCAGAGACAAGCCTAAAGGAGACATGCTGGTGAGCCCTAGAATACTAACTTCTTGGCTTTCTCTTCTTTCGACTCCCCATCAGAACGCTTGGCCGCCGCACTACTCTGCCCATTGGTTTTTTCCTCATTCAGATTCTCTTTGTCCAATCTCTTGGATTTTTCCCTTTTTTCCAATTCTTTTTCATCTCCTCTTTCTGGCTTCTTGAGCAGCTTGAAAAAGAACAAGTTTATTTTCATTTTGAGGGGTAAAGAAGGAGAGTGTTCCCTTTTTTTCCCTTTAAATTTTAAAAACCTAAAGAAAAATACACTCTGGCCCATCTAAGCCTTAGGCCGCTCACAGTGACTCCCATTTGGTTCCCCACTCGGAAAATGGAGCGAGGTGCACTCCAGTTCTCGGGTTAACAGATAGTGCACAGGGAAAGGTGACTTACTAAAGAGGCGAGACCAGCATCAACTCACCCACTCACTGAAATTGGGCAGCACTGGGTAGCGAGAGGATCCCAACGCTTCAGTTTTAGAAAGACCAACGCACAATTCCAAGAACGTTGTAGATAGCAAAGGAGTGTGGCCATTGTGGTTAGTGATACTTTGTGGCAGAACACATCATGAACTTAAAGACAGTGAGTGGGTGCTGCCAGGGTTTGGTTCAGATTAATGCTCCGAGTGACAAACACCTCTGTCACCGAAGGACCGATCCACCTCGCAGAAATTATTTTTGCTCAAGGCCTTTTGTTGTGATGGTACCCAGTTGAATGGTTAAGAACCACCCAGCAACTGGTTAATAAAGCCAAATGCCTCATATGGTACGAGGGGGACAGACTGCCATTCCGTCTCTGCTGAGCGGGAGTGGGATACTTAATGTTTACTTCTTAAAAGCGAACTAACACCCAGGCAGGTGTGAGCTCTAAGACTCTTAGTGTACAAAGCAAACCCCTTCTCTGCCCCCAATTGCCACTAGAGAACCCTAAATGATGGATAGCATCAAGATATATTCTTATGGAAAACATAACTCCAAGTCTTAGGACAAAGGCTTCATGCAGCGCTACGTCACTGAGCGAAGGGCATAATGGCACAGCACACACTGAAGCAGGAGCTAATTAAGCAGAAACAAACGAGTCCCCTGCAAAGGGCTCAAGTCCAATCTGAACAGCATGACAGGCAAAGCATCATCCTATGTGGGTATCACACTGCTGGTCCATAGCGTATGTTCTTCTTCGCTCTCCAATAGGGATCTTCTGTGGAGAGGAGTTGACTGCACATTAGAAGCCAGAATACTCAGTACTCTAATATATAAATGGGTCTCCTGTTTATGGGTAGCTGCCTTGTTGGAAAGAGGTGGGAAAAGGACAAGTCACAGCTGAGGTGGCAGGCAGAGAGACAGATAGAGACAGAGACACAGAGAGAGATAGAGAAAGGGTGAGATATCTCCTTGGGCTTTGTGAACAAACTTGGGGCTTACTAAGGAGACCCCAGCACCAAGAGAAGCAAATGTGTGGGGGTAACATGGGAATAAATGCATATCAGGCTTCCCATTGTGAGTAGAAGAGGAAGGAGTGATTCCCACTTTGGGGTGAATTTTCCCCCTTTCCCCATATGTCAGGGAACAAATATTCTGTGAAACGTGACAGAGCAAAAGCTTCTCCAAACCCTAATCTGGAGGGGCAGCTAGCAGGGCCTAGCTCTAGTTCTTTCCTTGAGGAGACATTTGAAGCCTATGTGATTGGGAGCTGTTCGCTGGCTGTCGAGTCCTGTGCACAATGGGGAAACACCGACAAGAGAGGGAGCAGAATGCCATGCAGGCCCAACACCCCTAGGCCCTAACCTGCAGACAGTGGAGGCAAGGGGAAGAGGGAAAGGGACTCAATCAGCTGATCTTCCTCCATAAGCTATGGAAATGCAGCAAAGAGAAGTCAGTGGGCTTGTGGTTTGGCACTGAGCCCCGCTCGCAGGACTACTAGGTGTTTTTCCTGCTAACCCTAGCACCCCAAGTACTGGCTAAGACCTGGTCATATGACCAAGTACTAAACTGGGTTCCACTGGGCAGGGCATTGGCACTTTGGTGATTTGCAGTTTCTAACCTGTGTACCATAAGACAGTGGGAAAACACACAGACAAGCCAACCTGATTGAGTGTCAGTGTGAAGGAAAACGTGGATTAAGTTCTACCGTACCGCACCCCACCCACCCCACCCCCAGCCACCCAGAAGGACTTATTTCCTAGGAAAATAAAAAAGTGGAAATCTAACAATGGAGCATGTTAACTGGCAAAAATGGATCAAAGAAAGGACAAAATTTGTAATGACAAATTAAATGGTATAAGAGGTGCTGCTTAATGATCTCAAGGGTTTCCCACTTCTCAGAATAAAATGATAGTGTTGGAGGAAAAAAGGTTGCTTTATTGGTTTGCCACAAGAAACTTTATTTATCTACACCGACACTCAATACACGGACACTCCATACATGTTTCGGGAAGTTGTTCCATGCGACTTTTCTGCAACATGGATTTCATACCTTAATCTTTGGTTCATCCTTTGATCTATCCCTTTCTTTTTCAGGACCTCTTTCAATCTTCTTGATTTTCTCTGTGTCCTTTCTTTTTCTTCTCTCTTCTTCCTTCCATTTTCTCCTTTCTTCTTCTCTTTGCCTTTTTCTCTCGATCTCTCTCCGGCGCCTCTCTTCTCTCTTTTCTTCTCTCATCCTCTGCAAACAGAGGAGTCAAAGCCTTTTAAAGAGGATGGCCACTGCCAAAAAGCCTCAAGCAGCTACAAAGCATACTTGGGTACCCTGCATCTAGCAAAGACAACCTCCCTTCTCTGTCCAGTCCACAGAATCCAACTCTGTGTTCCTCCAGGAAGGGGGGGTGCCCAGCTAGGCAAAAATTGACACTTAAATGCCTTACCGGTGGCTTCCAAGGAAACAAAGGGCATCCAGTCAACAAGACAGTTAATTACCACCATGCAAAAATTGCAGTTTACATTTAAATGGTGCTTTAAAGTTTACAAAGCACTTTATATCCATTTTTGCATTTGATCTCCCTGGTAGCTTCACTATCAGTCAGGCAGAAGGGCCAAGTCTAAAAAACAATGAGATTAGACTCCCTATTCCAGGGCCCAAGTGGCTGGGAAGAACCACATACACATGCTTGGAAGGCCACCCTCCCTCTTCCTCCCCCACAGCCACTTTCCGGCCCGGTGAAATGACTGAGCAGTTTTTTTTAGGAGAACCTCCATTATTTCTTACCTGTTTATTTTTCAAGAAGTTCAAAAGGGGAGTTGTCTTCTTGGCTACATAAATATAAGGGGGGAAAATCCAGTGTCAATCATACACCTAGAAAGAACTTTCTTCTGACCTCCAGGGCCAGGAAAATTATGGACTTTAAAGGAAAATTTCTAACATCAGAACAAAGTTTTGCACTTCAAACCGGTAGTAGCAAAAATCATCCCCACATTTGTCCAATGCCTTGTAGCTCATTAAGAGCTCTTGCAGAGGGCTTTCAAAAGGGGATGCACTATTTATTTAAGGTCAAGGACATCATCCTGGAGCGAATGTCCCTTTTTTCAGCAACAACTATATAACATGAATGAAGCCAGTCAATCTTTCAGAAAGAATTCAGTTATACCTGGACTTTTAAGGAAAACATTTTTTGGTTTTATGACAAGGCCAAAGAAAAAGAAACAATTCATTATAAGACTTTTATTCCCCCCATCAACCAACTAGCAAATGTTTATCAAATGCTTCCTAAGTGCCAGGCCTTGTGTTAAGTGGCAGACATACAAAGAAAAGCAAAAGACGGCCTTCGTTCTCAAAGAACTCAATGCTGATTGTGGAAGGGAATGGGGGGCACGGGAGGGGGAAAACAAAGGGAGAGGGAAAACCAGCAGGTATAAGCAGATACAGAATACATACAAGGTGATCATTTTTTTGGAGGGGAGGGAACGAACAGGGATGAAGAATCAGGGAAGGCTGTCCATGTAGAGAAGCCTTGTACTGCGTTTATTAGAAAATTAGACAGGCAAAGTGAAGGAGTCCATTTCAGAGCTAATGCAAAGGCTTGAAGATGGGAGATGAAGTGTCATATGTGAGGAACAGAGAAAAGGCTAGCATGGTTGTCATGCAAAGTTCAAGAGTCAAGTGTACTAGGCTGGAAAAGTAGGGTAGAACCTGATTTCAATAGGCTTTAGAAGCCAAGCAGATGAGTTTGGATTCTGGCCTAAAGATCAAAGGGAGCCACTGGTGTTTACCGAGTTGGGAAATGGTATACTCAGACCTGGCCTTAAGGAAAATCATTTTGGAAGCTGAGAAGGGGATTAGACTTGAGGGAGATTTAAAGGCAAGTCAAATAGGAAGCTACTGCAATAAGCCTAGGTGAGAAGGGATGAGGCCCTGAATCAGGCTGGTGGCTACGGGAGTGGTGAGAAGAGGGACAGATTAGAGATATGTGAGGGAGGTAGGAAAAAGCAAACAAAATTTGGGGACTGGATGGGAGGTAAGGAAGGGCGACACCCTGGATGACACACTGTGAACCTGGGTAACCAGAAGTATGTCAGTCCCTACAACAGCATCAGTTTTATTTATGTTGAATATGATATACCAGGGGCCCCTCCAGTTTGAAATGTTCAGTGGGTAAGTTGGTAATGCTGGATTGGCATCTAGGGGAGAAGATAGGTCTGGATAAACGGAACCAGAAACCATCTGCATAGATTATCACTGAACTCGTTGTGGAAGCACACAGGATCGCCAAGATCAACAGTATATAGGGAGAAGAGAATAGGATCTGGCCCGGAGGATTATGTATACTATCTTAGCTAGAATTACTCATTTGTAAGTAGTAGAAAACCCCAAAACATCTTCAAAAACTTACCAGAAATTCAAAGGTCCTAAAATTTACAATCCTTAAACCTCTATACCCCCAGAAGATACAAAATAGAAAGGCCCCACAATATACAAAGGTTTTCATAGCAGCTCTTTTTGCAACAGCAAAAAACTGGAAACAAAGTAGGTGCCCATTGATTGGAGAACAGCTGAGAACCGGCTGAACAAAGTGGGATCTATGAATACAAATATTCCACTAAAAGAAATAACAAACATGAGGAATACAGAGAAACATGGGAAGGCCTGCAGGAACCGAGGAAGAGCAAGAGAGAACAAGGTAAGACAATGACCCCGATCCCGTGAACAGACTTTGGGTGATTGGGAGACTGAACCTTAGTCCCAAAAGAAGAGACTTCAGGCAGGAAGGTGGATGATTATGGGCATATAATGCCATGTACACTATCAAATGTGCTTTATTTAACTCTTATCCAAAAGTTACTGACAGAAAAACCCAAAACATGGATAGCACTCCCCATTGATACACTCCCAAGATTGGCACTTACCAATTGTTTACAGAATAGCAACGTGTTCGTAATGAACGGTATTGTCAAATTAAATAAAACTCATGACCCTTTAAGGAAGCACACATTACCTGAAAGGTGTTCTCTCTGCCCTCCCTTCTCCCTTACCTATCAGCTCTTTATTTCTTGCTTCTATTTCTTCTAACAGAGTCTCCGGAGTGGACGTCAGTTTCTCTTCCTCTGCACAATAACTCTCCAAAAATTTCTTGTACTCAGGGTCTAAATATGGAATTGAGGAAGTAAATATGGCAGCCTTTTGGTGTCAGGCTGCATACAAGTCTGTCAGATGGCTCCCTCACTATTTTTTTGTAAACTTCACTGTGGTTTTCCCAAAAGAGGACAAAGAAAAGAGCACTTGAGATTTTATTGCTTTGGCTCTTTGATACGGGGACACGTGTGGGGAGAACATGATCCACCCCAACAACCCCCTTTTTTAAAAGCTGCAACTCTAGTCAACCTCACACCGACAAGAGGCTTCACTGGGATAGTATCTGCAGACAACAGAATTAACAGGATGCTTTTTCCTGCAAACCTCTCTTTAAATATTAGATTTAAGCTTCTCAAGGGGAGGACTGTCCTGGTCTCTTTTCACATTCCTAGGGCTTAGCCTAAGTCTTGGCCCGTAGTAATTTAATAAATGTCTATCGGTTGAAATAAATTCAATACATGAACATTTGCACAAATAAAATTTGGGTCAATAAATGCTCTATCCAAACTTGAGTCCATTAAATAGGAAGCTTCTCTCGGGTACCCAGATTTTACTCTACATTTGTTTTTGTAGAATTCTTCAGGAAAACATGAAATAATACACTTATATTTGAACTGTGAAGATGTAGCTCATACCACTTCAAGGAGATCTAAGGTCAGTTTCGGAGCATGGCATTTTAGGTGACAAGGGGCATGTGTTTCACAAGATTCTGAGCTGGAGAGAATTATGTAACACGTGCCCTCCCCTTTTTATCCCCATTTAACAGAGGAGGAAACTGAGGTCCACAAAGGTTGAGTGGCTTGCTCAAAATCAGGTGACAAAGTGGTTAAAAGTGCAGGACTTGGTATCAAGAAGATCAGAGTTCAAATCCAGACTCCCAACATCTTAGTTGTGTGATCCTGAGCAAATCACCCAAGCTCTCAGCTCTCAGTAAAACGAGTAGTAATAATGACAGCCCCTTCCTCCCAGGCTATTGTAAGGGACAAAGGAAAGAACATTACGGTACTCTGCTAGTCATTATTACAACCCTTGTCTTTCAAAGAAAGAAACTATTTGGAATGCAAGGTAGACTAGATGTGACCTGATCCAAAGATCGATGCATCTCAATTCATAATAAGCATTGTGTTATTAGGCTTACACTGTACTTTCCTTATAAAATACAAGCTATGTTTGCTTTGGGTGGCTTTGTAAAAGCTCAGTTGAACATAAGAGCTAGGTCTACTACTGGGGAGCAAAACAAGTCCCTCAATTTTGAAAAACTTGGGGAGGAGCTGCCGTCGGAGGCATCTTTTCACTTCAGAGGTTGGCCGAAGATCAGGAGCTCCGATCACCAACTATTGCATGTCTATAGGTTTGGGCTGATGCGGTCAGACCATTATCGACATACGTGTAAAATGAATGTTCTAAATTTAGAATACAGTGACCAATTAAGCATGAATCCCAAGTCATGTTAAAAAAAAATCTAAAGAAAGACTACAACTTGATGAGATACTTGTCCTCCAGATTGGAGTGAGCAACCTTGTCTAGATTTTGTATTTGCGAAGATGGCAGAAATGGAAACCAAAGCTGGTTCTGTTAACATGGCCTGTAGCAACCTCAGAGGCCAACCAGTCCAAGCCCCTCATTTTAGAGAAGAGGAAACTGAGGCTCTAGGTGAAACAGTGGCTTCTCTTTTGGTGTCTTCATCTGGTAAATAAAGGTCCTCATCACTACCATCAAAAGCGGCAACAGAAATACAGGATTTACTGTACTGACTACACTGTTTCCCAAGGCTATAAATAAAATTCAGTTAGGTAGAGAAAAGCAGCATTCTTTTATCGGATTTCCAACTTCCCTCTAAAGATTAACAACTTAACATTTTAGTCCCCACTGTTGGATTATATCTGATCAACTTCACCTCTTGCAAAAATAATTTTTTTTTTTTTTTAAAAACAAGTTCTCCCTCCCCCCCCTCAACTCTGACCCCATAATCCCACCAGGGTGGTATCGTACCATCCTCAATAGTCCCAGTTTTGGCATCTTTCTTCTTGTTCTTCTTTTTTGCTGATTTTTGGAAAGGAGCGAATTCCACTATGGCGGGATACTCCTGACCTGTTTGGAAAAATAACACAATAACCCCCCCCAAAAAAAAAAATTGATTGTATAGCCCAGACTCATAAGGGTCTAAGGGTCTAAAGGGCTAGCCAAGACTTCTGACAACAAATTCAAGGCTCTTTGTAGTCTACTAGTTTGCCTTCCCCATGAAGGTTCTCACCTCTTACCGTTAAGAGAAACACTATGAACTAGGTTACAGAAAGTTCAGCTAACAGGAAAAAAGACAACTTAGAAAGGAATGAAGACTTTTATAGGTTGGGTTCATCAGCTTAAAAAAAAAACCTTCTAAAAGGGTCCTTTAGTCCTAGAGGGGATGCCATGTAAGGGATCCATGTATATGAGGCTGGAGGTTGTCGTCACCAAATAGTTTCAATTGTGTCCAAATTTTGTGAGCCCCATCTAGGGTTTTCTTGGCAATGGTACTGGATGGTTTGCCATTTCCTTCTCTGATTCATTCTACAGAAATGGAAACTGAAAGAATCAGGGTGAAGTGATTTGTCCAGGGTCACACAGCTAATAAGTATCTGAAGACAAATTTGAATTCAGGAAGATGAGCCTTCCTAATTCCAGATCTAGCACTCTTATCAACTGTACCATTCAGGAAGGGAGGGAGGGAGGGAAAGAAGGAAGAAAAGAGAGAAAAAGAAAGAATAAAAATAACAGATTTAAGTCCTACCTCTAACATATACTGGCTACATGACCCTGGGCAAGTTACATGCGTCTCAGTTTCCCCAAAGTACAACTTGCAAAATAAGTGCCCCAAAAGAAGCAGTTTCCTCATTGGAAGTTCTCTATTCACAGATTTATTGAAAAGAAACACAATTCCTCATCTACTTGAAACAAAGCAGAAAGGCAAGAAATTAAAAAAAAAAAAAAAACCTAAACTTTACAGGCAAAGGTATAAAATTAGATACAACCTATAGACCCCTAGTAGTAATTATAACATAGAACGGGATCATTGCCCCCAGAGGCAAATGGCAAGAAACTTCAGAGGAAGGAAAAACAGCATCCTGTTATGGGAAACACACTAGAGTTGGACTAAGACCAGAGTTCAAACACCCAGCTCTGCTACCTGTGTGACCTTAGACAAATTATTTCCTGGAGTTCAGTTTGCACATCTGAAAAATGAAGGGGTTAAACTAAATCACATGACTCCCTCCCCTTGGCTCTACATCTATAATCCTAAGAGAAATGACTTCCATATGATCACAGAGATCACAGAAATCCAACCATTTTTATTATCTTGAGTTCCAAACCCATCCTCTGTAAAAGGAGAAAATACAAACAGGAGCAGAAAGTAGCAGGTGATAAGAAGAAAGGAGACAAGTCTAAATGGAAGCACAGTTTCTGGACCATTTATGATAAGTGCCAAACAGTCCTATTCAACAAAGGCCCTGAGCACATCAGTATGTCAAAGGCACAGAATGAATTACAGGACTATGCATCATAATCATGACCCAAGGCATCTGCTAAAAAGTTGTAAGCTGTTCAGCTACCAAAAGTAACAAGCAATTTACAAAAATTTCCATCTCAAAACGATCAGTGATTTGTTTTTTGTGTGTGTGTGTATGTTTTTAAATTGTGGTTCTTACAGAAGATTAAATCACTCTCCCAGAGCTCTTGATGTTCTGTAGTTTCCCCTTGAAATGTGAACATTGCTTTCTCCCTCAGAGATCACTTGATGTGAATTTCATTAGCCTCACAACAAGCCCATTAGAAGATTACTACAGATATTATCAGGATATAAAGAGGATAAAGAGGTTAATAATGAATTGTGGAGAGAAGAAACAGAGACAGCAAGAGCAATTAGTTTTTTCAGAATGGTGAACTATTAACGAAAGAGAGCGAAAGAGAAATCCTCCAAATACCTTGGTGAAGTACCTTAAATTCATTTTTTTCCTGTTATCTAATGGATAAACAACTGTATTAAGCTACATACTTTAATAAAACAGATTCTGAATCAGCATCACTAAAAATTAAGAGATAATTCATTTTTCATTTTTTCTGCAAAAACAAAATTCAAAATTATTTCTAAGAATACTGAAATTAGCACACTGATAAAAAGCTATCAAATTAATTTTCCTTACAACAGAGGAATGCCAAGACTTTCTGACTTTTTTCCATTTACTAAGGAACTTCCACAGCCTTCCTTGAAGAGCCATTTCATATTTGCTCAGATACCTCTGCTGAGACAAACATACCACTTACCACATTAGCTAGTTGGGTTTTAAAAAAAAATTAAAAATAAAAAGATGAACTCTTTCTTATATTAAAATCTAGTTTTAATTATCATTATTATACATGTATAATGATAATTAAAAATTAATTTCGAAACACTAATGTTGGTTCAACTGCTATCGGCACATTCTCTGAAAAGGATCTGGTCCTAAGTTATTAAACTGTGTGTGCCCTTGGCCCCAGTGATAACACTACTCTGCCTATACTCACCCCAAGAGGCCAGAATTGGAAGAAAAGGACTCATGTGCACAACAATATTTACAGCAGTTCTTTTTGTGGTAGCAAAGAACAAGGTGGGTAACAACTGAATGAAGAGAATGGCTGCATAAACTCTAGCCTATAAATGGAGTGTAATCAAATTTCTTGGAACAAAATGATGAATATGATGGATTCAAGAAACCCAGAAGGAATAGAATAAATTGATGCAAAGCACAGTGAATTGATTCAGTAGAGAGTGCTTTTCAAAATCAAGGAGACCTGTCTCCAGAAGACTAATGGAGAACTTTTCCTTCCCACCTCTTAAAGAGCTGACAGAGTAGAGGTGCAAGCATACAATTTCAGATATTTGTTTGGACTGATTACATTTGTTATAAAAGAAAGGGAGTGGTAGTGAAAGTTGTGAAAAAAAGATGAAAGAAAAACAGCGGTCAACAAAAATTTTAAAACACACAGAAGGGAGTTGGTTAAAGAACATGAAAGTGGGACACATACACCCCTCTTTGCTGTTTTCTTTTTTTTTTGTTTTGTTTTTTACAAACTGAACTGTTCATATTGTTCATGTTAAGTTTATAAAAACAATTTAAAATGTTAATGTCATGATATAAAACAAAAAGCAAAACAACATTTATTTTTTAAGGCTTTCATCTCATTAAAGTTAGAGTAATGCCGATAACCTGAAAGCCCCCACCCATCGCTCATTTTTAACCTATCGTTGGACAGACAAAATCGGAGTGATAATTGGTGGATTACCTGTGGATTACCGTGTTTTAGAGTCTATTGGTGGGGTTAGGCTTAGAAATCTTCCAGACTCAGGAAAAATGGTCCCATCAGGGAAGACATTTACAACATCTTAAAATACCATGGCTTAAAAAGTTTGATCTCAATTGAGTCAATAACAAAAGAGTCCTTGGGGCTGGGAGGGAATATTCAAAATATTAGTTATATACTTTTACATGAACACAAAGCAACACAGTTGCCAATATTTGAAATATTAGTTATAAATCTTTACATGAACACAAAGCAACATAGTTGCCAATGTCATTCAAACATTCAGAACAAAGCATCATTCAGGCCAGAGCTGGCAAGAATTCTTATCAGATGGGCAGTGAACAATGGGAAATTCTTTCATTTTACTAACCTGTGAAAAAAAAAGCAGAGACCCCTAGATTGTCAGGGCTGGAAGGGACAAACAACATGGCCCAATGGAAGGAGGGATGGATCGTGGAGGAAAGAACCTAGGGTTGACTTCCTACCTTGGATACCTAGTGTCTTTAGTGACTGTCCCATAACATGCTGGACTATAAAAATAAAGGGACTAAGTAAGCTCAATGGTCTCTGAGGTTCCTTCCAGTTCTAGATCTAGAAGGATTTGGGAGTCAGGAGAAGAGATATAACTTCCCCAAGGGACAAAATGAGTTAGTGATAGAATCAAACTAAGGTCTTCTTGAATCTAAAGCAGGGGTTCTCAAACTGCGGCCCACTGAGGATGTTTATGCAGTCTGCTGGGTTATGGCAAATGGGCTGAGGGGCAGAGACAGAGCGTGAGTTTTTATTTTTACTATAGTCCGGCCCTCCGACTGTCTGAGGGACAGTGAACTGACCCCCTGTTTAAAAAGTTTGAGGACCACTGCTCTAAAGTATCAGGCTTTTTCCTATCAGAGTAGCTAGTATATAGCAGGTTCTTTATAAACAACTGAGGATTAGTTGATTTCTAAGAGGCTAATAATAAGAAATCTGGAAGGCTGGTAAAAAGTGTTGTACTTCCAGGTATGATTAAAAATGTCAAGTTGTTTTTTGTTTATTTTAAAGAAATCCAAGACTTGACTTAGTCTGCCTAGCTAGGAGTTCTACAAGCCAAACTTGTATGTAACTTGGAGCTAAGTGTTAAGAGAGCTGTCTCAGGTTTTGAGAGCTCAAACAACTTGAATGGGGTCACGCAGTTAGTATCAGAGGCAAAACTGAAACCCCAATCTTCCTTAATCCAAATCCAGCATTTCACCCACTGCGCTGCCTCCGATATCAAGGCATGATTTATATTTTCACAAGTGTTAAAGTTAGTGCCCAAGTCAAAATGTCCTTGGTACTGTACCACATACAAGTGCTTTAAAAGTCCGGGAGGATAGCACTGACAAGCACTGACAAAGGATGTTTCTAAGCAAGCAGACATATCAAACAAAGGCCCTCTTTGCATTAGTTACCAGGACTCACCTTTATGATCAACGAAAACATAACCATCAAATCGGTCCCTGAACAGAACAATGTCCTCCTGGTTTTTAAAGTTGATGTATGCTCTAGAAAACATATGAGGATACAAACTGCAGAAAGAAAGAACAAAATGTCAATGTGCTTATAGGTGCCTTGCTATGTTGCAAACATGCATATTAATTCTGTTTGGAGATAGGCCCCAAAACATAATGAGAAGCATTAGCAAGACAAGTGCTAATGAAGTTTAAAAAAAAAAAAATAACCAAAAGAATCTTTATTCATTTATTTATTTTTTACCTAGAATCGTTTGCAAAGAACTCAAAATAATCATGTTCAGGCAGAGGTTGAAGGTGTTCTTCAAGCTGTTCCTTGGTCAAGGTAGGAGGCAACCTCCGAATGATCACCTTTGACACAAGAATTAAAGAGAATAAACAACAGCATTAGTTTGCCATCCCATAATGGTTCGGTCTGGTGAGTTCACTTTGCGGGGGCATCTCTCAACCTGGCTCCTTGCCACAACAAAATGGTAACTTCAGTTGCCACAGTGAAGGCAATGAGAACGGAGCTCTGAGATTACAAAGTAGTAAGGTGCCTCCTCTGCCTGCAATACTTTGTATCTCTTCTCTCAGGACAGATACTTTATGTTATGCTTTCATGGGAACAGACTTTTGCGGAGCCATTCTCCTTACTCATTGGTTAGCCTTGTTTTTAAAGGCAATCGCTTATATTTTGGGATTACAAAAAGCTTTTCTATGCCGTTACTCATTTTTCCAAATGAGCTAGTGAGGAAGGGGAATTAGAACACCATCATGCCTATCTTACAGGCCACGTCACTCAAGAGGCTTGGTCAGAGGTACATCATTAGAGCTGGAAAGGGGATTATTAACATGGATCCAACTCCCTTGGTATAACTGAACGGATTGAGGCTCCCAGAAGAGAGCGATTGGCCTAAGGACACAACTAATTAAGGATTAAATCCAGTTCTCCTAATTCCCAGTCCAGTGTGCAGTACAACTGGAGAGACCACTGATGTGGCCCAGTTCTGTCACTTTCAACTGGTGTGACCTTGGCCACATCTCTTCCCTCCCTGGAGACTGGACTCAATGACTTCTGAGGATCTCGGGCGCTACAATCTACAGAGGAGAAACACATATTTTAGCCGGCCGGCGCCAAGGCTAGCCAGTCAGTATGAGGGGGGCTGCCCAAGCCCAGCACGAGGACCACCATTTTTTCCCCTCTAAAAATTTCACCCAATACTTTTGCTGCTCCCCAGGGCTTTCGGGTGGATGCAGTAAAGCTTTTAAGGAGCCATTCCTCAACCCCAAGTCCTCCACAGCTCAAAGGAGAGCAGATGGATTTGGAAAACGACTCCCGCCCTCTCCACCATCCCCACCCAACTAGCAAGGCCAGCTTTGCGCATGTGAATGCCAGCTTTCTGAAGGGGAAAGAGGTGGGGGCCCACCCTCAGTGGGGGAAATGCAAGGGAGAAAGGAACGGTCCTCTCTCCCCATCTCCCTTCTCTCTTTCCCCCTCCTCCATTGATTTCCCCTCTCCACCCCGCCCTTGAATCCTCAACTTCTCCCTCTACCTTCCCCCCAGCCCTACCTGAGCCCCCTTCCGCTTTCCCCGCCTTAATCGAGCCTCCCCCCCTCCCCGTCCCCAACCCCTCCACCTCTCTGACCCCTTCCCCCACCCGCCCCGCCCCCCTCTATTCTCCCACTGCTCCCCTCTCCGACCTTCTGCCCCCCTTTCTATTGCTCTTGGGCCTCTGGGTTCTCTCCACCCAAATGGGCACCACCCCAAGTTCGCCTTTCCCGCAGTAGCACCCTCCCTTTTTCCTCCTTCCCCCCTTCCTCGCCCCTGCCGTCCAATTAACTGTTTCTTCACCCTCCCCCCCAGCTGCCTTCTCCCCCCAAATAATTCGAGTCCAGCGTTCGATCGTTGGCACAGAGCTTTGGGGGGGGGAGGGGAAGAGGGCGGGAGGAAGGGGCAGGCGCGGCCCCAGGTCGGGCGGCTCCTCAGGCGAAGGAACCTGCACGCGCCCCTCGCACCTTGCTCAGCATCTCCTTCTTGTCTTTGAATCGCTCGCCCTTTCTGTCCTGGTTCTTAGCGTAGTCCGCCGCCGCCGCCGCCGCCGCGCCGCCGAAGCTCGTTGCTGGGGGAGCTGCAACTGGAGCTGGGGGTGGGGCTGGGGCCGAAGCTGGGGCTGGGGCCGGGGCGGGGGTTGGAGCTGGGGCCGGGGCCGGGGCTGAGGCTGCAGTTACCGCCGCCGCAGCTGCGGTGACCGCTGCTGTGGTGACCGCCGCCGCCGCTGTCTCCGCTGTGGCTGCCGCTGCTGCTGCAGCAGATGAGCCTGCAAACGAGGGCGGCCGCTTCTCCTTGGGCCTCGTTTTCTCCTTATCTTCTTTCATGGCCCAGCCTCTACCCGAGGCAGCGTGAGATGTCATCACCACAAGCCCAGCCCACTCCGAGCTTGGGCCCCGCCTTTTAAATCCTTCACACCCAGCCCGCAGTTGTGGTGCAGTGACTGCGATCGCGCGAGACTGCTTGCTCGGCCGAGCTCCGAGCTGGGACTGCTCGCTAACACCCGAGCATTGGTAGCAAAAGCCGCCGGGAGATCTCCTTCCGGTCAGCGCCCCGCCCAGGGCGCGGTCAGGGGCGGTTCTCGCCGTCCATTGGCTAGTGCTCCCCCGTTTCCCCGAATCAATTTTAGTCTACTGCCTTGAGAACTACAAGACCCAGCATGCCAAAGTGCACTTGGGGCCCTAGGACTCCCACTTAACGGAAGGGGTTCGGCTGTAGAGATGGCCTCATAGCTTACCCTGCTTCCTTCTTGCTCTTACCCACACTACACCCTGATTCCCCACCTTTGCACGGGTTGCCCGAGTCTTTACTACATCCCACCCTCACCTCACCCTTTCCAAATTACTTAATATTTATTTTCTTTTTACAAATACTCTTTTTCTCCCAAATAAAAAAAGGAACTTCCTTGGGTTAGAAACTTTCAACCCTTGGCTTGTCTTCAGTACTGTAATCCTGCATCCTGGTATCCTGCGCCTGAGTGTTCCGTCGTTTTGGCTTCTTCGGAACATCATTTGGCGCATTCTTGGCAAAGATACCGGGATGGTCTGCTGTTTCCTTCTTCAGCTCATTTTACAGATGAGGAAACGGAGGCAAGCAGGGTAAAATGACTTACTCAGGGTCACACAGCTAATAAGTGCCCGAGGCAAGGTTGGGACTTGGGAAAATGAGCTTTCCTGACTCGCGCACTCGGGGCCCATCACTCCTGGGTTGATTTGCAAAGCTTGCTGGTGCTAACCCAAATGACCCACAATCTTGAATCACTGATTGAATAATACTATAAAAGCAAATTCCCAAGTTGTTGACTTAGTTGCAGCATTAAACAAATATGGGGATAAAGGACCCGGATTTGAATTGTTTTCAACACTGATAGAGACATTTGCCCTGAGGATGGTTCCTCACCTGTAAAAATACCTCCCAAAGTGCTTTAATATCTCATTTACCTTCACACTTAAGAGAGAGAGATTATCCCCATTTTAGAAATGAGCAAACTGAGGCAGATATTTAGTGATTTGTTCGGGGTCATACAAGTAGGAAAAGTCTGAGTTCAAATCTGAACTCAGCACTAAGTCCAATGCTCTGTTCACTGTGTATTTTTGGATTAGATCATCTTAAGGTTCCTTCCCCTCTAAATCTTAAATGCTTTTTTAGTATTGCTATGTTGTATAGATTGAATCAGCAGGATATGGTACCTCATCGTGCATTGTGGACCATGGGCTGTAAGCAAGAGAGAAGAAAGAATCCAAAAAAAAATGAAATTTCTCAAACTTGGGTCACTGAATTTCAGTTACCTTTTGGAGTCAAGGGAAGGGAACTTTCTCAGTAAGTGAAAAGATAAATTTGGGGAAAAGTTTTTTGTTTTTTTTTAATTTTTTATTATATATATATATTTTTAATAATATTATCCCTTGTATTCATTTTTCCAAATTATCCCCCCCTCCCTCTATTCCCTCCCCCCGATGACAGGCAATCCCATACATTTTACATGTGTTACAATATAGTCTAGATACAATACATGTGTGTGAATATCATTTTCTTGTTGCACAATAAACTTTAGATTCCGAAGGTACATGCAACCTGGGCAGACAGATATTAGTGCTAACAATTTACATTCACTTCCCAGTGTTTCTTCTCTGGGTGCAGCTACCTCTGTCCATCATTGATCAACTGGAAGTGAGTTGGATCTTCTTTATGTTGAAGACTTCCACTTCCATCAGAATACATCCTCATACAGTGTTGTTGTTGAAGTGTACAGTGATCTTCTGGTTCTGCTCCTTTCACTCAGCATCAGTTGATTTAAGTCTCTCCAGGCCTCTCTATATTCCTCCTGCTGGTCATTTCTTACCGAGCAATAATATTCCATAACCTTCATATACCACAATTTACCCAACCATTCTCCAACCGATGGACATCCATTCATCTTCCAGTTTCTAGCTACAACAAAAAGAGCTGCCACAAACATTTTGGCACATATATGTCTCTTTCTGCTCTTTAGTATTTCTTTGGGATATAATCCCAGTAGTAGCGCTGCTGGGTCAAAGGGTATGCACAGTTTGATAACTTTTTGGGCATAATTCCAGATTGCTCTCCAGAATGGCTGGATTCTTTCACAACTCCACCAGCAATGTATTAGTGTCCCAGTTTCCCCACATCCCCTCCAACATTCATCATTATTTGTTCCTGTCATCTTAGCCAATCTGACAGGTGTGTAGTGGTATCTCAGAGTGGTCTTAATTTGCATTTCTCTCATCAGTAGTGATTTGGAACACTCTTTCATGTGAGTGGATATAGTTTCAATTTCTTTCTCTGAGAATTGTCTGTTCATATCCTTTGACCATTTATCAATTGGAGAATGGTTCGGTTTCTTAGAAATTAGGGTCAGTTCTCTATATATTTTGGAAATGAGACCTTTGTCAGAACCTTTGTTTTTAAAAATATTTGGGGAAAAGTTTTTGAAGGATAAATTTAAGCAAAAATATTTAGCAGGCAAGGGGGGGGGGGAAGAGTATATAATTGGCACTGGGCCAGAGAACTAGATTTGCCATTTGTGTAGGAAAAAAAGCAGTTGATTCGAGCCTATTAATTATACTTAGATGAATTTACACACTGACAATCTTTCACAATCCCTACAATGTCACTTCCAAAAGAAGTCACTGTAAATGGTTGGCCACAGAAGTACACTTGTAATGAAAAGTCCAAAAGAGTAAATGTATGTCACTTTAGTATCATGGCTGTTTTAAGTGAAAGGGAGGAAGGAAAAAAAAAAGGAAATATAGCCTGAGTGAGGAGAGAGAGACAGAGGGTTTAAGACTACAAGAAAAGTCAGTGAGCAGCAGAAACTGAAACTAGGGAAATGAGATACAGCTGGGGAGAATGAGATATACCTGGGGACAGTACATAGGTGGCAATACAGAGTTCAGAGACACACTCAGTATAAAGTGTTACACAAATCCAGCAACATTTAAAACAAGCAAAGCTCTCCTCTGAAGCCTAAAACTTATAAACCAATGTTTTTTTTGGTGTGGGTTTGTTTGTTTGCTTTTAGAATTAGAAGTACAGCTTTTGATTTGTGGAATAGGGGGATCTAGATTGATGAGCTCACCAATCTATTGAAATACCAAAGTTCCAGGTCAACTTCAGCCTATGGACCTGACCCCCCCACACCCCTATTTTAAAATACATCTTGAAATCAAAAGTATACATTTATAACCTTCAGGCCCCAAATCCTGAAGTGAAAAGTACACATTTATGATCTTGAGACTATGTTGTAAGTAAAAAATGCGAACATATGACCTTCAGGCCCCAAATCTTCAAGTAAAAAGTATAAATTTGTAATCTTGAGACTCCAAAGAGCTATGTTGTAAGTAAAAAATGTGAATGTGTGACCTTCAGGCCCCAAATCTTCAAGGAAAAAGTATAAATTTATGATGTGAGACTCCAAAAAGATATGTTGTAAGTAAAAAGTATAAATGTGTGACCTTCAGGCTGCAAAGATAGGTGTTGGTATTTTAATTATTGACTCATTTCTTGCAATCACCCTGTACAGTAGGTCAAAAGATTAATTTGGGGAAAAGTTTTTGAAGGATAAATTTAAGCAAAAATATCTAGTAGGCAAGTGGGGGGAGAGTATATAATTGGCACTGGGCCAGAGAACTAGATTTGCCATTTGTGTAGGAAAAAAGCAGTTGATTCGAGCCTATTAATTATACTCAGATGAATTTATAGTCTGACAATCTTTCACAATCCCTACAATGTCACTTCCAAAAGAAGTCACTGTAAATGGTTGGCCACAGAAGTACATTTGTGGGGCAGCTAGGTGGCGCAGTGGATAGAGCGCCAGCCTTGAAGTCAGGAGGACCTGAGTTCAAATCTGCCCTCAGACACTTAACACTTACTAGCTGTGTGACCCTGGGCAAGTCACTTAACCCCAATTGCCTCAGCATTTAAAAAAAAAAAAAGTACATTTGTAATAAAAAGTCCAAAAGTTCTGTGCCTTATAGGAACCTGCACCAATTCAGCTGTGGAAATGAATGCCAGTCGCTATAATCTAATAAAACCAGATCAAATGCTAGTCAATCAGGCAATAGAGTTCAGTCCTTCAGTCAAGTTCAAATTCAAAAGGGATGTACACAAGAGAAATTCCGAAAACCTTAAGGTCTGTCCCCCTGATTGAACTGCTCAGGGCCTTCTGGAGTAGGACCTCACACTAGGACAAGAAAGGCTGTGCTTAATGTTTACTGTTGATAGCCAATGGAGAATCTCAAATATTTTTGAAACAAAGGGGCCAGAGACTAAATATATAGTTTAATGGACCACTCCTTAGAGAAAATTGTCTAGGGTTAGTATTTTACCTGTAGAATTTAGCAGGTGCTGGAACACTTATTCATTCATATATTCCTTCCTTCCTTCCTTCCTTCATTAATAAATGCAGCACTCTTCCAGAATCACTCTACTTCTAAAGAATGAGTATAGAAAGTGGACAGAAGTTTTCTTCCTTTATAAAAGGAGAGGTTTGACTTCAACAACAATATTGTTTGAGGATGTATTCTGATGGAAGTGGATATCTTCAACATAGAGAAGAGCTAATTCAGACAATGATGGACAGAATCAGCTACACCCAGAGAAGGAACACTCGGGAAATGAGTGTAAACTGTTTGCACTATGGTTTTTCTTCCCAGGTTATTTTTGCCTTCTGAATCCAATTCTTCCGGTGCAACAAGAAACTCGGTTCTGCACACATATATTGTTTCTAGGATATACTATACCATATCTAACATGTATGGGACTGCCTGCCATCTAGGGGAGAGTGTAGAGGGAAGGAGGGGAAAAGTCGGAACAGAAGGGAGTGCAAGGGATAATGTTGTAAAAAATTACCCATGCATATGTACTGTCAATAAAAAGTTTAAAAAAAAAAGGAGAGGTTTGGAGTAAGTGGCCTCTGAGGTTCCTTTCAACTCTAAATCTAGGATGGTAAAGAAATGTCCCATTATTATTAAACACAACACAAACTTTTATTGGATCACCATCTGCTTTGCTGATGCATCCTAAGGCTCATGGGACTTTCCCACTGAAACCTTTCATGTGTTGTCTCCTCCATGCACTGCCTTTTCTATCTGTATCTTTAGTGCATTATATATAGTGAGTTCTTAAATAAATGTTTTATTCATTGGACCCTTAAGAGCTTTTTCAAAGTGAACCCCAGATCTGTAAAACTGGCACGTTAGTCAGGCAGATTACTTTAAATTCTGAATAACAAGCAATCCAAGCCTCCCCCCAAACCCAATTGTGTGAATTGGTACCATGGTAACCCACAGATACCAGGTCTTTAAGCATCTTCATTCTCCACCTCCATCTCCACCCCAGTTTCACCAGAAATCATGGGTACCAGGCAATCCAAGCTTCCCTACACCCCAGCCCAGTTGAGCCAGAATGGATACCTAGCAAATCCAAGCCCCCCCCCCCCCCCCCGCCATAGCTCAATTTAACAGACAAATCCAAGCCCCCTTCCAAACACAATTTAGCCAGAACAGGTACCAGGTAAATCCAAGCTCCCCCCAATCCTAGCTCAATTTATCCAGAAGTGACACATGATAAATCCAAGACCCCCCTGCCACCCTAGCTTAATTTAGTAGAATGGATACTAGGTAAATTTAGGCTGCCCCCCAATCCTAAATCAATTTGTCCAGAAGTGATACCAGATAAATCCAATCTCCCCCAAATATTAGCTCAATTTATCCAGAAGTGATACCAGATAATTTCAAACTTGCCCAATACTAGCACAATTTAGCCAGAATTGATACCAGGTATATCCAAGTCCCCCTGCCACCCTAGGTCAATTTAGCCAGAACAGATAGCAGATAAATACAAGCTGCCTCCAATGCTAGTACAATTTATCCAGAATAGATAGTAGGTAAATCCAAGCTCCCCCCAATCCTAGCGCAATTTATCCATAATTGACACCAGGTAAATCCAAGCTCCCCCCAATCCTAGAACAATTTATCCAAAACTGATACCAGATAATCCAAGCTCCCCACAATCTTAGTTTAATTTATCCAGAAGTGAGACCAGGTAAATTCAAGCTCCCACCAGTGCTAAAATAATTTATCCAGATGTGATACCAGATAAATTCAAGTTGCCCCCAATCCTAGCACAATTTAGCCACATCTGACACCAGATAAATCCTAGCTCTCCCCCAATCCTAACTCAATTTATCCAGAAGTTATACCAGATAAATTGAAGCTTGCCCCTATCGTAGCTTAATTTATCCAAAAGTGATATGTAAATCCAAGATCCCCCAAATCACAGCACAATTTAGCCAGAATGTATACTAGGTAAATCCAAGACCCCCTGCCATCATAGCTCATTTTAGCAGAATGGATACTAGGTAAATTCAAGCTCAATTTAGGCATAAGTGTTGCAGGTAACATCAAGCTCCCCCAAACTCTAGCTCAATTTATCTAGTAGTGATACCATGTAAATCTTAGCTCCTCCCAATTCTAGCTCAATTTAGCCAGAATGGATACCAGATAAATTCAAGCTCCCCAATCCTAGCACAAATAATCCAGATTTTATACTAGATAAATTCAAGCTCCCCCCAATATTAGCTCAATTTAGCCAGAAGTGTTCCAAGGAATCAAGCTCCCTCAAACTCTAGGTCAATTTATCTAAAACTAATACCAGGTAAATGCTACCTCCCTCCAATCCTAACACAATTTAGCCTGAATGGATAGCAGATAAATGCAAGCTCCCCCCAATCCTGGCTCAATTAATCCAGATTGTATACTCCGTAAATTTAAGCAGCCCCAAGGCCTAGCATAATTTAGACAGAACGGATACTAGATAAATTCAAGATCCCCAAAATCCTAGTTCAAGTTAGCCAGATTGTATACTAGGCAAATTCAGGCTTCCCCCATTCTTAGCTCAATTTTGCCAGAACGGATACCAAGTAAATTCAAGCTCCAACAATCCTGGCTCAATTTAGCCAGAAGTGATACCAGATGAATGCAAGCTCCCCCCAAAACTATCTCAATTTAAACAGAAGTGATACTAGATAATTTCAATCTCCCCCAATGCTAGCACAATTTATCCAAATATGGTATCAGATAAATTTAAGCTCCCCCAATTTGGAGCTCAGTTTAGCCAGAAGTGATACCAGATAAATTTAAACTTCCACCAAACCTAGCACAATTTATCCAGATGTGATACCAGATAAATTCAAGCTGTCCCAAATCCTAGCAAGATTAATCCAGATTTTATACTAGGTAAATTCAAGCTACCCCAAATCCTAGCACAATTTATCCACATAGGACACCAGATAAATGCAAGCTCTCCCCAATCCTAGCATGATTTATCCAGATGTGATAGGACATAAATTCAAGCTCCCCTCAATTCTAGCACTATTTATCCAGATATGACACCAGATAAATTCAAGCTCCTCCAACCCTAGATAAATTTATCCAGATGTGATACCAGACAAATTCAAACTTCCCCCAATCCTAGCTCAATTTAGTCAGAATGGATACCAGATAAATTCAAGCTCCCCCTAAACCTAGCACTATTTATCCAGATGTGACGCCAGATTAATTCAAGCTCCTCCAACCCTAGCTCAATTTATCCAAATTGTATACAAGGTAAATTGAAGCTCCCCCCAATCCTAGCTCAATTTAGACAGAACTGATACCAGGTAAATCTAAGATCCTTACCACCCTAGGTCAATTTAACCAGAAAAGATAGCAGAAAAATTAAGGCTCCCCCAATCCTGGTTCAATTTAGCAAGAAGTGATACCAGATAATTTCAATGTCCCCCAATGCTAGAACAATTTATCCAAATGTGACACCACATAAATTCAAGCTCACCACATTTGTAGCTCAATTTATCCAGATGTGAAATCATATAAATTCAAGCTCCCATGAATTCTAGTACAATTTATCCAGATGTGACACTAGATAAATGGAAGATCCCCTCAATCCTAGAACAAATAATCCAGATTTTATACTAGACAAATGCAAGGTCCCCAAATCCTAACACAATTTAGCCTGAATGGATAGCAGTGAATTTCAAGCTCTCCCCCAATCCTGGGCCAATTTATACCGATGTGAAACCAGATAAATTTAAACTCCGACCAAACATAGTACAATTTATCCAGATGTGATACCAGATAAATTCAAGCTGCCCCCAATCTTAGCTCAATTTAGCAAGAAGTGTTCCAAGTAATCAAGCTCCCTCAATCTCTAGCTCAATTTATCTAAAACTAATACCAGATAAATGGAAGCTCTCCCCAATCCTAGCACAAATAATCCCGATTTTATACTAGATAAATGCAAGCTCCCCCCAATCCTAGCACAAATAATCCAAATTTTATACTAGATAAATTCAGCCTCCCCCTATGTTAGCACAATTAATCCAGATATGATTCCACAAAAATGCAACCTCCCCCAATACTAGCTCAACTTTGCCAGAAGTGTTCCAAGTTAATCAAGTTTCCCCAAACTCTAGCTCAATTTATCTAAAACTATTACCAGGTAAATGCTAGCTCCCCCCAATCCTAACACAATTTAGCCTGAATGGATAGTAGATAAATGCAAGCTCTCCCCCAATCCTAGCCCAATTTATCCAAATGTGATACCACATAATTTTAAACTCCTACCGATCCTAGCAATATTTATTCAGACGTGGTACCACATAAATGCAAGCTCCCCCCAAAGCTAGCACAATTAATCCAGCTATGATTCCAGATAAATGCAAGCTCAGCCAATCCTAGCACAATTTAGCCTGAATGGATAGCAGGTAAATGCAAGCTCCCGTCAAACCTAGCACAATTAATCCAGATTTTATACTACATAAATGCAAGCTCCCCTCAATACTAGCAAAATTAATCCAGATTTTATACTAGATAAATGCAAGCTCCCCTCAATCGTAACACAATTTAGCCTGAATGGATAGCAGATAAATGCAAGCTTCCCTCAATCCTAGCACAATTAATCCTGATTTTATACTACATAAATGCAAGCTCTCCCAATCCTAATACAAATCATCCAGATTCTATACTACATAAATGCAAGCTCCCCTCAATACTAGCAGAATTAATCCAGATTTTATACTAGATAAGTTCAAGCTCCCCTCAATCCTAGCACATTTTAGTTAGAACTGATACCAGGGAAATCTGAGACCCCCTGCCACACTAGGTCAATTGAGCCAGAGAAGATAGCAGAGAAATTCAAGCTCCCCCAAATCCTAGCATAATTTATCCAGATGTGATGCCAAATTAAATTTAAACTCCCACCAATCCTAGCAATATTTATCCAGATGTGAAACCAGATAAATCCAAGTTCGCCCCAATGCTAGCACCATTAATTCAGATATGATTCCAGATAAATGCAAGCTCCCCCCAATCCTAGCACAAATAATCCAGATTTTATACTAGATAAATGCAAGCTCCCCCCAATCCTAGGACAAAAAATCCAGATTTTATACTAGGTAAATGCAAGCTCCCCTCAATCCTAACACAATTTAGCCTGAATGGACAGCAGATAAATGCAAGCTCTCCACCAATGCTAGGACAAATAATCCAGATTTTATACTAGATAAATGCAAGCTCCCCCCAATCCTAGCACAATTAATCCAGATTCTATACTAGATAAATGCAAGCTCCCCTCAATCCTAGCACAATTTAGCCTGAATGGATAGCAGATAAATGCAACCTCCCCTCAATCCTAGCACAATTTAGCCTGAATGGATAGCAGATAACTGCAAGCTCTCCCCCAATACTAGCAAAATTAATCCAGATTTTATACTAAATAAATGGAAGCTCCCCTCAATCCTAGCACAATTAATCCAGATTTTATACTAGATAAATACAAGCTCTCCCCAATCCTAACACAATTTAGCCTGAAGGGACAGCAGATAAATGCAAGCTCCCCCCAATCCTAGCACAATTAATCCAGATTCTATATTAGATAAATGCAAGCTCCCCCCAATCCTAGCACAATTAATCCAGATTCTATACTAGACTAATGCAAGCTCCCCTCAATACTAGCAGAATTAATCCAGATTTTATACTAGATAAATTCAAGCTCCCCTCAATCCTAGCACATTTTAGTTAGAACTGATACCAGGGAAATCTGAGACCCCCTGCCACACTAGGTCAATTGAACCAGAGAAGATAGCAGAGAAATTCAAGCTCCCCCAAATCCTAGCATAATTTATCCAGATGTGATGCCAAATTAAATTTAAACTCCCACCAATCCTAGCAATATTTATCCAGATGTGAAACCAGATAAATCCAAGTTGGCCCCAATGCTAGCACCATTAATTCAGATATGATTCCAGATAAATGCAAGCTCCCCTCAATCCTAGAACAAATAATCCAGATTATATACTAGATAAATGCAAGCTCCCCTCAATCCTAGCACAATTTAGCCTGAATGGATAGCAGATAAATGCAAGCTCCCCTCAATCCTAGCACAATTAATCCAGATTTTATACTAGGTAAATGCGCGCTCTCCCCCAATCCTAGCAAAATTAATGCAGATTTTATACTAAATGAATGCAAGCTCCCCCCAATCGTACCACAAATAATCCAGATTTTATACTAGGTAAATGCAAGCTCTCCCCCAATCCTGGGCCAATTTATACCAATGTGAAACCAGATAAATTTAAACTCCCACCAAACATAATACAATTTATCCAGATGTGATACCAGATAAATTCAAGCTGCCCCCAGTCTTAGCTCAATTTAGCCAGAAGTGTTCCAAGGAATCAAGCTCCCTCCATCTCTAGCTCAATTTATCTAAAACTAATACCAGATAAATGGAAGTTCCCCCCAATCCTAGCAGAAATAATCCAGATTCTATACTAGACTAATGCAAGCTCCCCTCAATCCTAGCACATTTAATCCAGATTTTATACTACATAAATGCAAGCTCCCCCCAATCCTAGCACAAATAATGCAGATTCTATACTACATAAATGCAAGCTCCCCTCAATACTAGCAGAATTAATCCAGATTTTATACTAGATAAATACAAGCTCTCCCCAATCCTAACACAATTTAGCCTGAAGGGACAGCAGATAAATGCAAGCTCCCCCCAATCCTAGCACAATTAATCCAGATTCTATATTAGATAAATGCAAGCTCCCCCCAATCCTAGCACAATTAATCCAGATTCTATACTAGACTAATGCAAGCTCCCCTCAATACTAGCAGAATTAATCCAGATTTTATACTAGATAAATTCAAGCTCCCCTCAATCCTAGCACATTTTAGTTAGAACTGATACCAGGGAAATCTGAGACCCCCTGCCACACTAGGTCAATTGAACCAGAGAAGATAGCAGAGAAATTCAAGCTCCCCCAAATCCTAGCATAATTTATCCAGATGTGATGCCAAATTAAATTTAAACTCCCACCAATCCTAGCAATATTTATCCAGATGTGAAACCAGATAAATCCAAGTTGGCCCCAATGCTAGCACCATTAATTCAGATATGATTCCAGATAAATGCAAGCTCCCCTCAATCCTAGAACAAATAATCCAGATTATATACTAGATAAATGCAAGCTCCCCTCATTCCTAGCACAATTTAGCCTGAATGGATAGCAGATAAATGCAAGCTCCCCTCAATCCTAGCACAATTAATCCAGATTTTATACTAGGTAAATGCGCGCTCTCCCCCAATCCTAGCAAAATTAATGCAGATTTTATACTAAATGAATGCAAGCTCCCCCCAATCGTACCACAAATAATCCAGATTTTATACTAGGTAAATGCAAGCTCTCCCCCAATCCTGGGCCAATTTATACCAATGTGAAACCAGATAAATTTAAACTCCCACCAAACATAATACAATTTATCCAGATGTGATACCAGATAAATTCAAGCTGCCCCCAGTCTTAGCTCAATTTAGCCAGAAGTGTTCCAAGGAATCAAGCTCCCTCCATCTCTAGCTCAATTTATCTAAAACTAATACCAGATAAATGGAAGTTCCCCCCAATCCTAGCAGAAATAATCCAGATTCTATACTAGACTAATGCAAGCTCCCCTCAATCCTAGCACATTTAATCCAGATTTTATACTACATAAATGCAAGCTCCCCCCAATCCTAGCACAAATAATGCAGATTCTATACTACATAAATGCAAGCTCCCCTCAATACTAGCAGAATTAATCCAGATTTTATACTAGATAAATGCAAGCTCCCCCAATGCTAGCACAATTTAGCCTGATTGGATAGCAGATAAATGCAAGCTCCCCCCAATCCTAGCACAAATATTCCAGATTCTATACTAGACTAATGCAAGCTCCCCTCAATACTAGCAGAATTAATCCAGATTTTATACTAGAAAAATTCAAGCTCCCCTCAATACTAGCAGAATTAATCCAGATTTTATACTAGATAAATGCAAGCTCTCTCTAAAGCTAGCAATATTAATCCAGATATGAGTCCAGATATATGCAAACTCCCCTCAATCCTAGAACAAATAATCCAGATTTTATACTAGGTAAATGAAAGCTCCCCTCAATCCTAACACAATTTAGCCTGAATGGATAGCAGATAAATGCAAGCTCCTTTCAATGCTACCACAAATAATCCAGATTTTATACTAGATAAATGCAAGCTCCCCCCAATCCTACCACAAATAATCCAGATTTTATACTAGATAATTTCAAGCTCTCTCTAAAGCTAGCACAATTAATCCAGATATGAGTCCAGATATATGCAAGCTCCCCTCAATCCTAGAATAAATAATCCAGATTATATACTAGATAAATGCAAGCTCCCCTCAATCCTAGCACAATTAATCTAGATTTTATACTAAATAAATGCAAGCTCTCCCCCAATCCTAGGAAAATTAATCCAGATTTTATATTAAATAAATGCAAGCTCCCCCCAATCCTAGGAAAAAAAATCCAGATTTTATACTAAATAAATGAAAGCTCTCCCCCAATCCTGGGCCAATTTATACCAATGTGAAATTAGATAAATTTAAGCTCCCACCAAACATAGTACAATTTATCCAGATGTGATACCAGATAAATTCAAGCTGCCCCCAATCTTAGCTCAATTTAGCCAGAAGTGTTCCAAGGAATCAAGCTCCCTCCATCTCTGGCTCAATTTATCTAAAACTAATACCAGGTAAATGCAAGCTCCCCCCAATCCTAACACAATTTAGCCTGAAGGGACAGCAGATAAATGCAAGCTCCCCCAAATCCTAGCACAATTAATCCAGATTTTATACTAGATAAATGCAAGCTCCCCTCAGACCTAGCACAAATAATCCAGATTTTATACTAAATAAATGCAAGCTCCCCTAAATCCTAGCAAAATTAATCCAGATTTTATACTAAATAAATGCAAGCTCACTTCAATCCTACCACAAATAATCCATATTTTATACCAGATAAATTCAAGCTCTCCCTAAAGCTAGCACAATTAATCCAGATTTTATACTAGATAAATGCAAGCTCCCCCCAATCCTGGGCCAATTTATACCAATGTGAAACCAGATAAATTTAAACTCCCACCAAACATAGTACAATTTATCCAGATGTGATACCAGATAAATTCAAGCTGCCCCCAGTCTTAGCTCAATTTAGCCAGAAGTGTTCCAAGGAATCAAGCTCCCTCCATCTCTGGCTCAATTTATCTAAAACTAATACCAGGTAAATGCAAGCTCTCCCCCAATCCTAGCACAATTAATCCAGATTTTATACTACATAAATGCAAGCTCCCCTCAATCCTAGCACATTTTACTTAGAACTGATACCAGGGAAATCTGAGACCCCCTGCCACACTAGGTCAATTGAGCCAGAGAAGATAGCAGAGAAATTCAAGCTCCCCAAAATCCTAGCATAATTTATCCAGATGTGATGCCAAATTAAATTTAAACTCCCACCAATCCTAGCAATATTTATGCAGATGTGAAACCAGATAAATCCAAGTTGGCCCCAATGCTAGCACCATTAATTCAGATATGATTCCAGATAAATGCAAGCTCCCCCCAATCCTAGCACAAATAATCCAGATTTTATACTAGATAAATGCAAGCTCCCCCCAATCCTAACACAATTTAGCCTGAATGGATAGCAGATAAATGCAACCTCCCCTCAATCCTAACACAATTTAGCCTGAATGGATAGCAGATAAATGCAAGCTCCCCTCAATCCTACCACAAATAATCCAGATTTTATACTAGGTAAATACAAGCTCTCCCCCAATCCTGGGCCAATTTATACCAATGTGAAACCACATAAATTTAAACTCTCACCAAACATAGTACAATTTATCGAGATGTGATACCAGGTAAATGCAAGCTCCCCCCAATCCTACCACAAATAATCCAGATTTTATACTAGATAAATGCAAGCTCCCCCCAATCCTAGCACAATTAATCCAGATTTTATACTAGATAAATGCAAGCTCCCCTCAGACCTAGCACATTTAATCCAGATTTTATACTAAATAAATGCAAACTCACTTCAATCCTACCACAAATAATCCAGATTTTATACCAGATAAATGCAAGCTCCCCCCAATCCTACAACAAATAATCCAGATTTTATACTAGATAAATGCAAGCTCCCTCCAATCCTAGCACAATTAATCCCAGATTTTATACTAGATAAATGCAAGCTCACTTCAATCCTAGCACAAATAATCCAGATTCTATACTAGATAAATGCAAGCTCCCCCCAATCCTAGCACAAATAATCCAGATTTTATACTAGATAAATGCAAGCTCCCCTCAATCCTAACACAATTTAGCCTGAATGGATAGCAGATAAATGCAAGCTCCTTTCAATGCTACCACAAATAATCCAGATTTTATACTAGGTAAATACAAGCTCTCCCCCAATCCTACCACAAAAAATCCAGATTTTATACTAGATAAATGCAAGCTCCCCCCAATCCTAGCACAATTAATCCAGATTCTATACTAGATAAATGCAAGCTCCCCCCAATCCTAGCATAATTCAGCCTGAATGGATAGCAGGTAAATGCAAGCTCCCCTCAAACCTAGCACAATCAATCCAGATTTTATACTAAATAAATGAAAGCTCTCCCAATGCTAGCACAATTTAGCCTGAATGGATAGCAGATAAATGCAAGCTCCGCCCAATCCTAGCACAATTAATCCAGATTCTATACTAGATAAATGCAAGCTCCCCTCAATCCTAGCACAAATAATCCAGATTTTATACTAGATAAATTCATGCTCCCCTCAAAACTAGCATAATTAATCCAGCTATGATTCCAGATAAATGCAAGCTCCCCCCAAACCTAGCATAATTTAGCCTGAATGGATAGCAGGTAAATGCAAGCTCCCCTCAAACCTAGCACAATTAATCCAGATTTTATACTACATAAATGCAAGATCCCCTCAATCCTAGCACAATTAATCCAGATATGAGTCCAGATATATGCAAGCTCCCCTCAATCTTAGAACAAATAATCCAGATTATATACTAGATAAATGCAAGCTCCCCTCAATCCTAGCACAATTAATCTAGATTTTATACTAGGTAAATGCAAGCTCTCCCCCAATCCTAGCAAAATTAATCCATATTTTATACTAAATAAATGCAAGCTCTCCCCCAATCCTAGCAAAATTAATCCAGATTTTATATTAAATACATGCAAGCTCCCCCCAATCCTAGGACAAAAAATCCAGATTTTATACTAAATAAATGAAAGCTCTCCCCCTATCCTGAGCCAATTTATACCAATGTGAAACCAGAGAAATTTAAACTCCCACCAAACATAGTACAATTTATCCAGATGTGATACCAGATAAATTCAAGCTGCCCCCAGTCTTAGCTCAATTTAGCTAGAAGTGTTCCAAGGAATCAAGCTCCCTCCATCTCTGCCTCAATTTATCTAAAACTAATACCAGGTAAATGCAAGCTCCCCCCAATCCTAGCACAATTTAGCCTGAAGGGACAGCAGATAAATGCAAGCTCCCCTCAATCCTAACACAATTTAGCCTGAATGGATAGCAGATAAATGCAAGCTCCTTTCAATGCTACCACAAATAATCCAGATTTTATACTAGGTAAATACAAGCTCTCCCCCAATCCTACCACAAAAAATCCAGATTTTATACTAGATAAATGCAAGCTCCCCCCAATCCTAGCACAATTAATCCAGATTCTATACTAGATAAATGCAAGCTCCCCCCAATCCAGCACCATTAATTCAGATATGATTCCAGATAAATGCAAGCTCCCCTCAATCCTAGCACAATTAATCCAGATTTTATACTAGATAAATTCATGCTCCCCTCAAAACTAGCATAATTAATCCAGCTATGATTCCAGATAAATGCAAGCTCCCCCCAATCCTAGCATAATTCAGCCTGAATGGATAGCAGGTAAATGCAAGCTCCCCTCAAACCTAGCACAATCAATCCAGATTTTATACTAAATAAATGAAAGCTCTCCCAATGCTAGCACAATTTAGCCTGAATGGATAGCAGATAAATGCAAGCTCCGCCCAATCCTAGCACAATTAATCCAGATTCTATACTAGATAAATGGAAGCTCCCCTCAATCCTAGCACATTTAATCCAGATTTTATACTAGATAAATGCAAGCTCCCCCCAATCCTAGCACAATTAATCCAGATTTTATACTAGATAAATGCAAGCTCCCCTCAATCCTAGCACAAATAATCCAGATTTTATACTAGATAAATTCATGCTCCCCTCAAAACTAGCATAATTAATCCAGCTATGATTCCAGATAAATGCAAGCTCCCCCCAAACCTAGCATAATTTAGCCTGAATGGATAGCAGGTAAATGCAAGCTCCCCTCAAACCTAGCACAATTAATCCACATTTTATACTACATAAATGCAAGATCCCCTCAATCCTAGCACAATTAATCCAGATTTTATACTAGATAAATGCAAGCTCCCCCCAATCCTAGCACAATTAATCCAGATTTTATACTAGATAAATGCAAGCTCCCCTCAATCCTAGCACAAATAATCCAGATTTTATACTAGATAAATTCATGCTCCCCTCAAAACTAGCATAATTAATCCAGCTATGATTCCAGATAAATGCAAGCTCCCCCCAATCCTAGCATAATTTAGCCTGAATGGATAGCAGGTAAATGCAAGCTCCCCTCAAACCTAGCACAATTAATCCAGATTTTATACTACATAAATGCAAGATCCCCTCAATCCTAGCACAATTAATCCAGATTTTATACTAGATAAATGCAAGCTCCCTCCAATCCTAGCACAATTTAGCCTGAGGGGACAGCAGATAAATGCAAGCTCTCCCCCAATCCTAGCACAATTTAGCCTGAAGGGACAGCAGATAAATGCAAGCTCCCCTCAATCCTAGCACAAATAATCCAGATTCTATAGTAGACTAATGCAAGCTGCCCTCAATCCTAGCAAAAATAATCCAGATTTTATACTAGATAAATTCAAGCTCCCCTTAAAACTAGCATAATTAATCCAGCTATGATTCCAGATAAATGCAAGCTCCCCCCACTCCTAGCATAATTTAGCCTGAATGGATAGCAGGTAAATGCAAGTTCCCCTCAAACCTAGCACAATTAATCCAGATTTTATACTAGATAAATTCAAGCTCTCTCTAAAGCTAGCACAATTAATCCAGATATGAGTCCAGATATATGCAAGCTCCCCTCAATCCTAGAACAAATAATCCAGATTATATACTAGATAAATGCAAGCTCCCCTCAATCCTAGAACAAATAATCCAGATTATATACTAGATAAATGCAAGCTCCCCTCAATCCTAGCACAATTAATCTAGATTTTATACTAGGTAAATGCAAGCTCTCCCCCAATCCTAGCAAAATTAATCCAGATTTTATATAAATAAATGCAAGCTCCCTTCAATCCTACCAGAAATAATCCAGATTTTATACCAGATAAATTCAAGCTCTCCCTAAAGCTAACACAATTAATCCAGATTTTATACTAGATAAATGCAAGCTCCCCCCAATCCTACAACAAATAATCCAGATTTTATACTAGATAAATGCAAGCTCCCTCCAATCCTACCACAAATAATCCAGATTTTATACTAGATAAATTCAAGCTCTCTCTAAAGCTAGCAAAATTAATCCAGATATGAGTCCAGATATATGCAAGCTCCCCTCAATCTTAGAACAAATAATCCAGATTATATACTAGATAAATGCAAGCTCCCCTCAATCCTAGCACAATTAATCTAGATTTTATACTAGGTAAATGCAAGCTCTCCCCCAATCCTAGCAAAATTAATCCATATTTTATACTAAATAAATGCAAGCTCTCCCCCAATCCTAGCAAAATTAATCCAGATTTTATATTAAATACATGCAAGCTCCCCCTAATCCTAGGACAAAAATCCAGATTTTATACTAAATAAATGAAAGCTCTCCCCCTATCCTGAGCCAATTTATACCAATGTGAAACCAGAGAAATTTAAACTCCCACCAAACATAGTACAATTTATCCAGATGTGATACCAGATAAATTCAAGCTGCCCCCAGTCTTAGCTCAATTTAGCTAGAAGTGTTCCAAGGAATCAAGCTCCCTCCATCTCTGCCTCAATTTATCTAAAACTAATACCAGGTAAATGCAAGCTCCCCCCAATCCTAGCACAATTAATCCAGATTCTATACTAGATAAATGCAAGCTCCCCCCAATCCTAGCACAATTTAGCCTGAAGGGACAGCACATAAATGCAAGCTCCCCTCAATCCTAGCACAATTAATCCAGATTTTATACTAGATAAACGCAAGCTCCCCTCAATCCTAGCACAAATAATCCAGATTTTATACTAGATAAATGCAAGCTCCCCCCAATCCTAGCACAATTAATCCAGATTCTATACTAGATAAATGCAAGCTCCCCCCAATCCAGCACCATTAATTCAGATATGATTCCAGATAAATGCAAGCTCCCCTCAATCCTAGCACAATTAATCCAGATTTTATACTAGATAAATTCATGCTCCCCTCAAAACTAGCATAATTAATCCAGCTATGATTCCAGATAAATGCAAGCTCCCCCCAATCCTAGCATAATTCAGCCTGAATGGATAGCAGGTAAATGCAAGCTCCCCTCAAACCTAGCACAATCAATCCAGATTTTATACTAAATAAATGAAAGCTCTCCCAATGCTAGCACAATTTAGCCTGAATGGATAGCAGATAAATGCAAGCTCCGCCCAATCCTAGCACAATTAATCCAGATTCTATACTAGATAAATGGAAGCTCCCCTCAATCCTAGCACATTTAATCCAGATTTTATACTAGATAAATGCAAGCTCCCCCCAATCCTAGCACAATTAATCCAGATTTTATACTAGATAAATGCAAGCTCCCCTCAATCCTAGCACAAATAATCCAGATTTTATACTAGATAAATTCATGCTCCCCTCAAAACTAGCATAATTAATCCAGCTATGATTCCAGATAAATGCAAGCTCCCCCCAAACCTAGCATAATTTAGCCTGAATGGATAGCAGGTAAATGCAAGCTCCCCTCAAACCTAGCACAATTAATCCAGATTTTATACTACATAAATGCAAGATCCCCTCAATCCTAGCACAATTAATCCAGATTTTATACTAGATAAATGCAAGCTCCCCCCAATCCTAGCACAATTAATCCAGATTTTATACTACATAAATGCAAGATCCCCTCAATCCTAGCACAATTAATCCAGATTTTATACTAGATAAATGCAAGCTCCCTCCAATCCTAGCACAATTTAGCCTGAGGGGACAGCAGATAAATGCAAGCTCTCCCCCAATCCTAGCACAATTTAGCCTGAAGGGACAGCAGATAAATGCAAGTTCTCCCCCAATCCTAGCAAAATTAATCCAGATTTTATACTAAATAAATGGAAGCTCCCCTCAATCCTAGCACAATTAATCCAGATTTTATACTAGATAAATGCAAGCTCTCCCCAATCCTAACACAATTTAGCCTGAAGGGACAGCAGATAAATGCAAGCTCCCCTCAATCCTAGCACAAATAATCCAGATTCTATAGTAGACTAATGCAAGCTGCCCTCAATCCTAGCAAAAATAATCCAGATTTTATACTAGATAAATTCAAGCTCCCCTTAAAACTAGCATAATTAATCCAGCTATGATTCCAGATAAATGCAAGCTCCCCCCACTCCTAGCATAATTTAGCCTGAATGGATAGCAGGTAAATGCAAGCTCCCCTCAAACCTAGCACAATTAATCCAGATTTTATACTAGATAAATTCAAGCTCTCTCTAAAGCTAGCACAATTAATCCAGATATGAGTCCAGATATATGCAAGCTCCCCTCAATCCTAGAACAAATAATCCAGATTATATACTAGATAAATGCAAGCTCCCCTCAATCCTAGCAAAATTAATCCAGATTTTATATAAATAAATGCAAGCTCCCTTCAATCCTACCAGAAATAATCCAGATTTTATACTAGATAAATGCAAGCTCCCCCCAATCCTACAACAAATAATCCAGATTTTATACTAGATAAATGCAAGCTCCCTCCAATCCTACCACAAATAATCCAGATTTTATACTAGATAAATTCAAGCTCTCTCTAAAGCTAGCAAAATTAATCCAGATATGAGTCCAGATATATGCAAGCTCCCCTCAATCTTAGAACAAATAATCCAGATTATATACTAGATAAATGCAAGCTCCCCTCAATCCTAGCACAATTAATCTAGATTTTATACTAGGTAAATGCAAGCTCTCCCCCAATCCTAGCAAAATTAATCCATATTTTATACTAAATAAATGCAAGCTCTCCCCCAATCCTAGCAAAATTAATCCAGATTTTATATTAAATACATGCAAGCTCCCCCCAATCCTAGGACAAAAATCCAGATTTTATACTAAATAAATGAAAGCTCTCCCCCTATCCTGAGCCAATTTATACCAATGTGAAACCAGAGAAATTTAAACTCCCACCAAACATAGTACAATTTATCCAGATGTGATACCAGATAAATTCAAGCTGCCCCCAATCTTAGCTCAATTTAGCTAGAAGTGTTCCAAGGAATCAAGCTCCCTCCATCTCTGCCTCAATTTATCTAAAACTAATACCAGGTAAATGCAAGCTCCCCCCAATCCTAGCACAATTAATCCAGATTCTATACTAGATAAATGCAAGCTCCCCCCAATCCTAGCACAATTTAGCCTGAAGGGACAGCAGATAAATGCAAGCTCCCCTCAATCCTAGCACAATTAATCCAGATTTTATACTAGATAAATGCAAGCTCCCCTCAATCCTAGCAAAATTAATCCAGATTTTTTACTAGATAAATGGAAGCTCCCCTCAATCCTAGCACAATTAATCCAGATTTTATACTAGATAAATGCAAGCTCCCCTCAATCCTAGCAAAATTAATCCAGATTTTTTACTAGATAAATGCAAGCTCCCCTCAATCCTAGCAAAATTAATCCAGATTTTATACTAGATAAACGCAAGCTCCCCTCAATCCTAGCAAAATTAATCCAGATTTTTTACTAGATAAATGCAAGCTCCCCCCAATCCTAGCACAATTTAGCCTGAAGGGACAGCAGATAAATGCAAGCTCCCCTCAATCCTAGCACAATTAATCCAGATTTTATACTAGATAAATGCAAGCTCCCCTCAATCCTAGCAAAATTAATCCAGATTTTTTACTAGATAAATGGAAGCTCCCCTCAATCCTAGCACAATTAATCCAGATTTTATACTAGATAAATGCAAGCTCTCCCCAATCCTAACACAATTTAGCCTGAAGGGACAGCAGATAAATGCAAGCTCCCCCAAATCCTAGCACAATTAATCCAGATTCTATACTAGATAAATGCAAGCTCCCCTCAATCCTAGCACAAATAATCCAGATTCTATAGTAGACTAAGGCAAGCTCCCCTCAATCCTAGCAAAAATAATCCAGATTTTATACTAGATAAATGCAAGCTCCCCTCAATCCTAGCACAATTTAGCTTGAATGGATAGTAGATAAATGCAAGCTCTCCCCCAATCCTTGCAAAATTAATCCAGATTTTATACTAAATAAATGCGCGCTCTCCCCCAATCCTAGCAAAATTAATCCAGATTTTATACTAAATAAATGCAAGCTCCCTTCAATCCTACCAGAAATAATCCAGATTTTATACCAGATAAATTCAAGCTCTCCCTAAAGCTAGCACAATTAATCCAGATTTTATACTAGATAAATGCAAGCTCCCCCCAATCCTTGGACAAAAAATCCAGATTTTATACTAGATAAATGCAAGCTCTCCCCCAATCCTGGGCCAATTTATTCCAATGTGAAACCAGATAAATTTAAACTCTCACCAAACATAGTACATTTATCCAGATGTGATACCAGATAAATTCAAGCTGCCCCCAGTCTTAGCTCAATTTAGCCAGAAGTGTTCCAAGAAATCAAGCTCCCTCCATTTCTAGCTCAATTTATCTAAAACTAATACCAGGTAAATGCAAGCTCCCCCCAATCCTAGCACAATTAATCCAGATTTTATACTACATAAATGCAAGCTCCCCTCAATCCTAGCACATTTTACTTAGAACTGATACCAGGGAAATCTGAGACCCCCTGCCACACTAGGTCAATTGAGCCAGAGAAGATAGCAGAGAAATTCAAGCTACCCCAAATCCTAGGATAATTTATCCAGATGTGATGCCAAATCAAATTTAAACTCCCACCAATCCTAGCAATATTTATCCAGATGTGAAACCAGATAAATCCAAGTTCGCCCCAATGCTAGCACCATTAATTCAGATATGATTCCAGATAAATGCAAGCTCCCCCCAATCCTAGCACAAATAATCCAGATTTTATACTAGATAAATGCAAGCTCCCCTCAATCCTAGGACAAATAATCCAGATTTTATACTAGATAAATGCAAGCTCCCCCCAATCCTACCACAAATAATCCAGATTTTATACTAGATAAATGCAAGCTCCCCTCAATCCTAGCACAAATAATCCAGATTTTATACTAGATAAATTCAAGCTCTCTCTAAAGCTAGCACAATTAATCCAGATATGAGTCCAGATATATGCAAGCTCCCCTCAATCCTAGAACAAATAATCCAGATTATATACTAGATAAATGCAAGCTCCCCTCAATCCTAGCACAATTTAGCCTGAATGGAGACTAGATAAATGCAAGCTCCCCTCAATCCTAGCACAATTAATCCAGATTTTATACTAAATAAATGCAAGCTCTCCCCCAATCCTAGCAAAATTAATCCAGATTTTATACTAAATCAATGCAAGCTCCCTTCAATCCTACCACAAATAATCCATATTTTATACCAGATAAATTCAAGCTCTCCCTAAAGCTAGCACAATTAATCCAGATTTTATACAAGATAAATGCAAGCTCCCCTCAATCCTGGGCCAATTTATACCAATGTGAAACCAGATAAATTCAAACTCCCACCAAACATAGTACAATTTATCCAGATGTGATACCAGATAAATTCAAGCTGCCCCCAATCTTAGCTCAATTTAGCCAGAAGTGTTCCAAGTAATCAAACTCCCTCAATCTCTGGCTCAATTTATCTAAAACTAATACCAGGTAAATGCAAGCTCCCCCCAATCCTAGCACAATTAATCCAGATTTTATACTAGATAAATGCAAGCTCCCCTCAATCCTAGCACAATTAATCCAGATTTTATACTAAATAAATGCAAGCTCCCTTCAATCCTACCACATATAATCCAGATTTTATACCAGATAAATGCAAGCTCCCCTCAATCCTAGCACAATTAATCCAGATTTTATACTAGATAAATGCAAGCTCCCTTCAATCCTACCACCTATAATCCAGATTTTATACCAGATAAATGCAAGCTCCCCCCAATCCTAGGACAAAAAATCCAGATTTTATACTAGATAAATGCAAGCTCCCCTCAATCCTAGCACAATTAATCCAGATTTTATACTAAATAAATGGTAGCTCCCCCCAATCCTAGCACAAATAATCCCGATTTTATACTAGATAAATGCAAGCTCTCCCCAATCCTACCACAATTAATCCAGATTTTATACTAAATAAATGAAAGCTCTCCCAATGCTAGGACAATTTAGCCTGAATGGATAGCAGATAAATGCAAGCTCCGCCCAATCCTAGCACAATTAATCCAGATTCTATACTAGATAAATGGAAGCTCCCCTCAATCCTAGCACATTTAATCCAGATTTTATACTAGATAAATGCAAGCTCCCCCAATGGTAGCACAATTTAGCCTGAATGGATAGCAGATAAATGCAAGCTCCCCTCAAACCTAGCACAATTAATCCAGATTTTATACTACATAAATGCAAGATCCCCTCAATCCTAGCACAATTAATCCAGATTTTATACTAGATAAATGCAAGCTCCCTCCAATCCTAGCACAATTTAGCCTGAAGGGACAGCAGATAAATGCAAGCTCTCCCCCAATCCTAGCACAATTTAGCCTGAAGGGACAGCAGATAAATGCAAGTTCTCCCCCAATCCTAGCAAAATTAATCCAGATTTTATACTAAATAAATGGAAGCTCCCCTCAATCCTAGCACAATTAATCCAGATTTTATACTAGATAAATGCAAGCTCTCCCCAATCCTAACACAATTTAGCCTGAAGGGACAGCAGATAAATGCAAGCTCCCCTCAATCCTAGCACAAATAATCCAGATTCTATAGTAGACTAATGCAAGCTGCCCTCAATCCTAGCAAAAATAATCCAGATTTTATACTAGATAAATTCAAGCTCCCCTTAAAACTAGCATAATTAATCCAGCTATGATTCCAGATAAATGCAAGCTCCCCCCACTCCTAGCATAATTTAGCCTGAATGGATAGCAGGTAAATGCAAGTTCCCCTCAAACCTAGCACAATTAATCCAGATTTTATACTAGATAAATTCAAGCTCTCTCTAAAGCTAGCACAATTAATCCAGATATGAGTCCAGATATATGCAAGCTCCCCTCAATCCTAGAACAAATAATCCAGATTATATACTAGATAAATGCAAGCTCCCCTCAATCCTAGAACAAATAATCCAGATTATATACTAGATAAATGCAAGCTCCCCTCAATCCTAGAACAAATAATCCAGATTATATACTAGATAAATGCAAGCTCCCCTCAATCCTAGCACAATTAATCTAGATTTTATACTAGGTAAATGCAAGCTCTCCCCCAATCCTAGCAAAATTAATCCAGATTTTATATAAATAAATGCAAGCTCCCTTCAATCCTACCAGAAATAATCCAGATTTTATACCAGATAAATTCAAGCTCTCCCTAAAGCTAACACAATTAATCCAGATTTTATACTAGATAAATGCAAGCTCCCCCCAATCCTACAACAAATAATCCAGATTTTATACTAGATAAATGCAAGCTCCCTCCAATCCTACCACAAATAATCCAGATTTTATACTAGATAAATTCAAGCTCTCTCTAAAGCTAGCAAAATTAATCCAGATATGAGTCCAGATATATGCAAGCTCCCCTCAATCTTAGAACAAATAATCCAGATTATATACTAGATAAATGCAAGCTCCCCTCAATCCTAGCACAATTAATCTAGATTTTATACTAGGTAAATGCAAGCTCTCCCCCAATCCTAGCAAAATTAATCCATATTTTATACTAAATAAATGCAAGCTCTCCCCCAATCCTAGCAAAATTAATCCAGATTTTATATTAAATACATGCAAGCTCCCCCTAATCCTAGGACAAAAAATCCAGATTTTATACTAAATAAATGAAAGCTCTCCCCCTATCCTGAGCCAATTTATACCAATGTGAAACCAGAGAAATTTAAACTCCCACCAAACATAGTACAATTTATCCAGATGTGATACCAGATAAATTCAAGCTGCCCCCAGTCTTAGCTCAATTTAGCTAGAAGTGTTCCAAGGAATCAAGCTCCCTCCATCTCTGCCTCAATTTATCTAAAACTAATACCAGGTAAATGCAAGCTCCCCCCAATCCTAGCACAATTAATCCAGATTCTATACTAGATAAATGCAAGCTCCCCCCAATCCTAGCACAATTTAGCCTGAAGGGACAGCACATAAATGCAAGCTCCCCTCAATCCTAGCACAATTAATCCAGATTTTATACTAGATAAACGCAAGCTCCCCTCAATCCTAGCACAAATAATCCAGATTTTATACTAGATAAATGCAAGCTCCCCCCAATCCTAGCACAATTAATCCAGATTCTATACTAGATAAATGCAAGCTCCCCTCAATCCTAGCACAAATAATCCAGATTCTATAGTAGACTAATGCAAGCTCCCCTCAATCCTAGCAAAAATAATCCAGATTTTATACTAGATAAATGCAAGCTCCCCTCAATCCTAGCACAATTTAGCTTGAATGGATAGTAGATAAATGCAAGCTCTCCCCCAATCCTTGCAAAATGAATCCAGATTTTATACTAAATAAATGCAAGCTCCCTTCAATCCTACCAGAAATAATCCAGATTTTATACCAGATAAATTCAAGCTCTCCCTAAAGCTAGCACAATTAATCCAGATTTTATACTAGATAAATGCAAGCTCCCCCCAATCCTTGGACAAAAAATCCAGATTTTATACTAGATAAATGCAAGCTCTCCCCCAATCCTGGGCCAATTTATTCCAATGTGAAACCAGATAAATTTAAACTCTCACCAAACATAGTACATTTATCCAGATGTGATACCAGATAAATTCAAGCTGCCCCCAGTCTTAGCTCAATTTAGCCAGAAGTGTTCCAAGAAATCAAGCTCCCTCCATTTCTAGCTCAATTTATCTAAAACTAATACCAGGTAAATGCAAGCTCCCCCCAATCCTAGCACAATTAATCCAGATTTTATACTACATAAATGCAAGCTCCCCTCAATCCTAGCACATTTTACTTAGAACTGATACCAGGGAAATCTGAGACCCCCTGCCACACTAGGTCAATTGAGCCAGAGAAGATAGCAGAGAAATTCAAGCTCCCCCAAATCCTAGGATAATTTATCCAGATGTGATGCCAAATTAAATTTAAACTCCCACCAATCCTAGTAATATTTATCCAGATGTGAAACCAGATAAATCCAAGTTCGCCCCAATGCTAGCACCATTAATTCAGATATGATTCCAGATAAATGCAAGCTCCCCCCAATCCTAGCACAAATAATCCAGATTTTATACTAGATAAATGCAAGCTCCCCTCAATCCTAGGACAAATAATCCAGATTTTATACTAGATAAATGCAAGCTCCCACCAATCCTAGCACAAATAATCCAGATTTTATACTAGATAAATGCAAGCTCCCCTCAATCCTAGGACAAATAATCCAGATTTTATACTAGATAAATTCAAGCTCTCTCTAAAGCTAGCACAATTAATCCAGATATGAGTCCAGATATATGCAAGCTCCCCTCATTCCTAGAACAAATAATCCAGATTATATACTAGATAAATGCAAGCTCCCCTCAATCCTAGCACAATTTAGCCTGAATGGAGACTAGATAAATGCAAGCTCCCCTCAATCCTAGCACAATTAATCCAGATTTTATACTAGGTAAATGCAAGCTCTCCCCCAATCCTTGCACAATTAATCCAGATTTTATACTAGGTAAATGCAAGCTCTCCCCCAATCCTAGCACAATTAATCCAGATTCTATACTAGATAAATACAAGCTCCCCTCAATCCTAGCACTTTTAATCCAGATTTTATACTAAATAAATGCAAGCTCCCCCCAATGCTACCACAAATAATCCCGATTTTATACTAGATAAATGCAAGCTCTCCCCAATCCTACCACAAATAATCCAGATTTTATACTAAATAAATGGAAGCTCCCCTCAATCCTAGCACAATTAATCCAGATTTTATACTAAATAAATGCAAGCTCTCCCCCAATCCTAGCAAAATTAATCCAGATTTTATACTAAATAAATGCAAGCTCCCTTCAATCCTACCACAAATAATCCATATTTTATACCAGATAAATTCAAGCTCTCCCTAAAGCTAGCACAATTAATCCAGATTTTATACTAGATAAATGCAAGCTCCCCCCAATCCTGGGCCAATTTATACCAATGTGAAACCAGATAAATTTAAACTCCCACCAAACATAGTACAATTTATCCAGATGTGATACCAGATAAATTCAAGCTGCCCCCAGTCTTAGCTCAATTTAGCCAGAAGTGTTCCAAGTAATCAAACTCCCTCAATCTCTGGCTCAATTTATCTAAAACTAATACCAGGTAAATGCAAGATCCCCCCAATCCTAGCACAATTAATCCAGATTTTATACTAGATAAATGCAAGCTCCCCTCAATCCTAGCACAATTAATCCAGATTTTATACTAAATAAATGCAAGCTCCCTTCAATCCTACCACATATAATCCAGATTTTATACCAGATAAATGCAAGCTCCCTTCAATCCTACCACATATAATCCAGATTTTATACTAAATAAATGCAAGCTCCCTTCAATCCTACCACATATAATCCAGATTTTATACTAAATAAATGCAAGCTCCCTTCAATCCTACCACAAATAATCCATATTTTATACCAGATAAATTCAAGCTCTCCCTAAAGCTAGCACAATTAATCCAGATTTTATACCAGATAAATGCAAGCTCCCTTCAATCCTACCACATATAATCCAGATTTTATACCAGATAAATGCAAGCTCCCCCCAATCCTAGGACAAAAAATCCAGATTTTATACTAGATAAATGCAAGCTCCCCTCAATCCTAGCACAATTAATCCAGATTTTATACCAGATAAATGCAAGCTCCCTTCAATCCTACCACATATAATCCAGATTTTATACTAAATAAATGCAAGCTCCCTTCAATCCTACCACAAATAATCCATATTTTATACCAGATAAATTCAAGCTCTCCCTAAAGCTAGCACAATTAATCCAGATTTTATACTAGATAAATGCAAGCTCTCCCCCAATCCTGGGCCAATTTATACCAATGTGAAACCAGATAAATTTAAACTCCCACCAAACATAGTACAATTTATCCAGATGTGATACCAGATAAATTCAAGCTGCCCCCAGTCTTAGCTCAATTTAGCCAGAAGTGTTCCAAGTAATCAAACTCCCTCAATCTCTGGCTCAATTTATCTAAAACTAATACCAGGTAAATGCAAGCTCCCCCCAATCCTAGCACAATTAATCCAGATTTTATACTAGATAAATGCAAGCTCCCCTCAATCCTAGCACAATTAATCCAGATTTTATACTAAATAAATGCAAGCTCCCTTCAATCCTACCACATATAATCCAGATTTTATACCAGATAAATGCAAGCTCCCTTCAATCCTACCACATATAATCCAGATTTTATACTAAATAAATGCAAGCTCCCTTCAATCCTACCACAAATAATCCATATTTTATACCAGATAAATTCAAGCTCTCCCTAAAGCTAGCACAATTAATCCAGATTTTATACCAGATAAATGCAAGCTCCCTTCAATCCTACCACATATAATCCAGATTTTATACCAGATAAATGCAAGCTCCCCCCAATCCTAGGACAAAAAATCCAGATTTTATACTAGATAAATGCAAGCTCCCCTCAATCCTAGCACAATTAATCCAGATTTTATACCAGATAAATGCAAGCTCCCTTCAATCCTACCACATATAATCCAGATTTTATACTAAATAAATGCAAGCTCCCTTCAATCCTACCACAAATAATCCATATTTTATACCAGATAAATTCAAGCTCTCCCTAAAGCTAGCACAATTAATCCAGATTTTATACTAGATAAATGCAAGCTCCCTTCAATCCTACCACATATAATCCAGATTTTATACTAAATAAATGCAAGCTCCCTTCAATCCTACCACAAATAATCCATATTTTATACCAGATAAATTCAAGCTCTCCCTAAAGCTAGCACAATTAATCCAGATTTTATACTAGATAAATGCAAGCTCTCCCCCAATCCTGGGCCAATTTATACCAATGTGAAACCAGATAAATTTAAACTCCCACCAAACATAGTACAATTTATCCAGATGTGATACCAGATAAATTCAAGCTGCCCCCAGTCTTAGCTCAATTTAGCCAGAAGTGTTCCAAGTAATCAAACTCCCTCAATCTCTGGCTCAATTTATCTAAAACTAATACCAGGTAAATGCAAGCTCCCCCCAATCCTAGCACAATTAATCCAGATTTTATACTAGATAAATGCAAGCTCCCCTCAATCCTAGCACAATTAATCCAGATTTTATACTAAATAAATGCAAGCTCCCTTCAATCCTACCACAAATAATCCATATTTTATACCAGATAAATTCAAGCTCTCCCTAAAGCTAGCACAATTAATCCAGATTTTATACCAGATAAATGCAAGCTCCCTTCAATCCTACCACATATAATCCAGATTTTATACCAGATAAATGCAAGCTCCCCCCAATCCTAGGACAAAAAATCCAGATTTTATACTAGATAAATGCAAGCTCCCCTCAATCCTAGCACAATTAATCCAGATTTTATACCAGATAAATGCAAGCTCCCTTCAATCCTACCACATATAATCCAGATTTTATACTAAATAAATGCAAGCTCCCTTCAATCCTACCACAAATAATCCATATTTTATACCAGATAAATTCAAGCTCTCCCTAAAGCTAGCACAATTAATCCAGATTTTATACTAGATAAATGCAAGCTCCCTTCAATCCTACCACATATAATCCAGATTTTATACCAGATAAATGCAAGCTCCCCCCAATCCTAGGACAAAAAATCCAGATTTTATACTAGATCAATGCAAGCTCCCCTCAATCCTAGCACAATTTATCCAGATTTTATACTAAATAAATGGAAGCTCCCCTCAATCCTAGCACAATTAATCCAGATTTTATACTAAATAAATGGAAGCTCCCCTCAATCCTAGCACAATTAATCCAGATTTTATACTAAATAAATGGAAGCTCTCCTCAATCCTAGCAAAATTAATCCAGATTTTATACTAAATAAATGGAAGCTCTCCTCAATCCTAGCACAATTAATCCCGATTTTATATCAGATAAATGCAAGCTCCCCCCAATCCTAGCACAATTAATCCAGATTTTATACTAGATAAATGCAAGCTCCCCTCAATCCTAGCACAATTAATCCAGATTTTATACTAGGTAAATGCAAGCTCTCCCCCAATCCTAGCACAATTAATCCAGATTCTATACTAGATAAATGCAAGCTCCCCTCAATCCTAGCACTTTTAATCCAGATTTTATACTAAATAAATGCAAGCTCCCCCCAATCCTAGCAGAAATAATCCAGATTTTATACCAGATAAATGAAAGCTCCCCCCAATCCTAGGACAAAAAATCCAGATTTTTTACTAGATAAATGGAAGCTCCCCTCAATCCTAGCACAATTAATCCAGATTTTATACTAAATAAATGGAAGCTCTCCTCAATCCTAGCACAATTAATCCAGATTTTATACCAGATAAATTCAAGCTCTCCCTAAAGCTAGCACAATTAATCCCGATTTTATACCAGATAAATGCAAGCTCCCCCCAATCCTAGGACAAAAAATCCAGATTTTATACTAGATAAATGCAAGCTCCCCTCAATCCTAGCACAATTAATCCAGATTGTATACTAAATAAATGCAAGCTCCCCCCAATCCTAGCACAAATAATCCAGATTTTATACTAAATAAATGCAAGCTCTCCCCCAATCCTAGCAAAATTAATCCAGATTTTATACTAAATAAATGCAAGCTCCCTTCAATCCTACCACAAATAATCCATATTTTATACCAGATAAATTCAAGCTCTCCCTAAAGCTAGCACAATTAATCCAGATTTTATACTAGATAAATGCAAGCTCCCTTCAATCCTACCACATATAATCCAGATTTTATACCAGATAAATGCAAGCTCCCCCCAATCCTAGGACAAAAAATCCAGATTTTATACTAGATCAATGCAAGCTCCCCTCAATCCTAGCACAATTTATCCAGATTTTATACTAAATAAATGGAAGCTCCCCTCAATCCTAGCACAATTAATCCAGATTTTATACTAAATAAATGGAAGCTCCCCTCAATCCTAGCACAATTAATCCAGATTTTATACTAAATAAATGGAAGCTCTCCTCAATCCTAGCAAAATTAATCCAGATTTTATACTAAATAAATGGAAGCTCTCCTCAATCCTAGCACAATTAATCCCGATTTTATATCAGATAAATGCAAGCTCCCCCCAATCCTAGCACAATTAATCCAGATTTTATACTAGATAAATGCAAGCTCCCCTCAATCCTAGCACAATTAATCCAGATTTTATACTAGGTAAATGCAAGCTCTCCCCCAATCCTAGCACAATTAATCCAGATTCTATACTAGATAAATGCAAGCTCCCCTCAATCCTAGCACTTTTAATCCAGATTTTATACTAAATAAATGCAAGCTCCCCCCAATCCTAGCAGAAATAATCCAGATTTTATACCAGATAAATGAAAGCTCCCCCCAATCCTAGGACAAAAAATCCAGATTTTTTACTAGATAAATGGAAGCTCCCCTCAATCCTAGCACAATTAATCCAGATTTTATACTAAATAAATGGAAGCTCTCCTCAATCCTAGCACAATTAATCCAGATTTTATACCAGATAAATTCAAGCTCTCCCTAAAGCTAGCACAATTAATCCCGATTTTATACCAGATAAATGCAAGCTCCCCCCAATCCTAGGACAAAAAATCCAGATTTTATACTAGATAAATGCAAGCTCCCCTCAATCCTAGCACAATTAATCCAGATTGTATACTAAATAAATGCAAGCTCCCCCCAATCCTAGCACAAATAATCCAGATTTTATACTAAATAAATGCAAGCTCTCCCCCAATCCTAGCAAAATTAATCCAGATTTTATACTAAATAAATGCAAGCTCCCTTCAATCCTACCACAAATAATCCATATTTTATACCAGATAAATTCAAGCTCTCCCTAAAGCTAGCACAATTAATCCAGATTTTATACTAGATAAATGCAAGCTCCCCCCAATCCTGGGCCAATTTATACCAATGTGAAACCAGATAAATTTAAACTCCCACCAAACATAGTACAATTTATCCAGATGTGATACCAGATAAATTCAAGCTGCCCCCAATCTTAGCTCAATTTAGCCAGAAGTGTTCCAAGTAATCAAACTCCCTCAATCTCTGGCTCAATTTATCTAAAACTAATACCAGGTAAATGCAAGCTCCCCCCAATCCTAGCACAATTAATCCAGATTTTATACTAGATAAATGCAAGCTCCCCTCAATCCTAGCACTTTTAATCCAGATTCTATACTAGATAAATGCAAGCTCCCCCCAATCCTAGCAGAAATAATCCAGATTTTATACCAGATAAATTCAAGCTCCCCCCAATCCTAGGACAAAAAATCCAGATTTTATACTAGATCAATGCAAGCTCCCCTCAATCCTAGCACAATTTATTCCAATGTGAAACCAGATAAATTTAAACTCCCACCAAACATAGTACAATTTATCCAGATGTGATACCAGATAAATTCAAGCTGCCCCCAATCTTAGCTCAATTTAGCAAGAAGTGTTCCAAGTAATCAAGCTCCCTCCATCTCTAGCTCAATTTATCTAAAACTAATACCAGGTAAATGCAAGCTCCCCCCAATCCTAGCACAAATAATCCAGATTTTATACTAGATAAATTCAGCCTCCCCCTATGTTAGCACAATTAATCCGGATATGATTCCACAAAAATGCAACCTCCCCCAGTACTAGCTCAACTTTGCCAGAAGTGTTCCAAGTCAATCAAGTTTCCCTAAACTCTAGCTCAATTTATCTAAAACTATTACCAGGTAAATGCTAGCTCCCCCCAATCCTAACACAATTTAGCCTGAATGGATAGTAGATAAATGCAAGCTCCCCCCAATCCTAACACAATTAATCCAGATTTTATACTGCATAAATGCTAGCTCCCCCCAATCCTAACACAATTAATCCAGATTTTATACTGCATAAATGCTAGCTCCCCCCAATCCTAACACCATTTAGTCAGAATCGATACCAAGTAAATGCAAGCTCCCTCCGATAATCACAGCATCATTTAGCGCGAATTTATAGTAGTTAAATTCTAGCTCCCCCGGCCACCCAAGCTCAATTAAGGCAGAAGGGAAGCCAGATAAATCCACGCTCCCCTAAATCCTAGCTCAATATATCCCGAAGTGATTCTAGGTAAATTTAAGCTCTCCGCAATCTTACCTTATTTCATCCAGAAGCGTTCCGGGCCAATTCAGGCTCCCCCCAATCCCAGCACAATTTAGCCCGAGCAGTTCCAAATTAATCCAAGCCCCCCCTGCCACCCTAGCTCAATTTAGCCACAAGGCATACCAGGTAAATCCAAGCCTCCCCCCTCCCCCTCCCCCAGGTCAGTTTAGTAAGAACGGATACAAGCAAATGCAAGCCGTCCCAGTCCCAGTCCCCGGCCCCCTCCCCCCACCCCCCACAGTTTAGCCCAAAAGGATAGCCGGCAATCCCAGGTTCCCTATTGTTTTCCCCCCTCCCGTTTGCCTCCCTTCCTTCCTCTTCCCCCCTTCCCCCTCCCCCCAAGACGCCCCCGAAATCATCCATTTCCACTCAGATCAAACTTTGCAAATAGGAACTTTATTCTTGTAACTTCACTAGGTTTAAGTAACGGGGGCTACGCCTTCATCGGAGCTATCTGCAGGGGCGCAGGCGGCCGCCTTCCCGTGGGCCTGATGCTTCTCCAGCTTGGCAATCAGGTCCTTGGCGGGGTTGAACACCCCGTTGGTCTGCTGGTCGCAGACATAGCAGCGTTGGGAGGTGCGGAAGTGGCTCAGGGCGCAGCTCTCGCAGAAGTAATGCTTGCACTTGGTCACCACGGGATTCCGGAAGGATTGGCGACAGATGAAGCACTTGAAAGGCAGGTCGTCGTCATCGCTGCTCACCTCGTAGTTTTCTTCCTCCATGCCCCCGTAGCGACCCTCGTCTAGCTCGCGCTCGATCTGCCAGCCGTGCTTGTAGTCGGAGCGGTCGTGCAGGAACTTGCAGCTGTCTCCGAAGCCGCAGAAGCCGGTCTCCTTGTAATCTTTGCAGATATCGGGTTGATAATCCCAGCGCACCGTGGCGCGGAGATGCTCGGGCGCGCGGATGGGACCCTTTCTCACCATCCCGGACGCGGCGTTGCCCATGGAAGTGTCCTTAGGTTTTACGTATCTCTGGTAGTTGTTGATGCCTCGGTAGATTTTATCATCCTCTTTGCCGCGCAGCTCCTCTTGGATCTTCTGACTGCGTTCGAAGATCGCCTGGGCATCGCGCTCCTTGTCGGTGTCAAGCTCGTAGACGGCCGTGGCGCCCATGTCCTCCGGACCCACGGGTTTGGCGGAGCGGGTGGACTTGTAGTGGACGCTGACGGACGACGACGGCTCGCTCTCGTCGTCGCCCCCGCTGCTGGCGCCGCTGTAAGTGGTGGCCGCCTTTTTCTCACGGCCGCTGCCTCGCGTCTTCTGGATCATGGGGTTGGGGACCAGGCGCCGCTTCTCCCGCCGGACCACGACGTTCCCCTCATCGCTGCTGCTACTGCTGCTACCTTCTTTTCCCCCAGACTGCTTGTCGAAAGCGGGACGCTTCCTGCGGCCGGCTGCGCTCTTTCGACTGGATTTCTTGAAGAGGAAAGTGCACACCGGTTCAGGCGGAGGATCGGACGACAGCTCGTCGGCCATGGCTGGCGCCGACGAACTGTGAGGAGCGACTCCTCAGCCGCGGCGCCAAGTCCTCAGACGCGGCGCCGGCTCTCTCGCGATGTTACGTCCGGTCGCCACGAGGAGAAAAGTGGGCGGGAAATACGGCCGCGGATGCTGATTGGTCGCGGCAGGGGAGCCTTGCGGTGCGGGGGTTGCTGGGATCGGAAGCGACCCCGGTCACCTTAACCGCGCAACCGGCTTCTGTCTGCGGTTATCGTTCTCCGTCCGTGGCCGCGATCGTTCTGCCGCGATGTGGTTTGAAATTCTTCCGGGTCTTGCGGTCATGGCCGTTTGTCTAACGGTCCCGGGAATCAGCACCTCTCTCATCCACAAGTACACCAATGGGGGCAAGGTAGGGCTCGGCTACCCTTCCGGCAAGCCCGAGCTGGGACCCGGGGAGATCCCGAGCTAGCTCTCGCGGCCCCGGAGGGGGAGGGAAGGGAAGGGAATTGACGAGGTTCGTGCTCTCGAGCTGGAGGGGACCGAGGAGAAAACTGAGACGTAGTGAAGGGAAGGGGCTTGTTTCTGGTCACTTATAGGATCCCGAAAATTAGCTGCAAAGGACCGGGGCCTGTCTCATTTTATCCCCCTCTCCCCTTCCTTTTACGGAGGAGGACATAGAGACCTGGGAAGAGGAAATGCTATCCCAGGGCATACAGGACTTAATCTAAGCCCTCCGATTCCAAGTCCATGCACTTTCCATGAATAGCTCTCCATCTTCTTTACACGGGCGACATGCCAAAAAAAAAAAAAAAAAAAAAAAAAAAGTCTGTGCCAGGTAAAGGGGCGTGTCTTCTCTGGTTTCTACCCTGAGGGAGAAGCACTGATTTTCCCTTCCAGTAATGAAAATAGAACGTTGGGGCTACTCTTTGTTCTCTGAGCAAGTGAGAAGAATCCCTTCTTGATAGAGATGGGGGGTCAACGACCGCTGGTGGGGAAATGGATAGGTAGAGGTCTGGGCCTGGAGGCAGGAAGATCAGCTCACTTGTGGCCTCAGAAACTTATTAGCTGTGCGACCTTGGGCAAATCACTTCTGGCAGCCTCAGGTTCCTCTTTTGTAAAAGAGATAAGAATAGCCCCCATCTCCCGGAGCTGATGTGAGGAGCAAATGAGATAATATTTGAAAAAGAGCTTAGCCACTTTACCTGGCACATTGCTGGATATGAATGTTCGTCCCCTGAGAAAGGGGTTGGTGTGGAGCGATGCACATATTGTCAGACTTAGATATATTAATTTATTTTTTTTATTATAACTTTTTATTAATATGCATGGATAATTTTTTTATTTTAATTTTTATTATAACTTTTTATTGACAGAACATATGCATGGGAAATTTTTTTATTTTAATTTTTATTATAACTTTTTATTGACAGAACATATGCATGGGTAGTTTTTTTATTTTTATTTTTTATTTTAACTTTATTTTTAATTTTTTTATGATAACTTTTTATTGAGAGAACATATGCATGGGTAATTTTCTTTTTTTATTTATTTTTGTTTTAACTTTATTTTTTAATCATAACTTTTTATTGACAACATATACATGGATAATTTGGTTTTTTATTTATTTTTTATTTTAACTTTATTTTTTTATTATAACTTTTTATTGACAGAACATATGCATGGGTAGTTTTTTATTTCTTTTTTATTTTAACTTTATTTTAAATTTTTTATTATAACTTTTTATTGACAGAACATATGCATGGATAATTTTCTTTTTTATTTCTTTTTTATTTTAACTTTTTAAAAAATTATAACTTTATTGACAGAACATATGCATGGGAAATTTGTTTTTTTATTTATTTTTTTATTTTAACTTTATTTTTTTATTATAACTTTTTATTGACAGAACATATGCATGGGTAGTTTTTTTTATTTCTTTTTTATTTTAACTTTATTTTTAATTTTTTAATTATTTTTATTGACAGTACATATGCATGGGTAATTTTTTACATTATCCCTTGCACTCACTTCTGTTCCAAATTTTCCCTTCCTCTACCCCCTCCCCTAGATGGCAGGCAGTCCCATACATGTTAAATATGTTATAGTATATCCTAGATACAATATATGTGTGCAGAACCAATTTTTTTTTTAATTATTGTTGCACAGGAAGAATTGGATTCAGAAGGTAAAAATAATCTGGGAAGAAAAACAAAAATGCCAACAGTTCCCACTCATTTCCCAGTGTTCCTTCTCTGGGTGTAGCTGAGTCCATCACTGATCAATTGGATCTGAGTTGGATCTTCTCTTTTTTGAAGATATCCACTTCCATCAGAATGCATCCTCATATAGGATTGTTGAAGTGTATAATGAGGATATATGCTTTTCTCTGATTTTTCTTGGTCTCTTACAAAGGATGATTCACTGGGTAGACAAAGGTGGAACCTTCAGAGAGGAAGGTGATAGGTAAATATATATAAATGTGTAAGCATTTAAAAAAAAAAAAAACTTGTTTTTTTTAAAGAAAGAGAGATCTGAAGGGCACTAACAAAAGCAAAGGACCTCCCAAGCTGTCTATAGAAGGGAGTGGGAAAATCAAGGAAGGTACAAAGAAAGGGTTTTGTGGCAAGAAGAAATGGAGAGTTAAAGTTCAAGAGCAAAGGAGAGAATCCAGTTATTTCCCTCAAATTAGATTCATTCCATTTATTCCACAGATGTTTATTGAGCTACTGTATAGTGCTAGGTGCTGGGGATATAGAAATGAATCAGGTACCACACTTATTCTTAAAAGGGCCCACAGTCTAGTAACAATAGAGATGTCATCTAATCTCTAATGTTTGTTAAGTTAGAGGTGAAGTGGCGGGATAGAAAGGGCACTGGACTTGAATTCTGGAAGACGGGTTCAAATCTGGCCTCAAATGCCTTCTACTTGAGACTTCTCATCCCTTTAGTTTCTGTTATTGCCTCATAAAAGATAGTTGTTGGGGGGTAGAGTTGTATCTATATATGTTATCTCCCTCAGATAGAATGTGAGCTTTTCCAAAGCAGAAATTATTTTATTTGAAAATACCTATGCCTGGCACACAGTAGGTACTTTAGAAATGCTTATTGATATGTTGATTGAAGGTATAATGGAAAGAGTGTGGAAGTCTGTGGACTTGGGTTTAAATCCCATGAGCACAGCCAAGCAACTTAATCACTCAGACTCAGTTTCTTCATCTGTAAAATAAGGATAATAAAGACTAATATGTTTGTCCTATTTCACAGGGTTGCCATTAATACTGTGAAGCATTATATAATTATATTACATGTGGTCTTCAGGAAAATGGAGAGACAGAATTTTACTAGGCAAAGATGGGAGTTGATGAGGATTTATTTCTTGAAAGCAGAAGCTGTGGGTGAGGGATGGAAGAAAGCCCAGAACCTTGAGGATCCCCGATGTGAGCAAATGGAAGGATGAAGAGAAGGAAACAGGGAAGGAAGAATTAGAGAAATAACAAGAGAATCCTGAGAGCAATACCACCTAAGCCAAGGAGTGAGGGGACACAGCAGTAGCAGAACAGTATATTGTATGATGGCCAGGAAGGGTGAAAACTTCAAAACTGAATAATGTGATATCATAATGATAAAGATATGAAGGAGTTTCCTCTGCTTCCTACAGATGTGGAGGACTATGGGTATGCATAATACATATAATGTAAGACTCTTGATAGGTTGGTGAATTTTGCTGAAAAAATCCCCCACCCCCCTTTTTTTTTTTTCTTTATTATCAGTCATGGTCCTCTGAGAGGGAAAGGAATATATTGGAAAATGTGAGTACTATAAACATAAAAAGATAGATGAAGGTGGCACAGTGGATAGACCTGAAGTCAAGAAGATCTGTGTTCATATTCAGCCTCAAGCACTTACCAGCTGTATGACCCTGGGCAAACCATCAGGGTTATTTTGAGGCTCAAATAGGATAATATTTGTCAAGTGCTTAGCACAGGGCCTGGGCACAGTTAAATATTAGCTATTATTATTGTTATATCTCTATTACATATACTATTGTTAATATATCTACGTTATAAATGCTACTCTATAAAAAGGTGTTTCCCCTCCCTCTCCTCATAAAGACTAACAACTGAGGAGAAGTTCTGTGAATTAAATCATTAGATCTTTTGACTCCTAATTTTCATTCCCTCTTAATATACCCCTTATTTTTTCTTAATTTTGAAGTCTAGTAGTCTGGTTTTTCTTTCTAGGTTTCATGCTCTTCCTTCTTTTGTTTGAGCTGTGTGATAGCTTTTTTTTTTTTTCTTTTTTGCTATTATTTTTTTTTTATTAATTTTATAATTATTACATTTTTTTTTTTTAACAGTACGTATGCATGGGTAATTTTTTACACCATTATCCCTTTCACTTACTTCTATTCCAAATTTTCCCCTCCTTCCCTCCACCCCCTCCCCTAGATGGCAGGCAGTCCCATACATATTAAATATGTTATAGTATATGTGATAGTTTTTGAATGTTTTTTTTTCCACTTTCTAATTTCTCATCACTGGGCCATTTGAACTACAGTGTAATGATACCGCTCTCTTTATAGGAAAAGAGAGTTGCCCGTAATCGATACCAGTGGAGTCTATTGGAAAGGGACAGGAGGATCTCTGGATTCCATCGTTATTATGAATCTAAGGTAAAATTTGTCCTAGTGTCCACGTGTCCAAGTTGGTGGTTGGGTTCATTTTGAAAGTGTCTTACCCTGGAGGGATCTTTCCGCTGATTGAATGGTGTGAGAGACCATAGCTTGTGTTTTCAGGATCTCTAGGTAAGGTAGTTTGCAGCTTCCAGTTCTGACCAGGACACACTGGGAAATTCCTCACAACACACTAAAGGTCCAGTATCTCACCAGCCTGCCAGGTTTCAGACTGACCGTTGTCAGTAAGCACTCACAAGGGCGTGAGACTTTGGTGAAAACTAGGTTTATTATAAAAGAAATGAACATGAGTGTGGAACCTAAAGAGTTCACTATCCATACAGAAGTTTGCATTTTTAAGACAGCAGAAGAAAGGGATACCAGAAATCTCCACCTAAAGGGAGGTGGCATGAGGGGGAAACAGTGAAGTAAAGATAGGAAAAGGACCAAATCCTTCCTTAGGGGAAAGAGCAAAGTCATAGCAAAAGCCTCTTTCTTTTTATTTTTTTTTTTTTATTTTTTGTTGTTGTTGAGGCATTTGTTGCTCAGGGTCACACAGCTAGGAAGCGTTAAGTGTCCGAGGTCAGATTTGAACTCAGGTCCTCCTGACTTCAGGGCTGGCGCTCTAGCTACTACATCAACTAATTGCCCCTAAAGCCTCATTCTTTTCCCTTAGGACCTGTTAGACTCTGAAAATAGGACAGTCTGCTTCTCTGCAAGGGTCCTACCTGCACAAGCACTAGTCTAGTGCAGACTGGGCACCTCTCTTAACTCCCAAGGACACACAGGAGATGCAAACATCACGTTATGTCAACTCTTTTATTCCTGAGTCATTTAACGCCCCCTGTGTGCTCTGGGTCCAGTGTTTCTGGAAAATATAACAACTCAAAAAGACTCATTTGGGCATTTAGAAGGCAGAATTCCTCCACCTTCAGTCTAGCTTTGATAGCTTTATAAGAGCTCTAGGAACAGTGAATGAAGAATGAAACCTAAGGAAGATGTAGGCCCAAATCTGCAGGAAACTGATGGGGTTTTGGTTTTGATTTTTTTTAGTAACCTAAGCAAGCAGGGTTACCTTCTGTTTTGAGAAAGGCAGTCCAGGGTGCATTTGGAAGAATCCTGGCCTTGAATTTCAGAGAGCTAGGCTCAAAGCCCTGTTTGCACATTTAATGACTGAAATACAAGGCTTTTCTTCTCTTTGAATTTCAGTTGTCACCACAGGCAGCAGTGGCAGGAGGATGCAAATAAGCCAGTTTAGGTGAGACGATAGGAACTCCTTTTTGACATTTGACCTGTCCCAAAGTAGAATGGACTGTCCTTTCCTTGGTGGTCTTCAGACTACTTGTCCATTGTGTTATTGTGGAGATTCCTTTGGAGTATGCTTTAGGCTACGTGACTCAGGTCCCTTCCAACTCATATTTTAAAAATTCTGGACAAATCACAGACCCCTGCCATAGAGAGGAGAGACTAGGAGGAATGATGTAAATAGTAAATTGTTCTGTGAGGCTTTTTAAAAAATTTTTTATTTTATTTTTTGAAGATAGGATTTCTGCCCCCCAGTGGCTGATTTTTTTGATCACATCACTTGATTTTTTTTTTCAACATTGCCAAGCCTAAACCTGCTCATCATGACTTGGAAATAACATTTCTAATTTAACTAATTGAACAAATCTGCCAAAGGGGATAATCTGGATCCCTTTTCTCCTGGCAGAGTCATTTCAGTCTTGTCAAAAACCATGTAAGAAACTAGAGATCTAGTTTCATTTTAATCCACAACATAGAATTTCTCAATCATGGGTACTTGTTAAAGGATTGCAGTATAAACTCCAATGTGGCCACCACTTGAGGAAAAAATTCTAAAGGACACATTGTCAAACCAATTTAAAAAAAGGGGGGCAGCTAGGTGGCGCAGTGGATAGAGCACCAGCCCTGAAGTCAGGAAGACCTGAGTTCAAATGTGATCTCAGACACTTAACACTTCCTAGCTGTGTGACCCTGGGCAAGTCACTTAACCCCAGCCTCAAGGGGGGGACGGGACTTTTTTTAAAAAAGAGAAAAGGCAGTAAACAGCTAAGGGGGCTCTCAAGTCCAGATTTTCCTGGAGGCCAGCTCTCTGCTCACTGGGCTATATCCATTTGTTTCAGCACTTAGAATGTGTCCATTTGAAAGTTTCTACAGGCCCATTTGGAAACAGGATCTTTGATTGTCAAAAATATGGGTTATATTATCATGCGTAACGATATATATATATATGTTTAAATTATAACTGACTGATTTTTGCTTCATCATATATGTAAGCAGAGAGTGATAGTTGCTTTGTAGAAAGAGTTAGAAGTGAGAAATGCTGACCTGCCCTCAGAGAAAATGCGATTCACATTTCTTTCTCCTTTAAACTGTTTTTAGGGGTTGGAGAACATAAAGGACGCCTGAGGCCTACTATCTTCGTGATTGCTGAATGCTTATATAATATATTGTCTGGTACAATTAAAGACAAAAACAACTACCCAGAGAGCGTGTCTTTTTTGTTGTTGTTGTTGTTGTTGTATTCAAACCCTACACCCCTTCCTCTATTTCTCTTATATAGACATACGCTAGAACTTGAACATTGGGTCCAGGTGTGAAGCTTTAGGCAATCAAAATTAGGCTTCTAACATTAGAAGTATTTAAATGTTGCAAATCAAGATTTCTTCAGAGGGGCTAGGAAAGCCCCTGGAAAGAAATGTAATTGCTATGGTTTTCTTTTCTGAAGGAATTCTTCTGTTCTTTTTGTCAGAAAAGTAAACTGAGTCATTCAGCATTATATTTAATGGCCAGATCTATTATTAGAAATAATAATAATATTTTTATTAATTACCTCAAATACCACTTTGGAGGGCAATTGTCTCACATAGAGGTCCCTGTCAACCAAATGTCCTTTCTAGGTTACCAAAATAATAATAATAATAATAATCTGGGATTTATAGAGTCTTGTGGAAATAAATCCAGAAAGTTCAAAACATCTCTTTGGAGGGCAATTGTCTCACGTAGAGATCCCTGTCAACCAAATGTTCTGTCTAGGTGACCAAAAATATAATCTGGGATTTATATAATCTTGTGGAAATAATTCCAAAAAGTTCAAAAAATCATCTCATACTATCAGGTTTGCATTCAAGTTCCAGAGATCGAGCAGTTATCATCCAGAAAGGGAAAATAAATCAGATATTTTTAAGTTATTAAAGTCCAGCAGTCAGTACCAGATAGCTTCAGGGACTCTGGAAGTCAATAAAAAGACTGCAGGTTACAGAGATTCATCCAAGAGTTAATTACAGGGGTCAGTCCAATTGTGTCAGACCACCCAACATAGATTGTTAGTAATCAGCTTTTGTAGGTGGGTATTTAGTCTTGTCCAAGAATCAAGAGGCCTAATAAATTGTAGATTCCACAGTGAGCAGTGATTAAGGAATAGGGCTTGAATTTTGTCAGAAACTATGGCTTAAGTTTTCCATATTTCTGTGAAAGATTAGTTCCTTCCAGAAGGCAAAAGACTTTTTTTTTTTAAATTAAATATAGGGGGCAGCTAGGTGGTGCAGTGGATAGAGCACCAGCCCTAAAGTCAGAAGGATCTGAGTTCAAATCTGGTCTCAGACACTTAACACTTCCTAGCGGTGTGACCCTGGGCAAGTTACTTAACCCCAATTTCCTCACCAAAAAAAAAAAAAAAAAAAAATTAAATATAAAATTCCCTCCTGTCAGTAGTCTTGCATTTTATAAATTTCCCATAGTGCCCATTTATAAGATACTTGTAAACTTGTAAAAAAAAAAAATTTATAAGAGACTTGTAAAAGGTAACTTTTCAGTAAGATAAACATCAATGGCTATCAATGGCTATGGACTGAAAATAGTATAGGGTGAGGAAAGATGTGAAAGTTAGAGTGTTGGATTTATTACTGAAAATATCCAGAAAAAAACAAACAAGTGCTTCAAAGCAGTATGTCAGCCCCACAGGTGGCATGGCAAATTAAAAAGCAAAATTCTATTTCTTATCTCTTTTGTTGAGCCAGACCCATGAATTCTGGAATTGGGATAGGGAATTCTGGGTAGGGAAACTCCTTCTATCAGGGGAATCTAACATTAGCTCCATAGGTTATGATTTTAGGGAAACAGAGGTTAGGTGAGTCACCTAGAGCCTCACACCAAAGTATCAAAGATTGGGCTTGAACCCAGGTCTCGTGTCTGAGACCGGGCTTTATTCCTAAACCCTTAAAAATTCAGTTGAAAATTTGGCCTAATTTTAAATCCCAGAAAAATCAAAATACCCAAACGACTTCAGGTCTAAATCTTTGCATTCAGATAATGTTCCAGTCACAGTCAGTGGGGAAACTGGGTGAGGTAGAAGACCCTTCAGCCCAGAGGGAATCTGCTGATAATGTCTGCTTTGACTCCCCATCTCCCCTCAGGGCTTTTGGCCTTCCTGAAAAGTCAGGGGAGGTGACAACCTGTGTTGAGATTGAAGCAGAGTGACAGCAGGTGACAAACTATGTACTATATCAAGTTGTTCCCACATGTTCAGGGTTGTTTTTGTTACATTATAAAAAGGGGAAAGCCCTTAAAATAAACAGACTCCATTTTACCACCATCTTCGGGAGTCCTGCCTCCACTTCTCCACTAGGAGGGTATATCTTAATCACCCCAGTGTGGGGGCTCTAGAAAGCAGGACACAACAAGATAAGAGCGGGACCAGTTGAGGGAAGGGTATGGCCAAACTTTGTTTCCTGAGATTTCATTACTACAGCCAAGAACCAATGAGAAGAATGTTTTTACCGGTTTAAGAAATGCCAAGGAGAGTTCTTAGGGAGCCCTTGACCTAACAAGAAAAGCTCAATGAAAACATTTGTGGTGGAACCTTAGAATCCTAGATTTTCCCTCTGGCATTTTGACAGGGCCCAGAGTTAGAAGGGCACAGAAGCCTGCTCTCTGGAGAAGAATGAGATCAGCCTTTGAAAATGATGCAATAAATTCAGATGATTATAATACAAACATCTACAGACAGGACCATTTCAATATACAAAGAAGAGCAAAAAAGGGGGGCTGTATGACTGATCCAGCAAGTACAATCGGTTTCTCGAAAGCGTGGTAAACTTAAGACACTTTTCTTGCAACAACTCACGTGTTAATGCAGTTTTATAGATGAGAAAGCCAAGCCACATAAAGGGGAAATGACCCATGACCTGGCAGTAAGGGTCAGGACCAAGGGTCAAACTCATTTGGCCACATTGCTTCTAGACAGATGTCCATGTCAAACATATGGGGCAAATAGCGGTATTTCCGTTTTACAGAACTTGAGCCCAAAGCCATATGAATAAGGCTTGCTCATGATGTCTAGGTCTGTCCTCTATAGATCAGCTCACCTTACCTAAATAACATTTAACCACATTGTAATAAAATTGTCCTATACAAATCCATCCACATTTTATGGATGGAAGACCCAAAAACTCTGGGTCTCAGTTTCTTCATCCAAAGAATTGGACATGAAAGTCTGAGTTCCAAATCTTGTGGTCCGATCATGTGTAAAGCTCTGAAGGTGGATGAGGAGGAGCTGGCTAGCTATAGTAACTGCCATTTTTATTTACAAAGTATTCTATGGACATTGTATTTATTGATAACCACATTTTAAATTTTAAAGAATATTTTGTTTTTCCCAATACATTCAAAGATAGTTATCAACATTCACGTATGCAAATTGTGATCCAAATTTTTCTCTCCCTCCCCTCAAGACAGCAAAGCAGTCCGATATAGGTTAAACACGTGCAATTCTTCTAAACATCTTTTCACATGGATCATGTTGCACAAGAAAAATCAGATCAAACAAAATAAAAATGAAAAAAAAAAAAAAAAGGCAAGCAAACAATAACAACAACAAAAGGTGAAAATACTATGTTGTGAGCCAGAGTGCAATCCCCATGGTCCTCTTTCTGGATTAGTCTAATTTCTCTCGAGTTAGAAACCATAGCAGGGTAAGTGGGAAGAACGCTGATTCTAGAGGAAGAAGCTCGGGTCTAAATCCTTCCTCTGACACATTTCCTATGCAATAAGTGACTTTGGACCAATTGCCCCCTGGAGTGCTGCCTCCACCATCAGGCAGGACACAGGGCCTTTGCAACTTCTCCTCCTCTCCCAGAAGGATTTTGCCAACATTAGAGAGAACTCTGGGTCAGAGCTGGCTGACCAAGTTAAGGATAAAAGGCTAAGCGCCTCCAATGTGATCTCTCTTTAATAGGCAGGCCATAGGATTCTTTTTTTTTTTTTTAATAGTTTATATTTCCCAGATATATGCATGGGTAATTTTACAACATTGACAATTGCCAAACCTTTTGTTCTAATTTTTCCCCTCCTTCCCCCCCTCCAGATAGCAGGTTGACCAATACATGTTATATATGATAGAGTATAAATTAAATACAATATATGTATACATAACCAAACAGTTGTTTTGCTGTACAAAAAGAATCCAGGCCATAGGATTCTAATAATCCCTTCCCTAACCTTGGACAGATCACACCTCCAATCCCTGTCTTGACATCAGGCAGACCCAGAACTCACCATCTGCCCATCTCTTTCCTCTTTTCTCTCCTTTTCTATCTCAGGGATCGATAATCAAACCAACACTGCCATTGCTACTGTGACATGGCTCCACTGAGGGTCCCTGGGATTTAGAGGCCCACTAACTGGGCCAGAACTCCCTTCCGGGGTCCCCCTCCTACTCTCAAGGTCAACTCCCCGATCTTTGCTGTGTTCTTATCCCACTCTATTCTGCCCTTCTCTATGTGGGGTCCAAAATGTGCAAGAAAACCAGTGAGGCAGGCCTCCAAGCCATTAACAATTTCCAAAAGGGACCAGACCCCTTCAATGAACAGGA